>NW_006921722.1:7464268-7464787 GCF_000298275.1 Orycteropus afer afer
TGACGCAGCACAGGTCTGCTCGGACACATGGGTGTGCTCTGACACACGTCGGCCCGTGAGCCAAAGCTGACTCAGCAACCGGTGACGCAAGCAATGTCGAGGACTGGCATTCCGGTGAAGGCCACAGACGGGTGCGCCGCATTTTACAAAAAATTCCATCCAAGGTGTCCTTTTTGTAATGGTGCTTAAAGGAAAACTTCTCGTTTATACGGAAAAGTTGGGTCCCCAGAGGAAGGTTGCACCCAGATAGTTTCCCAGTCCTAGAGCCCCAGCGGGACGTCACCAACATTGCACACAGCCGTACAGCCAGGAATGGCTTCACAGTCCGGGAGCAGGGGCCCAGCCGGTGGACCAGGCAAGGCCCTGCCCTTCCCCTCCCCGACTGGCTTTGGTGCCTGTGTTTGTTTTAGTTGCTGTATCAGTCAACTCCCTGGCTACCCTGCAGGGTTGCCATGGAAACCAGCACCTCTTCCAGGACGAGAGAACCAACAGCCAAGCCCACTGCCACTGAGCCAATTC
>NW_006921722.1:7465397-7481800 GCF_000298275.1 Orycteropus afer afer
GGGGGCGGGGCCCGGATGCGCGGAGCGGAGCGGACTGCGCAGGCGCTTTACTCCCGGAGGCGGAGGTGGCCGCGAGGAGGGGGCGGGGCCCGGATGCGCGGAGCGGAGCGGACTGCGCAGGCGCTTTACTCCCGGAGGCGGAGGTGGAGGCGACGGCTCAGGAGTAAAGATGGAGGATTATCAGGGTGCCGAGGAGGTAACCGACCGTCTGGCGGCGGCGGCGGCGGGAGGGTGGAGCCGGGACGCTGGGCGCGGGTGAGCGACCTCACTCAGGGTGCAGGGACTTCCCGCTAGTCCTGGGAGCTGGCTGCCCGCCGGGCGTCGCCCTCCTCGGGACCGCCGGCCGCGCCCACCGCGACGGCTTCGGGTCTCGCGAGCCGCGCCCCCAGCGGGCTGGTGGGGGAAGGTGGCCGGCGGCGGCCGCAGGGTGACCTCACTTAGTCCGCGACGCATGGCCCTCGGCCTTACGTCCCGGTGTGTGCGCTCCGACTCCGGACGGTGGCGGGGGACAGTGACAGCGTTCGGACGGCGTCGCCTGGTGCCTTTGTCTTCGTGCGCACCTCGCACCTCGCGGCCACTCGCCGCCCCCGCGGCCAGCTCGCTCTCACTTCGTTTCCGGTGGACTCTGAAGGGTCAGTACGATGTCTCAGGCTCAGCGAAGAAACGGGGCGAAGCGCAGTCACAGGCAAGCAGACCTCCCTCGGAGCTTTCCTTCAGGCCCCCTCGCTGGTGGACCTAGGGGCCGAGAGGCTCCTTGTCTCCTCGGGCCGTCCTTCCTGTCACTCAGAGCGCTGGGTATTGTCAGCCTGTCAGCCGACAGGTACACCTGGCAAGGCCCCGTTTTACCCCGGTTGAGCCTTAGTATAAGCGGGGACGTTTTGAGGAAAACGAGAATTGTAAGGCCTCAGGACTGCTCTGGAGTTCAGCTTGATGCGCCTGTCAAGGTGGACGTTTGGCTGCCCACAGCAACCCACTGACCAGAAGGCGTTGTTTCCCGTAAACTAGTCGCTGATGTAATAGTGGGAAGTGATGTGTATTACAGGAGCATTGAGTACCGCTTTTAGAAAAGAGGTGATCGTCTGAGGGAAGGCCCTTAATTCCTCAATCTGCCTAAGGCATCTTACTGCTAACCAGAAGGTTGGCGGTTCAAACCCACCAGCTGCTCCACGGAAGGAAGACTGGGCAACCTACTTCTATAGAGATACTGCCTCAGAAACCGACGGAGGTCACTATGCGTTGGAATTGACTCAATGGCAGTGATTTTGGCTTTTTTTTTTTTTCTTTTTTGCCTTCTCCTGCAGTGCAGTTACCAGTGAGTTGGCGCTGTGACTTCATTCTTCCAGCTCTTAGGTGCCTGTCTGTAGAGTGAAGGGCTGAACAAAGTAGTCTTTTTCAGGATGTCTGAATAGGCCGGCCATGTACACACGGTCCATGCCCAACCTACCAGCCTGTGACCTAAGCCTTCCCTGTATCCTTCCACTTCTTGGAGAGACCTGGGCCTCTGAACTCTCCTGCCAACTTCATCTTTCCTGAGAAGCCGGAACTGCCAGGTTCTGTACAACTGCTGTCCTTCCCACTGTTGTGGTTGCCGTTGTTAAGTGCCACCCAGTCAGTTCCAACTCATAGCAACCCTGTGTATACCAGAAGGAAACACTGCCCGGTCCGGCACTGTTCTCACAGTTGTTGCTGTGTTTGAGCCCATTGTTGGAGCTTCCCACTAAAGGTCACTAGAACGTCCCTCAGCCTTTCTCATACCTTGTTGCTGTTGTTAGTCACTGTCAAGGCACATGCAACTCCTGGTGACCCCAGGTGTGGAGAGTAGAACTGCTAGCACCAGGGGGGTTTCAAGGTGGTGACCTTTCAGAAGCTGATCACCAGACCTGTCTTCCCAGCACCTCTGAGTGGCTTCGAGCCACCAACCATTGGGCTCATAGTTCAGGTTTTAACCATTTGTGGCACGCATAAGAAAAGCTATGCAGGGACTTTGCTTTTTGGTTTCGGATCCCCATACTCACCCTTAAGGAGCCAGGAGTGATTGCATCTCTAAGACATCACAGCATGCATCTCCTTTCTGTGGTGTGGTGGCTTTGTGTGACCACATATGATACTGCAAATGAGATGACTCCAGGGGGTCAGTCCTGCTCCCTGTGAGAAGGGGTGTCCCCGTAGCATCCCAAAGAGGCTCTCTCCTCGGGGAACTCCTGGAAGTAACAGTGCCTGCAGCAGTGCATGGCAGGCAGAGAGGCAGAGTCACTGGCTTGATTCTCTGGGATACACATCAGCCACGCATCGGCCGAGTGCCCCAGGTGCTCCGTCCCCCTGTGCCATGCTGGGTTCCGTTACTGCACCCAGCCACAACCTCCAAACGCTTTTCCCACGTAAAGAAGCATCTTGGCAGGGAAGTGGACAGCGATGTTATTTTCAGGATAACCTTGTACCCGTTCACACTGACTGTATGTAAAAAAAGAACAGCATTTATAAACTTGGCATAGCTCACCACTGGCAGTTCCCTCACAGGTCACCTGACATACCGACCAAGACCTGCAGGCCCGAAGTAGGCTGTATAACTATAACAGCACTGAGGCCGAGAAAAATCATCAGGAAGTAGTGTGACCATCGTAAACTCTACCACTAAGAGCAGTGACTAAGGAAAATGTCAGGCTCAAGGTCTGCTGATCACTTTCTGTCAGGGAGCATGAATCTCGGCTTTAGGAGGATTGCTGGAGCGGCTCCTGCTCACTGTTACAAAGTCAGGAAACTCGCAGTTCCACTGAATCTTCCCAGCAGCCACTGGAAACGCATGGAGATTCTGTTCTAGTTGAACGTGAGGCCAGTCTTCTGGAGTGTGGCATGATTAAAATGCAAACAAACCAAACCCCTCAACTCTCACCGTGTAGTCTATCCCCTAGCCAGCCCCCCAGCCCTGTCCTTCAGAGGGCCCCTCGTGCTTCCGCGTTTCCCTGGGATATGTGTATCCGTCAAAGGGGCAGTCTGTCAGATGACACCCTCGTTTCTGAATTAGGGTCGCTGCCTAACATCACATCGATCAGTACCGTAGAAACAGATCTTTTAAACACATCAAATTTAACTGAGTTGTTTTGTCCACAGACCACGTTTGTTGTTGATGAAGTGAGCAACATTGTAAAAGAGGTAAGAGAAATGCTGTGTGGCAAACGTTTCATTACTGGCTTATGTGAGGGAACAGTATGTTTAAATGCTGTCTTGGAACTGTTTCAACCAAGTATGTGTTTTGGCGTTTCAGATAACAGTATTTACTGCATTGAGCTATCTGGATACACATTACTCCCATATTATGTAAATTATATATATTTAATCCAGACAGGAAGTTTTATATATGCAGCATTATTACTGAATGGTACTAAAGCTTGATTCTGTAACCTTGTAGCACAAAGATTGCTGGTGTAGAACTAAATATTTCTAGCATTTAAAGAAGAAAGAATGAATATAAAAAAAAAAAAAAACAGGTACAGGCACTCAGGAGCTGATAACTCCGTTTGGGGCTTAGTTCTTTCTTTTTCTCATATCCTAGCTACTCTCCATGTTACTGGACACGGGTACTTCTGGTAGAGGATAGAAGACAAAAAGGGACAGTAGGTCTTCAGTTATTCATTCAACAAATGGCCATTGAGGGACCCACAGTGGTCTGACTATGGTGGACACAGCAGACAAACTCCTGGCCCTCGAGGAGCTCACAGTGTGGCCACAGGGGCAGCCAGCAGAAATCACAGCAGACAGTGTGTGGTAGGGGCTACAGTGCCTGGCGCTGCTCAAAACAGTATAGGGGGTTTGATCCCCAGATGAGTTCAGGAACTGTTCAGAGCAGAGTCTACACAATGAGTAGTAGCGTTAACTCAGGGACCTCTGGTGTTGGCATAGTTAAGGCATTTGGCTGCTAACAAAAAGGTTGGGTTCAAATCCACCAGCCTCTCTGCAGAAGAAAGATGAGGCAGTCTGCTTCCGTAAAGATTTATAGCCTTGGAAACCCAGTGGAGGTCATTATGAGTCAGAATCAACTCGATGGCAGTGAGTTTGGTTTTGGTTTTTGGAGGGTTAACTCAGCACAAACAGGCCAGGCTGTGGACAGCATGTGCAAAGGCCCCGTGGTAGGAGGGCACATGGTGTATTTGAGGATGGAAAGGAGACTGACGGCTGCAGTGCAGAGAGCTAGGGGAGCCAGGGGCAAGAAGAAAGCCAGAATGGCGTCCCAGCCAGCCTACCTTCAGTGCACGAGTGGGCGTGGATGGAGGCCGTCCGCTGCAACATTAGATGGCCTGAGTGCAGTGCACTATGCGGCTCCTGGTGATTTAGAGAAGACTCCAGGCAAATCGTCGTTAATGCGACTTTCTGAGTCAGTGCCGAGTGGTCAGGACCACAGCCTGGTTTTGTGAACAGCGTCTGAAAGCAAAACGCTTGTTTTACCATCAGTTGTCATTGGGCTCAGCTGGTTGCTTTGCAGGCTCTGCTTTTTATTGTTCTTCAAAGTGTTTGACACGGAACACGATGGAGCAGGGAGATGAGGGAATAAACTAGTGCTGAGCAGCAGGGTCTGTGAGTTAGAAAGGCCAATGGGGCCGCCTGGTTTTCTGCAGAGTGTTTGACCCGGTTACCTGGCAGCAGGTACAATGGGAAAGACCACGTTGCAAATTGCCCCTGGAAGTGTGAAGTAGCCACCCAGAGGGACTGTGACCACCAGCCTGCAAAGGCTTTTTGTCCCTGGCAGTTGATTAGTTCCAAGGAAGAAGTACTGGGCAGCAGTAAACTGTGAAGGTCCACAGTTGGAGACCACTTCCTGTCCCTGGACAACAGGGAATTTCAAAGTGTGCTTGTCTGGCAGGTGCTGGGGCTCCAGGGTTAGTGTCCAAAGCAAAGCTGTGGAGACATCCAGTAAGGTTCTGTGTCTCACCTTTTTCTGGTTATTTGGGTGAAAGTTTATGGAGCAAATCCGTTTTCCACTCCACGGTTGATACGCACTTTGTTCCTGACGCTGACTGTGTTTGGCCACTTTTATAGTTCTGTATCAGCATCTGCTCTGCTCTCTGATGACGTCCAGCTCTAGGATGAACGTGGTCTCTCAGCCTGGGGCCCACCACTGGCCCCAGGTTACGCCCTGGGCCGAGGATGATGGGAAGAGCCAGGAGCTTGGAGAATGGGGGGGGGGGGGCGAAGCAGGACGCGGTCCTCCCGCACTGGGAGGCCGTCAGGGAAGCGAGCTGTAGCCTTGGCTCCATCAGACACTTTGGCTGACTGTTGAGAAGGGCGGTGCTGACTCCACTCCCGCCCCAGCCCTGCTACCCGGGGTGGTAAAAACCAGCAGGCCAGCCCTGTCCTAAGCAAATCCTCTCAGGCTGGCTGCAGAGGGGGCTAAACGAAGGGGCTGTGAGGAGCAGGGAGCTCTGTTACCACGAGCTCAGCCTTTAGGGCGACCCTGGAAGCTCCAGGGTGAGTAGGAGTGTCTGCAGGGAGAGTCCAGGTGTGACTGGAGGCAGCGTTTCTCCCTCAAGAGCGAGACCCCCTGCATCCATCACCACTTCCTACAACACAGAGCTGACAGTTGCTCGTCTCTGCAGTTCTGAGGGCAGAATTTGGCTTCTTGCGGGATGTTTTTATTTTAAATCATAATTGTCATAGAAGCTGGGTTTCCAGGTCTCTAGTGCAACAGGTTAGAAAGGGCAGAGAAGGAGCCGTGAGGAGCGGCACACAGCATTGTCTGCCGGGAGAGCTGACTGCAGAGCCCGGACGTCAGCCTGAGAGCTGAGGCTGAGCAGGGCCAGGCGGCAGCCACGTGTGCTCTTGGGGCACCTGGAAGGCCCCAAACACAGCACAGAACAGACGGGGTTTAGGTGAAAGAAACTGAGTCATCATAAACTTAACAGACACTTTGGAGTCTGCCAGGCTGCTCTTCGGTGATCTGGGTAAATGCCCTTCCCTGGTAATGGCATTCCCAGAAAATGCTGGTGAAGGAAGGGGTTTTGAACACGTGATTATCTGAAGAGGTTTGTACACTGCTGGCTGCTCAAGTAACCAGTAGCACACAGATCTAACAGTAGAGAAAGGGGTAGGCAGAGTAACAGGGTCTTTGGGCCTCAGTAGGAAAATGCTGCTTCAGTCCAACTCAATCCAGTTATTTGGTCAAATGTTTAAAAAATTTGAAGACTACATTATGAATTTTTTTCCAGCGCTGTTAAATGAGATATATTTGCACGGGTATCTTCATGATCAAAAAAAGCGGCTCTTTTATTTTTGATTTCGTCACTTAGGATGATCCATCTCACTCACTAACCGGAAGGCACCTGGGGCATTGTTAACTCTGACCCCTCTGCTTTGTTTTCTAGGCTATCGAGAGTGCGATTGGTGGGAACGCTTACCAACACAGCAAGGTCAACCAGTGGACCACGAATGTCGTGGAGCAGACTCTGAGTCAGCTCACCAAGCTGGGAAAGCCATTTAAATACATTGGTAATGGGCTGGTTTCTCAGACACGGGTGGGAGTTCTTTTCACACTAACCAGAGGCGTGGCTGAGCCAGACGAGAGCTGAGGTGGCAATCAGAAGCCCTGGTGGCACAGTGGATAAGTGCTCTGCTGCTAATTGAAGCCTGGCAGTTGAAATCCACCAGCTGCTCCGCAGGGGAAAGCCGTAGCACTGTGCTGCCATGAAGGTTCCCCCAAAAACCAATCCCACTGCCATCGAGTCGACTACAACTCAGACCCTGTAAGAGTAGAACTGCCCCAAGGGTTTCCAAAGCTATAAATCTTTGCAGAAGCCAACTGCCTTATCTTTGTCCCATGCAGTGGCTGATGGGTTCAAACCACCGACTTTTCAGTTAGCAGCCCAGTGCTTTAACCACTGTGCCTTGGAAATGCTATGAATTGGAATCGACTGGCAGCGGGGGGATCATGGCCATGCAGTGTGCACCTCAGAGCCTCCCTAAGAGGAGTAGTCAGTCGTGTTAGGTTTTCGTCCACTCGTCCTGTTTAATGGCTGGCACCACTGAAGAGCACCTGCCAGGCAGGTCACAGGATTCCCAATCAGGAAAGGGGACCGCAACAGTGGGCACAGTGGCACAAGGCAACCTTCCTGTCGTGTGGCTTTCATCATGAATGTCACATGTGACCTGGTGCATATGCTACAGGTGGGCGGAGGGATACTTGTGTCGCCAGGTTGAATGAGCACTCTAACGGGAGTCCATTTTGATTGCAGTGACCTGTGTCATCATGCAGAAGAACGGGGCTGGGCTGCACACGGCAAGCTCATGCTTCTGGGACAGCTCCACGGACGGTAAGACTCCACGCGTGCCCGTGCAGGCAGGTCATGATGTTCCCTGAGAGCCAGGAGGTGCCTTCCTGGGCCCTGCTGAGCTGTATCACCTCAGAAAAACAGTTTTACGAGATAAAGTGAAGTCTGGAGAAACTGTCAGAGAAGAGAAAGTCAAATATTTTCCACTAAAACAAGCCATAGAAAAGTGGTTAAGACTGTACCATGTGAAAGGCGTAAAGCTGCAACACCGGGAAGAACAAGGCAGTCCTGTCAAGTTCTGGCCTCACAGGTTTCATTGTGTGCATGAATGTCCATTCCTGTAGAGTCGCCTTTAAAAACTTTTATAAATAAGACCCGCCAGCCTTACTTGTCTACCAGCCAAAGGCAGGTCGCTCAGTATTGTGACTTTATTCTAGCCGTCTGAAGTGTGCCCCCCTCCCGTCCTCAGTGCTGGCCCTCTCTCCACAGGGAGCTGCACCGTGCGGTGGGAGAACAAGACCATGTACTGCATCGTCAGTGCCTTCGGCCTGTCCATTTAGGGCCTGCCCAGCCCCAGCACTGCTGCTGCCCCTGGTGTCGGCGTTCCTGGCCAGTCTTCTACCACCAGCCATGAGTTCACTGAACACCTTTCCTGTTCCTTCTGAAGTGTTTTTTCCTTTTGTGGCATGCTCAAAATGTAGAGAGAAAACTACAGTGACCGCACTGCTGTGGAACTGCACCCCCAAGTCGCTGGACAATCCCCCGGCGGCTCAGAAGCCGTGATGCCATGTGGCTTAACTCGTGAATATTCTTTTCCAAGGTGCTAAAACATCTGCTAGTGTGAAACTTTATTCTCTGAGATGACTGAGAGACACTAATTTTCCACACTTTGTACTTTTGTTAGAATAAATTATTCCAATTCCAACTCTGGTTTCTGTCATAGTTGCCCAGGGTCACTAGCATCCTCTCCATGGTTAGTCCCTAGGACTGGCATTTGTGTCCCAGTCTTCCTCAGTGACACGGTCTGCTCATCTCACACCCAAGCTGGTCTGGAGTCCTTCCTGAGCCATGGTGCGTCTCTGCCCAGTCCTGTCACCCCTGCCTTCAGGTCCCTGGGGAGCAGCGGGGTGGGAGTGGACAGCCATAGCCCTCTGACCCACACACAGTTGGCCCGAGTCTGAAATATGACAACTTTAATCCCATGTCCTTTCCTCCTTCAGTAGCAATCATGAAAAGATACTTGAGAGTTGACAGCTGACAAATGCGTTCATAGTCCTCCAGCTTGTGTCCCCGACAGTCAGGACATGTGCAGAGATTATCTGCCTGATTCGAAGTCACACGTCAAGCGATGGGAGGCCAGCCAACCTCAGGCTCCTCACCTCATCTCAGTGTCCGTGGGCCACACTGAACGTGCTCACGTACACATGTCCGTGTCTCCCTGCTCTTTCTCTAGAACCCTGTTCCTAAAGTGCCTGCATCAAGTGGCCGAGTCAGCCTCCCTCACACACAGCAAGCAAACGGAGCCATGTCGGTAAGGACAGAATATTACAAATACATTACCGTTTACCAGAATGGCAGTCTCAGAAAGCAGCCGCAGTCCTAAAACACTGCCACAAACATTGACTTGCTTTTGCCTGTTGACAGTGATGATGCTGTGACCAGGTGGCCCACGTGCCCTCCTCACAGCTCCATGTTAGACAAGTCCAACTTTTTCAGCTTAATGTTGTGTTTTATTTTACAAATATTTACAGTCTTTTTGTAAAAAGGCAGTTTTCAGTAGCAGAAAATCCCTCTGTGTTTCATAATATGGTATCAATAGTTACCAGTGTATCAAGATAAACCCCAGATCAAGATAAACAGTAACAAAGATGTCACAAACTAAAGCAGCTTCCCTTTGGCCTGGGAAAAACAATAGCATTTTTTTTTTTTCTCCCTCAAAAGTCTAACCTGTAAGGCAACTGGTTTTTAAAACCTTCCTAACAACACACCATCGTACTTCAGGGCCTTGCCCAGACATTGGCAGAAACGGCCCTTTGTATCCTCACTCTATGAGCCACAATGCTTTTCCTTGTGAGAGGCGCTCAGGAAAAGTCTCTGACGACGTTCTAACCTGTCTCCTGCCACTGTCCCTTCAGTAACTAAAGCATGGGCCACTCGAGGCTGGTGACAGTAGTCTCATGCCCTGCCTGTCCAGGGGTGGGGGTGGGGTTTACATCACTAAGTGTCCATGACGGTCTGTAACTGCACGGTGACAACCTAACAAACTCGAGTCTTCTCTAGACCCTCATCTAACCTTTCAGGGGGCCTGAAAAGAGAGAACCGCACTGCTTTACTGCTGTAACGATTTAATTATAAATCAAACACACCTGCTATCCTCATGGCTCATGACGCCGTCCCTAGGAAAACCGCACATACCTGCAGTCGCCTCAGGGGTTCCCCTAGACTGTTGTTATGTGCTGTCGAGTTGGCCCCGACTCATAGCAACCCCTCCTTGGGTTTCCGAGGTGGTATCACTACGGAAGTAGATTGCCCAACCTTCCTTCCGAGGATAAAAAAGGATCCCCAAGATGTCTGTGAGCTACTCCCATGCAAGAACAAGAGCAGCCTTGCGTTGTGTCATTTCAGTTTGCAAAATGTTGATCCCCTCCAAATTTTCTCTTTCTTGCTACTGTCAAAAGCTTCTGGCAGACCTTAGTGTTTTGCCCTAACTGATCATTGCACATATTCTACATGCTAAGTGCTACCTAGTCAATCAGGTTTTTCCATGGAATATATAATGTACATGAAACGCACTAGAGACAGAAAGTGAAGAGACATGAAAGAAACACCTTGCCCCTGTGCAGCTGCTGCTTGTCCCCAACTTAATTAGAAAACTGAACCAATATTCCCAGTCTTCCTTTCACTGACACTATGCTGTGAAGAATCAGTGTTTGAAGATACCAGTCACCGGTTTATAATTACAACGTAGAACAAAAACAGTTTTTAAGAGTTCTTGTGTGTACGGCTAAATGCTGCAGTGTTTCACATTTACTGATGACAGCATTCCAAATCATAAAGGACAGTTATTAATAATGATTAAAACTTACAAACTATATCACACAGTGGAATACATTAATTAGCACAAGTAAGTCTTTCATTAGTCTACGTAAAATTATTTATAGTTAGAGCAGTCCTGAAAGTTGTAAGATTTGAAAACACGTTCTTTTCAATGCTCCAAGGACACAGAATGAGCAAAGTCACCCCGCTGTTGGAAATGGAACCACCGTGCACACATGAATCCTTCGTGAATCCCCTCGTGGTGAGGCAGTTTTAATCCAGTCTTATTTATCAGGTGGTTTTTTTAAGACAAGTGTTGGTGGATTTCATATTAAAGGTGTATTTCCTGAAGTTGAAATTAGAAAGAACAAAGCTGAGGTGTCCGATGAGTCACCTCACACGGACAGTCCTGCGGTCCCAGCACTGCCTCAAGTGGAACCTGGCACATGGCTGTGAATGGTGACTGGGGCAGTGATACACACACGGGGTGCTGACTGCAGGGTGGGGCGGCCACATCCTGTACTGACGTACCTGCCAACAGTATCACTGAGAACGTTTACAACTTGCAACACATGAAGAGTTAAACAGGCGTTGTGCGTGTCCAAGGAGATAGGAAACGTTTACCATCCTTTTCTATTCAGTCTGACAAAACTGAACTGGAGACTTCCCAGGGCCTCTAAGATCCAGAGATTCAGCGACACCAAAGATAGCTCTTTGCGACAGAGCAATTTGTCTGTAACCTGACCACCATGAGAAACGGAGGCAGGGAGGGATGATCTCACAACTAAGAGTTTTCCAGAAGCCATTTAAGATCTTTCACTTTCTTTTCATCTAGTTCCCAAATATGAAATTGAAAAATTTTGGCAATATGGAGTCTGTATTATGTCAGTAGTTGTTTCTTTTTTTAAATAAAGATCCAAGGAGTGGCATTTTCAACAGTGTTGCAGAAACTACTATTTATTGGCAATGTTATCTTCCCCACCCCAAGCACAGGGGCATCGTTCATACTCACGTATGTACAGACACATGTGCACACACATGTACACGCACACACACGGGCCCTGGAAAGACTGCATGGCAGCAATACCGTGCCCACAAGCTGGCGACCTGTAAATATCTCAGCCTTTCCGTGGTAAACGTATCCCGCTTATCAGAACTCCACAAGCCCATGCCTTCTGCTCTGGTGAAGGTCAAGGGCTGGAACCTGCCTCTCCTACCACTCTCCTGACGAGCTGTCACGCAGGTTTTCCACACGGGGCGGTCGGTGCCACGTAGCATCACGTCAGGGGCGTGATCACCCAGAGCCCCACGGCTGGGAGCTAACCACAGCACAGAGCAGTCACCTGGGTTAGAAGAGCAGCGCTTCCAGGAACTCACCGTGAGTCACTAAAAACAAACACATGTTCTTCTTTCTCCTGACAACAGTTGATGGCCCCTGACCACAGAAGGAAGGCCGCCTTCCCTCTGGAGTCTTAAAGGGTGTGGCCGCTTAACCTTTTTATCAGCATATCTCTCCCTAGATAAATTTGGCTAACATTTACATTTGCCTCAGTTTTGGTTTTCCTTTGAAAATATGTAAACAAATCAGGAACAGGAGATCTTGTTCATAAGATGATGTTTGAGAAGCAGGTATGGGGAAGGCTGGGCTGTGGTCACTGCAGGAAACCCCGTGGGCCCGCCACCGCAACTCAGTCGCTGTCTGACTCTTCCTTGTACTTGGCCCGAATGGCCTGGCCGTTCTGCAGAGGCATCTCTTCATAGTCGCTCCTGCCATAAAAGAGACCTGTGATACCACTCTGTCTACGACAGCCCCCAAGTCATTCCTGCTCACAGGGACTTGCGATTCAGGTGAGCTCCTCAGTCTTCCACAGGTACCCAGCCACCCCACAGCATCTGCCCCTCCTCCCCGACCAGGGCCAGACGCCGAAACCAGGCCCCACTGGGTGCTTCCTGCTCAGACAAACACTACAATACCTTGAAAGTAGTATTAGAACGACTGACAGCCCTGCAAACGTGCAAAGCCAAGCTGGACACCCAGCCCATGTGACAGCGACTTACCCATAGATGACATCATCGTCGGAGTCGTTCAGCATGGAGAAGGCAGGGTTGTCCTTCAACTGGGACTCTGAAAACCAACCAAAGCATTTTTATCTCAAGTAATTCATGCCATCAATCTGGGGAACTAAGGTGCTGCCCCAGAGAAAGGGCGGGAGTCAGGGCTGGGTGGACCCCAGCTCCCGCCACTCACCACCTGAGAACCTGAACAAACGCCCTCCTGAGTCTGTCCCATCATCTACAGACAGGGCACCCTGCATCTCGGGGTCGGGGCACAGGGAGCACTTCCCCCATCTCAAGGTTGGGGCACAGGCACTGTGTCCCCCCATTTTGGCATTGGGGTGCAGGGAGAATGTCCTCCCATCTCCGAGTAAGGGTGCAGGGAGCACATCCCCCCATCTTGGTGTTGGGGTATGGGGAGCACGTCCCTTCATCATGAGGTTGGGGCACAGGGAGTGCATCTCCCCATTGCAGGGGTGTGGCATAGGCAGCGTGTCCCCCCATCTTGGTATCAAGATGCAGGGAGCATGTCTCCTCATCACAGGGCTGGGTGCAGGGAGCACCTCTCCCAATCTTGGGGTCAGGGCACAGGGAACACATCCCCGCATCACAGGGGCAGGGTGCAGGAAGCACCTCTCCCCATGTTAGGGTTGGGGTGCAGGGAGCGCGTTCCCATTGTAGGATCAGGGTACAGGGAGCGTGTCCCCTCATCACAGGGTCAGGGTGCAGGGACTACCTCTCCCCATCTCAGGGCTGGGGTGCAGGGAGCGCATCCCTGTTGCAGGGCCAGGGTGCAGGAAGAGTGTCCCCTCACCACAGGGTCAGGGCACAGGTAACACCTCTCCCCATCCTGGGGTCGGGGCACAGGGAGCATGTCCCCCTCATCTCAGGGTTGGGGTGCAGGAAGCATGTCCCACTCGTCACAGGTCCGCATACAAGGAGAGCATCCCCCCGTCTCAGTGTCGGGGTGCAGGGAGCACATCCCCTCATATCACAGGGTCAGGCCCAGGGAACCTCTCTCCCCATCTCACCTGTGCAGCGCTCAGACACCAGGTGACTTACCGTACAGAGCGTTCCTGGATGGAGAATACACAAAGGCCAAAGTGTACAGATAGAAGTTCAACAAGCCATAGAAAGACAAGAATTCAGCTGGTGTTATGAGTCAAGGAACCTCGCATCTGGAACATCACACGTTGGCCACGTCAGCGTCTGGGCGTTCCTCATGCAAATGCCAACCGGGCCATGGGGTTTCTGCAGCCAGACGTTAGGATGTGTCCGGCTGTCTAGCAGAGACAGTCACAGTAATCTCACAAGACCAAAGTAAACAGTGGGTGGACCATGACCTCTCCTGTCAGCAGGAAACAGTCTCCCTCCAGGAACCTCAGCTCCCTGCGATAACATCTGGAGGTGCCTCTCCCCACCCCTGCACCCCGTGGCAGCACTCTGATGGGATCGAGCTCCACAAGGCACAGGACAGTCAGGCCAGGGGCCCCAAACTCTCAAACCCACTGTTCTTAACCTTTTCTGATAAAAACTTAATGTCAGATTCACAAGCACTGAAAACGGAAGACCTGTGCATCAGGGCTAAGGAATGAAGAGGTCCCAAGGATATCCCCCAGGCTTCGCAGGTTTAACCCCCACAATGTCCCCTGGTGGGACCCACCATTGACAGGGAGTGAAGAGCACACAGCCAGCCCCCTGTACATCTGAAAAAAGACAGGGACCCCAGGGAGCGACAGCCTAGCACCACAGCCTCAGGTGCCAGAGGGAAAGGAGGCCTGGGGTTTGGTGGACTCCCATAGACACAGGCTTCCGCTGCAGTTAACCACTCCCACCAGAAACAACTTCTACACACACCTGAGACAGCGGGAGAGAGGCCATGGTGCAAGAGCCAACACCTAGCCAGAAGGCTTGCTCCTCCTCACAGGCAGCTCTGGGCACCCCCCAACTGGACTTGACCGTTCTGTCCAGGACCCACCTGGAGCCCTGACTGGAATCGGGCTCTGCCCCAGAGAACCTGACCTCAGGGGAAAGGGTCTCCCGAACACCACCAAGTCTGAGCTGTCTACCTGCCCTCTCCCCTCTCAGGCTGACCTGGAGGGAACAAGGCGGATCTGCAAACCTCTCAGCACGCCTTCACACTCATCACCATCAAAAAGAGGGCTCCTGGGTCTCTTGGTGGCACAGTGGTTAAACCATTCAGCTGTTAGCCAAAAGTTTGGTGGTTCTAACCCACCAGCCACTCCACTGGACAAAGATGTGGTAGTCTGCTTCCATAAAGGTTGACAGCCTTGGAAGCCCTGTGAGGCGGTTCCACTCCGTCCTGTAGGGTTGCTATAAGTCAGCATCGACTCCATGGCAGTGGGTCTGGGTTTTGGTTGGCATCTCCAAAGTACAGGTCATGAGCGTGGAGCTGCCTCTTAAAATCTGAGTCCTCTCCCCATTGCACGAGAGTGTACTGCCAGGGCCCAAGTCTCCCGAGTCAAAGGATATAGTTCTGGTAATGTGTGGACAGTTCAGCCACAAAGTTGTCTTGTAACACCTGTGCTCCGAACCTTAAATAAAGGATGACGATGCTGGAAGAGGAAGGGGGGCAACGCATCAAGGACACAGAGAAACGGCACTCGCTTCATGTATCGTGATACGCTCACCCTGCGAGTGCATTTCAGTACTACTTATGTGTGGAAACGTTCACACACAGACACAGACCCCCGCCTCTGGTTTCCTGTCTCAGACCGAGGGGCCAGACCCCGCCCAGACCCCCGCCTCTGGTTTCCTGTCTCAGACCGAGGGGCCAGACCCCGCCCAGACCCCCGCCTCTGGTTTCCTGTCTCAGACCGAGGGGCCAGACCCCGCCCAGACCCCCGCCTCTGGTTTCCTGTCTCAGACCGAGGGGCCAGACCCCGCCCAGACCCCCGCCTCTGGTTTCCTGTCTCAGACCGAGGGGCCAGACCCCGGCCAGACCCCCGCCTCTGGTTTCCTGTCTCAGACCGAGGGGCCAGACCCCGGCCAGCGCTGGGACAGTACCCGTTCCCCCGCAGCAGGGCTGGAGCACTTCCTCAGCACACGCCCTTCCCTTCTCCCAGCCCCGATTTTACTTCCCAGACCACCTTCTGCCCCTGATTGCCAGTGCCCGGACTGCAGCCCCTCCTCGGGCCCAGTGAGTCTCACAGCAAAGACAGCAGGACAACTTTGACTCAGGTGCCCACACGTGGCGACAGAACAGAGAACTCTGACAACAGGTGCCTTCACAGACAACACCCTGTCTCTCCTCGCCTGCACAGGTGGCTCCTGACAAGTACCCCAGCTTTCATCCCCAGCCCACCCCCATCTGTTTCCAAGCAGCCAGATGGACTGTTGAATAGAAAACACCCTCCCGAGGTTCCCCATCACCGAGAGCAAAGCCCACTCCACGCAGCTGTGGCCTCAGGGCCCGACCTGCCCTGCAGACGGCTCCCCTCACTCGCTATTCCTCAAACACACAGGACCGGGGTGCCCTGGGATTTCAGGGCTTCTCCTTGTCACTCAACGGGCTCAAGTCAATGTCACCTCCTCTACACCTCCCTGCCCACATCTAAAGGGGCCACGTCCCCTGACCTGGTCAGCACTTGGCTTTACGTCAGTGACAAAGCTTAGGCCATGCATGACTTCATCACTGCCTGCCATCCTCAGAACATAAATGCTGTGGCAGGGAGGCCCCTGTCTTCCTCACAGGTGGAGGCAACCACTGGTATCTGTTTAATAAAAAATGAATCCCCTTGAAAATGGAGGTGAAGAAAGACCCAAAACACAGTAACTTCTAAGACAGACTAGACAGAGGCCTGTGTGAGCAGAGGCTGTGAACAGCAGCTCCACACCTGCAGATGGTGGTCAAGAGAGGGAAGCATGTGTGTGTGTCTGTGGGGGGGGGCTCTGGGAAGTTACCTAGAGACCGTGTGTGGGGGGTGGGGGAGCTGTGAGAAGTCACACAGAGACAGTGTGTGTGAGGCTGTGAGAAGTTATCTAGAGACTGTGTGTGTGTCGGGGGGGGGGCTGCGAGAAGTTACACAGAGATAG
>NW_006921722.1:7482168-7488883 GCF_000298275.1 Orycteropus afer afer
GGGCTGTGAGAAGTTACACAGAGATGGGAGGGTGGGGGGAGATGTGAGAAGTTACACAGAGATAGTGTGGTGTGTGTGTGTGTGTGTGAGAGAGAGAGAGAGAGAGAGAGAGAGAAAGAGAGAGAAAAGGGCTGTGAGAAGTTACACAGAGATGGGAGGGTGGGGGGAGCTGTGAGGAGTTACACAGACACAGTGTGTGTGAGGCTGTGAGAAGTTACCTAGAGACCATGTGTGTATGTGTGTGTGGGGCTGTGAGAAGTCACACAGTGTGTGCGCCTCGCACAGAGCAGAGACTAGCTCCGTAACGCCTGTACCTGCCCGCACCGTCACGGCCGTGGAGCTTGGAGGCAGCTGTAGTGAAGGACCGTGTGCGGGGAGCTCACATGCTGCGAGGCACTGAGTGTCCCTCCTGGACAGGCGGTGGGGACCTGAGTGCCGGGGAGCCCTCACACCCACAGAAACTGGGTGCCAAGGACCCCCAGGAAAGGACAGGTGCTGGCATCCACTTATCACCATCCAAGCCACCAAGGGAATGCAAGTAACCAGATGCTGGGCTTTAGTTTAGGCAACACGGACCATAAATACCCAACCAATGATCTAGAATCACTTCCTCAGTCACGGCACCTGGTTCGCCCTGCCCCCTGCCAGGGCAGAGTTCTCCAGCCAGGGCCTTCCTCAGCGGCACACACCTCCTCTGGATAGGACCCCACCCTCCCCTGAGGAACAAGAGCAGGGCAGCTCCAATGACATTTGTTGCACAGAAATGAAACAGAAACAGTCCATGCTTCTGGTCAGGTTCCTGGAGGCCCACAGGGATGCTAAGGCTCCAGTCCCTGTCACGGGATTCTTAGTCTCTGACTGGTGCTCAAAGCTGTGACCTTGAATCCTTTGGCAGGTGCTGTGTGAGTGAGCTGGGTCATGACAAGCAGATGTAAGAGGGCAGCCAGCACCCGCCCAGCTCTGGGAGCTCTTTCTTGATTGTTCTCCATCACCCAGAGAGACAACAAACGTTTGCTCCCTCGGCCTTTGCAGACCCAGCACCCCCTGCACCTCCCACCCTGGGCAAGAGGCCCTCGGGCCTCATGAAAATAAAGGCAGGGCAGGGAAGTACCCCAACAGAAGCACCTTACACTCCTCAAAAGGAGAGAAAAGAGACTTCCAACAGTCCAGTCAAAAGTCAGAGTTCGGCTGCTTGCAAGAAACCAAGTCTTACCTAATGACAAGTACTACAAAGGTCAAGGCCGTCAAAAATTTTAACCTGAGATCTGAAAAACAGAGAGAGGGGGAGAGAAGCTCATTAAACAGTGTGGAAGTCAATTCCACTCTCACCTCAGAGACCTTCAAAGTAAAATCAAAACGAAGCAAGACCCTCCCTCCCCTCCCTCGGAACGATGAATCTCCTGAAGCCCAGGAGATGCGGCCCCCCTCATCGGGTCCAGGCTCAGGCTCCCCAGTGAGGCCAGAGCCTTGTTCTGGCTGTTGACAGTCTCGGGGAAAGGACCCCTGACTAGGAGACTATGGAAACAGCCCTGCCAGCTCCATGAAGGGCCAATTCTGGGGAGACCAGGCGGCTCTCCATAGCCACACTGGCCCCCAGGGCCCCAGGCTGGCCTCCACCCAAGGCCCTCCCACCAGCGCTGTCCCCAGGCACCATCCAAATGATCCAGAGTGATTCATTAGACACGGTCCCCAGCCTGTGGGGTAAGGGACAAATCTGAGACACTCCCCCCAGATAAGATTACTTAGTGGGGTCCAGAAACCCTTCCCCCGAAACAACATCAACTCCTAAGCCACTCCTTCACAGGGAGTGAAACCCATTTTAAAAGTGTATGTTCCAAAAATTAGAAGCAACCAAGATTCAGTAAGTGAACTGATAAACTTGGTCCACCCATATACAGTGGACTATTTTTCAGAGATAAAAAGAAACTGACTTAAAGACATGAAGGACCAGTATGAAGGAAGCCAGTCTCCTGGCTATATGTCTTATGATTCCATGATAGGACATTCTGGAAAAGGGAAAACTATAGAGACAATGAAAAGACCAGTGGTTTCCAAGGGTCCAGAAGGAGGCAGAGGGAGGGATGGGGGACCATAGGTGTGTTCGGGGCAGTGAACCTGTTCTGTGTGTTGCTGTCATGGTGGACACATGACATCATGCTTTTGTCCAACACAGGGTGACTTCTAATGTGAACTATAAACCAAAAAAAGCCAAACTCACCGCCACTGAGTCAGTTCTGACTCACAGCGACTCCCACTACTGGGTTTCCAAGGCTGTAAATCTTTATGGAAGTAGATTGCCCCATCTTCCTTCTGTGGAGCGGCTAGTGGGTCTGAACCACTGACCTTCTGTTAGCAGCCAAATGCTTTATCCACTATGCCACCAGGGCTCCTTTGTGAACTATGGACTTTAATAACATATCGGTATCGGGTCGACTGTAGCCCATGTCCAACACACAAGCAAGCAGTCAGCACCGGGAGGAGCAGTGTGCAGGGGCAGGGACACACAGCAGCTCTCTGTGCTTCCTGCACAGTCTGTCCGTAAGCCCTTCTCTGCTCTAAGAATGAAAGTCCACTAGGAAGCACAGGAAGAGGTGCTGACCTACGTAAGGCATGTGGCGTAGCTCGGAACACGCCCGCACGATCAAGAACAGGAGGTACAGGATGTACACAGCCGCCACCACCATGAAGAATGCCTTCATTCCCTGGAACAAAGCGCAACGGTCAGTGCTCCAGCGCAGCACAGGGGCTCCAGCCGCACTCCCTCCCCACCAGCACGGGCAGGAGGCACGCCTTCCCTCCGGGGGCTCAGAACCTGAACAGCCTGCCACGAAGCAGCGCAGGGCCGGCCGGCCCCTGACTCCCCTGCATCTCCAGGCTCAGCTCCCGTCTCTCCCCCTGAACATGGGCAGCTCACTGGCCACCAGGTGAGTGAGAACCAAATCCCTCACCACTCGTGTAACGCCCCCAGCTCAGGGCTACACGGTGGTGCCCAGGGAGTGGTGGTGACCAATGTGTGTCCCACACCCTGCTCATGAAGACAAAGTGCATGTCAAAGAGCGTGCCCAGGGCTGGACCCTGAGGAATCTCCAGGCCGCCTCTACTTCTCTGGCTGCAGCCTCCTACGACATGAAGCCTGAACCAGATGACCCACCAAGCCACTGGGTCAGCAGCTGCGTGGGAGAGGCTGGCCTCGGCGGAGCTCCTCCTGGGGGCACTCCCTCCGTCTCCTCCTCTCAGAGCTCAAACCCCTCTCACGGGGCTCCACGTCAGCTTCCCTCAGCCTGCGGGCTTCAGACAAGCCTCTCTGCTCCCTGGACTGCTTCCCATCCCTAAGCAAAGGGGCAGGACTAGATCAACTCTGAGCCCTAAAGCACTTTAAGCTTCCTTCAGTGACAGTAGTGACAGCCCTGACCTGTTCCTCTCAAAGAGGTGGCAGTGACCTTGTACCCTCATGGTGGCCAGCCCTTCCCCATGGCCTGACTGAGGGAAGAGAGGCCAAAGGTAAGTGGGAATGGCCGCCTTGTTGTAGAATCGGCCGCCTCATGGTGTGTGTACTCCTGCTGGCCCTAGCTAAGTGCTTCACGCACAATGTCATCGTGAACACAATCCCCACATTTCCCTGGAGCAGACATTGTAATCCCCCCACCTTATAGATGAGAAGACAGGAGGGGGAGCAGGTAGGCAGTCCCCAGGATCCTGGGTTTGGGCCCAGGCTGCCCAGGAAGTTGGTGTAGGCCCAGGTGCCCCAGATGGTGGTCTAGGGCCAGGCCCTCGCCTCCCCCAAGTCTCCTCAGGGAGAAAGGGAGACTGTGTCAGACAAGGGTTCCTGTAACAGCAGGTTCACAGGAAATGTTCTGTTTATATAAAGCCAGCAGAGACATTCAACTGACAGCAGCCTGCGCACTGCCAGGGCCACACAGGCAGGCACCAAAGCAGCTCCTTCCCTCCCTCCCGTCACGGCCCGCCTGCCCTCTGAGGCCCTGACTTGGTGGCGTGGCCTCTGACCCCCACAGGTATCCAGACGTCCTTCCCAAGCACAGGCCTCATTGAGCCCTCTGCTCAGGGTCACCTGTGCTACCAGTGTCTGTCCTGGGGGGCCCTGCCACTCTGCCTCGTGTCATACAGCGCATGCCCCCACAAGGTTCCAGAAGGGTTCCTCTTCCCCAGACCCACATTCTTTCCCGTCCCTGCGGGCTCAAGGTGTACCCCACCTCCCCAAACAAAAACACACTCAAGCTGTGCCCCTCAGCTCCTCCCTGACCACTGAACACCCCGTGGGGCACAGTTCCACTCTGACACATGCAGGCACGAGGAGTAAGGGTCGACTGGGCAGCAACTGGTTCAGTGTTTGCTTTTAATGTAAAAGGAAAACGCTGGGCCTCTGGATCCAAGAACAGTAACAATTTCAGGACGAGGACTACAGCACGTTAGACCAGATGTGGGCCCTGCTGGGCTCGGGACCCTCCAAAGCCCAGGCCCCTCCAAGTGAAGCCAGCCAGTTTAGAAAATATTTTCTCTTTGAGGCCAGTTAAGATAGAGAGAAAGCCTCTTATCACTCCTGGGCATGGGAGCTAGGGGTGCCACAGGCAATCAACAAGCCCCAACCAGCCACCCCATTTCCTAGAGACTCTCCATTGCAGCCAGCTGGAGTTGGGGCCAGCCAGAATCAGAAGCACATGGAGATAGTAATTCTATTCTTTTGCTGACCCCGGAACATTAAAACTCCTGACAAGGAACCAAGAATCTCCAGAATGATGTCATTAGTGCTACACAAACCCATTTCAGAAGCAAAGGGTCCACAGGCCACTTCCACACTAGGCTATAACCCTGTCCCCTATAAATAAAGCATGTTGTTGTTGTTTTTGTTGTTGGTTCGAGTCGGCCCCAACTCATAGTGACCGTGTGTACAACAGAACAAAACGCTGCCCAGTCCTATGCCAGCCTCACGATCCTTGCTATACCTGAGCCTGTCATCGCAGCCACTGTGTCAATCCATTTCAATGAGGGCCTTCTCCCTCTTTGTTGACCCTCCACTTTACCAAGCACGAACTCCTTCTCCAGGGAATGGACCCTTCTGACAACATGACCAAAGTAGGTGAGACGAAGTCCGGCCATTGTTGCTTCCAAGGAGCATTCCAGCTGCACTTCCTCCAGGACAGATCTGTTCATTCTTTTAGCAGTCCACGGTACTTTCAGTATTCTTCACTAATACCACAACTCAAAGGCATCAACTCTTCTTCAGTCTTCCTTGTTCACTGTCCAGCTCTCATGTGCATACGAGGCGACTGAAAATACCATGGCTTGGGTTAGGCACACCTTACCCTTCAAGGAGACATCTTTGCTCTTCAGCACCTCCAAGACGTCTTTTGCAGCAGATCTGCCCAGTTCAATATGTCGTCTGATGCTGACTGCTGCTTCCATTGGTGTTCATTGTGGAGCCAAGGAATATGAAGTCTTTGACAACTTCACTCTTTTCTCCACTTATTGTGATGCTGATTATTGGTCTAGTTGTGAGGATTTTTGTTTTCTTTATATTGAGGTGTAATGAGGTGTAATCCATATTGCAGACTATAGTCTTTAATCTTCATCAGTAAGTGCTTCAAGTCATCCTCACTTTCAGCAAGCAAAGTTGTGTCGTCTGCATAACAGAGGTTGTTAATGAGTCTTCCTCCAATCCTGATGCCACGTTTTTCTTCACATAGTCCAGCTTCTTAGATTATCTGTTCAGCATACAGATTGAGCAAGTATGGTGAAAGGATACAACCCTGACGCACTTCCTTCCTGATTTTAAACCACACAGTATCCCCTTGTTCTGTTCGATCAACAGCTTCCTGGTCTATGTACAGGCTCCCGATGAGCACAATCAAGTGTTTGGGAATTCCCATTCCTCTCAATGTTATCCATAATTTGCTATAATCCACAGTCTAATGCTTTTGCATAGTCAATAAAACACAAGGAAACATCTTTCTGGTATTCTTTGCTTTGATCCAAGATCCATCTGACATCAGCAACAATATCCCTTGTTTCACGTCCCCTTCTGAATCCAGCTTGCAGTTCTGGAAGTTCTCTGTCAATATGCTGCGGCAACAATTTTTGAATTACCTTCAACAAGATTTTACTTGTGTGTAATATTAATGATATTGTTCAGTAACTTCCACATTCTGTGGGATCACCTTCTTTGAAATGGGTACAAACATGGATCTCTTCCAGTCAGCTGGGCAGGTAGCTGTCTTCCAAATCTCTTGGCATAAATGAATGAGTGCCTCCAGTGCAGCATCCATTGTTGAAACATCTCAATGGATATTCCGTCAATTCCTGGAGCCTTGTTCTTTGCCAATTCCTTCAGTGCACCTTCGACTGCTTCCTTCAATACTATTGGTTCTTGATCATACACCACCTCCTGAAAAGGATGAACACTGGCCAATTCTTTTTAGTACAGTGACTCTTTGTATTCCTTCCATCTTCTTTTGATGTCTCCTGTATCATTCAATATTTCACCCACAGAACTTTTCAACACTGCAACTCAAGGCTTGAATTTTTTCTTCAGTTCTTTCAGCTTGAGAAATGCTGAGCGTGTTCCTCCTTTTTGGTTTTGAACTCCAGGTCTTTGTACATTTCATTATAATAACTGATTTTGTCTTCTTGAGCTGCTCTTTGCAATCTTCTGTTCAGCTCTTTTATCTTGTCATTTCTTCCATTTGCTTTAGCTACTCTC
>NW_006921722.1:7490976-7498713 GCF_000298275.1 Orycteropus afer afer
ACAGCTCCACGAGAGGCAAGAGGCATGACACCTCCCCAAAAGCTTTGAACATGTGTAACTCCGACTCCTCATAAGCTTTAACACTTGCCTGACTGCTTTTGCTTTTGTTCAGGGGGATAGAGCTCTGAGAAAACATTCCCTCTATCGTCTTATTTGCTGCAAATAATAAAAGCCACGCTGGACACTCTACCCTGCTTGCCTTGGAGTCAATCGTCACCAGAGCATGAGCAGCAGGTGCCCTCTGTGGGGGTATCACCAGCATGGCCCCTCCGAATGCCAACCTGTGGGCTGCACATCTCCCACACCGGTAACACTGTCCTGGTCATCACACTGTAACACCCTGGAGCCTACCTGCTACTTTAAAGAACAGCATGAACAGAAACGTTTCCTCAATTGTTCTATCATCTTCCTAAAATAGGTCACGCCTTCTGTGACCTGGCACGTCAACCATACACTGAGGGGTGGCATTTAAAAGTCTGTTTTCATACTACTCAGACTCATTTTTCCAGACAAATTTTCCACCCATGAACCTTCTAAAGTACTTCCCAAATAGCCTGTTAGCAAGCTCATGCCAACTGAAGTTATCACAACTGAAGTTATAAAATTCAGGGATTTTATAAAACAGCATTAAAACAAATTATTAGGCTTCATTAACTGTTCTTACCTGAAAATTTCCTGTGTCAACGCGATACTGGTACATTGGATCATGTAACTCATTAACTCTAAAAATGGATTTGATGAAAAAATTTTAGATTAATAACTGGCTTCACTTTTTATTTTATGCTTTTCTTACCTGGCTTTAAAAAAAAAAAAAAAAAAAAAACTCTTAAACTACCTAGTAACCAACAATATAGGATTCTGAGAAAGAGATTCTGAACCTCTGAGAAGCTGTTCATGTCCCATCTCATATTTGCAGCACACATAATTCCACTCCCATGGCCATCTGCCACATCCTCAGTGCTGTGGCACTGCCTCCAGGGAAGCAGCGTCTGTCTTTACAGAAAGCCCTACGTGGTTTCTCTCGCAATCCTAGAGCTGTCTGCCAGCACACTGTCATGGCACACGGGGCACACGAAGCACACAAGAGCAAGAGAGAGGTGCTGGGAAATCGCATGCATTTCACTCTGAAACAGGCAGCAGGGAACAGGTGGGTGGGGACAGGGACCCAGAGACGAGGCACTCGGTCTGGGTGATGCACACATCATGGTGGGGTGACACTAGACCACCGGGCACCATCACGCCCCAACATGGAACACTCAAGGGAGCTCCTGTTCAAGTGACTCAGGGTGGCTTGACACCAGGCTCCTGCCATGGTGACATTTCCCAGAAGGACAGAAGTCCTAGTAAACACCCATGGGCAGTAAGGAAGGTGACTGAGGCCAAATGAGGAGGCCCTGGGAGGACAGTGGGGACCCAGGAGCGGCCTGAGCATCGTCTCTACGTGGAAGTCCTTGTCTGTCCAGAGGACAGCGCTTCAGTGAGGGTGGCCTTTTCTGTCCGCCATCCTACACCAGCAGACACATCCACCCCGACAAGCCATTCGAGAACACTGAACTCCTCCGTTCCTGCTCCACAGCCAGCTCTCAAACCCAGGCCGACAACACCCCTTCCGGGTGATTTCATAGAACGGTTAGACACAGGCCCTGTCCACTTCTGTCAAATCTTCATGACTGTCTCTGCACTCACAGTAAAATTACTCACGTTTGCCATATCCCGAGTGTCACCGAAGCCAACCACAAGAGTCCAACAATGAAGAACTTAGGCAAATAGAAAGTTAAACACTTTCTTTCTCCCTTAAAAGTTAAAAAAAAAAAGTTAAGAAAGAAAGGGAACAAGGCCAGCATCTCTAGCACACCATTAGCTGCTAACACACCATATTAGACACACACTCGGCACTGCCCTGTGGTGTGGGTTCCGTTGGCCCCAGACACTGGGGAGGAAGGGCAGGGGGCTGGGGAGGGCACTCACCTGCACACGGATGCCGTGGTACACGCAGAGCCAGAAGAGCAGCAGGGCACACAGGAACAGTGACTGGAACAAGTCGTCCAGCATGCCCGGGACCCAGCTGTTCACCAGGAAGGACAGGGGGAAAAACGGATCTGGAACAAGTGGACAGCGGTGTGAGCCATGCGGCTGCACCACCACCGGCCTGTGCCCACATACAGATCCCCCCACCACCACCTCCAGCCGGCACCCACCCGTGGCACGCACCTGTACTGCCTCTGGCCTGCAGCCACCTCCAGCCCACACCCATCCCCAGCTGTGGCGCCCCCCTTTTCCTCTCTCCCTCCTCGTGATCAACGTGGCCCACAGCCCCCTTTAGCCAGTGCACCCTACTCTCTCCCCGAGGCTCAGCGCTGTTAGCCTCTCCTGGGCCAGAGCCAAAGGGAAGGTGGGGAACCAAAGGCTATTTTGCTTTCCAGAAACACTAGGTGCCAGGTAACAGACTGCACCGCACACGTTACAGAGAGCCTAAGCTCCCAGTGCCGCTCCTCCCTGCAAGTGCGGTCACCATGCCAGCTCTGGAAGCAGACGCCTCTGGAGCAGGTAGAGGACTGGCAGCGGGTCGGCCACCGTCAGCCAGATCCGCAGGCTGCTGTGTCTGTAGCCTGGCCAAGTCCTAACCACCAGAGCAAGGCCTGGCTTGTTACAGATCCCAGGCACCTGCCTGGTCTTGGGGAGCTGAGAGTGGAGACCAGCTGCTTTCCAGAAGACTCTGGCCCTCAGCCATCTCCCAGGCTCCTTCCAACCTGAGAGCTCCGAGGAGCAAAGTGCCTGACAAGAAGCCGTGCCTACCGTTGTACAGCAGCAGCAGGGGCAGCAGGACAGACATCCACTTCTGCTCGATGCCCCAGTCCCTCATGGAGAACTTCCGCAGGGAGTGAGCAAACAGGCACTGCAAGGCAAGCGGGCGTCACTGCCGCGACCGCGCTGTCCACCCGATCCAGGGCCAGGAGTCAGCCAAGACCTGTGACAGCTGGCTGCCGGCTTAGTCAACTCCTGTGTCCCAGAGGTCTTCAGCGATAACTGAAAGGGACCAGGGTCCCGGCTGGCTGCAGCAGAGCACCAAGGGAACTGGACTAGAACGGGCCTAAAAAAAGAACACAGCCCTACGGCCTCTATCAGGCCAGCTCCTGGTGAGGCCACACAGGTGACCCAGGCAGGGCCGGACCATCACTCCAGAGACCACCAGCTGCAAGGAGCACGAGAGTTCCCAGAGCAAAGGTCCAGACGGGGTCAGAGGGCACGCTCATCTGCAAAGCACCTCCCTGGCAGAGGAGCCCTGGCCCACTGGGGAAGCTCCTGTAAGCCTTTAAAATGCCACCAATCCTGTCAAGTTTAGACTGAGCCCTTCCTGTGATGGGAAATAAACCCATGTGGATGATCTGGTCCACAGGCAGTTTCCCCCAGTCCAAGTTATGTGATGAGGCTCAGGCCTACCTCTTTTGCTTAGGAACGTACTAAGTGAGGGCCTTAGGGACTGGTGCTTTGGGCCCCAGAGTGTGGCAGCAGAATCCCAGGCAAGGGGTGTTTCAACAGCAAGCAAGGGCTTCTCACCGACCAGCACAAATGTCAGCTTCCCACTTTCATTCACTAAGTTCACTAGGGGACCTGGAACACCCGAGGCCCCTGGGCTTGGCCTCAGCACTGTCACACTCTACCCCTCACACAAGTGCCCATTTCCTGCCCTCCTACCCATACCCGACCCCACAAAGGACCACTGCCTCCAACGCCTCACGTGCCCACCACGTGCCTGCATCCTTCTAGAGGAGGTCTGCTCAGAACCAAGAGTTCTAAGGGTGGTGGTGGGAGAGCTCACCATTGCAGTGTCTTGTCACTCCCTACCCATCAGCAAGCAGCTAAAGGCAGGGCACCACCCCAGAGGCAGCAAGCCAGGGACTATGTCCCAGGAAATGAAGCACATGTCCTCGCTCCAAATGATAAACGTTCACCTTCACAGATGGGGTCTCTGTGGGACCTCTTGTGCTTTTAAGGTAAGCGCCATGCAGATGACTGACACAACCTCACTTCCTGAAGTGGGCAGTAGGATGGACATCCTTGAGGCACTCACTAATGAAGATCAAAGACTACAGCCTTCAGTGTGGATTACACTTCAACATAAAGAAAACAGAAATCCTACAACTGGACCAATGAGCAGCATCATGATCAATGGAGAAAAGACTGAAGTTGTCAGGGATTTCACATTACTTACATCCACAATGTCCATGGAAGGAGCGGTCAAGAAATTAAATGATATATTGCACTGGGCAAAGCTGCTGTGAAAGACCTCTTTCAACTGTTCAAAAGCAAAGGTGTCATTTAGAAGACTAAGGTGTGCCTGACCCAAGTCAATGGTATTTTCAATCGTCTCATATGCATGTGAAAGCTGGACAATAAATGAGGAAGACCAAAGAAGAACTGATGCCTTTGAATTTTGGTGTTGGTCAAGAACATGAAATATACCACAGACTGCCAGAAGTACAAACAAATCTGTCCCGGAACAAGCACAGCCAGAATGTTCTTTAGAACCAACAATGGTGAGATTTGGTCTCACGTACTTTGGACATGTTTTCAGGGGGACCAGTCCCTCGAGAAAGACATCACGTGTGGTGAGGTGAAAGGTCAAAGAAAAAGGGGAGGATCCTCAATGAGAGGGACTGACACAGTGGCTACAACAACGACATCAACGACAGCAAAGACAGTAAAGACGGAGCAGGACCAGGCAGTTCCGTTCTGTTAATACACAGGGTCGCTGTGAGTTGGCTCCAACTTGCCACCTAACAACATTTCCCCAAAAAGTTACAGTGTGCTTGTGGACACAAACCTCAGATCCAAATGAGCCAAAACCCTGCGTTTCCAGAAAAACAGCAAAGACTGACAGGTCCCATACAATTTACCACACATTAAAAACCCCAGTCTGTCACCCAAAGGCAAAAAAAGGTGCTTTTGATAAAGGCCATGTTCCTCCCATGTGGGTTCAACGGTACCACCCACTGCGTCATGACGAGAATGGGCTGAGAGTCAGGGCTCCAGAGTGACTATGACACTGCACAGAGCCCTGCTCAAAGGCCCCTGGTGTCTGGGCCACTGTCCTTTCAACACTGCAGCATCGTCGTGGACAGAGAGGACGGAGTCCTACCAAGTCAGCCCCTTTGATGGAGGGTCTCAGAAGTTCAGATGAATCTTCCAGGGGCTCACACACTTTGATAATCCTAACTGTACAAACTAGCTTTGTCTTTGTTTGAATTCTGACGCAGTCTGTGACACAAACAGTACTTACGGTGACAATGAAGGTCAGCACCACAAAGACAAACCGGAACCAGATTTCCAACTGGGAGAAGGCAGGGTCGTAAGTCTTCCACTGAAATGGAAGAAGGGGTGAGATTTTTAAAAATACGTCTGTACCACAAAGGAAATACAACAGCATAGTAATCATCATTGCCTCCAGACACAGAACACATGAAACGGTCCTCTTCCTTACACTTTCCTGCATGTTCCAATATTTTTACACCAAATACATTTTACTTCTGCATTAAAGAACACTGATACGATAGAAATCTTAACTAGTGGGAGTTGAAAATAGTTTTAAGTTGTGTTAAGCTCACGATGAACGTGGCAGAGGAGTTATGCTATAGTCACAACGAGAACATTTGGGTTAAAATCTCAAAAATCCACTCCACCAGTTAGAAAAAGCTGTGGTTTCCATCAAAAGAAACATCTGAAGAATGACACAAAAGTGTGAATAAGATGTTTCAAAATAAAAAAAATTTAAGTAAAATATAAAAATATGAATCTTGACCAAAAAAGTAAATCACCATGAGACAAATTATATGTGAACTGCTGTATGAAAAGTGAATTTACTCTGTAAATCTTCACCCAAATCCTAATTTAAAAAAAAAAAAAAAGAAGTAAATCACAGCTAAAGCTGTCAGTTGACATGCTGAGAGAGTGGCTTCGCTGTGCCACCTGTCCCCTTACTACAGTAAAGGATGAAGCAAGGCTGACACCACGGTGCAAGGAGGCCCCTAGCCTTGATCACAGTCAGACACATGACCAGACCCAGAGCACTGCAGTGCCCCAGCCCACAATCCCTCAGACACGCCGAGGGTGGAGGACAAGCACCCCCGGAGGGAAAGTCCACCCGCTTCTTAGAAAGTACACATATCCCAACCATATGACCCAGCTACTCATTGCTAGGTAGCTACCCAAGATTTAAATCACACGTCCATCCAAAGCCTTGCACACTGATGCTCATAGCAGTTTTACTTACAACAGCCCCAAACTGTCGTCTGAATGCCCATCGACAGGGGAATGGGTAAACAAATTGGGGTGCATTCACCCAGTGGTGAATACTACTCAGCTACAAAAAGGAATCAACTATTACTGCACCTCAAACCATCAAACAATCTCAAAATAATTATGCTGAGTCAAAGAATCCAAACAACAGAGAGAACTTCCTGATGACTCCATTCACATGCAATTCTGGAAAAGGTGAACTAGGCGACAGTTACAGTGACAGGAAGCCAGCCAGTGGCTGCCTGGGGGTGAGAAGGGGAAGGAAGGGAGGACACAAGGGAACTTCAGGGGTGATGTTTATGATCTGGATCCCGGTGGTGGTTTCCTGGGTAGGTAGGAAGGCATATCAATATAAAATGTAGAATCTGACCCATTTTGACCTGTGTACACACACAAGTCAAAATGGGTCAGATTTTATATTTTAAACACATGTTTCATTATACCTCAATGAACAAAAATTTATGGAGCTGTTACAGGAAAATCAAGAGTTAACAGCTGATGTTATAAGAAAGTAGAGATCAACATGATGACGAACATAGGAGTTTTGGAGTCAGAGGACTGGGTTCAAATCCCAGCTCTTCCATTTCCTATTTTTCTTTCATAAATTGAGTATGCAATTTGTAGAAGTCTTATGACATTTAAATAAAATGATGCACAGAAAAAGTTTAGCACAGTGTCTAGCAAACAGCAAAAGTTCAGGAAAGAGTCACCGTTTCTACAAATCTAAAGTGCAACCATGATGACTCTGGTCACAGTGTTCAGATCCTATACTAGCACCACTTGCAGAACGGTCACACTAGTAACTGGTGTGAACATAATATTCAAATAGGAAAAAGCATAAACGTAATCTAATATCTACATTGAAAAAAGACACAACTAACCAGTGAAACAAGAAATATCACCATCAGGAAAAAAGGTCATAAAACATGCTTCAAGCAACAGTGAAAAGAATGCTGTAAAACCTATTGTTTTACCCTGAAAAGTTCAAATCTGTCAGAACATCCACCTACGGTTGTGTTGAAGAAACAGGATCGTCCCAGGAGGTGGCTGTGGTCACAGAGGCAGCAGGGCTGGGGCTGGTTTTCATTACTTAAGCCCACAGTCCTGGAGATGGGCTAGTGCTTTACTGTGTAACTCAGAGCTCAGGGTTTTGAAGTGCACTCTGTCTTTTTAAAGTGTTCAGTGGAAGAGACTGTAGACGGAACAGCCTGCCTTTCCCACATGTACAGCCCAGTGAGCAGTCAGACTGAACATACCACGCTGCGGTGTAGTAAATTACTTAGTGTGGCTTTTCTACCCATAAGTCTTTGTAAACCCCAAGGTGGGATTTTCTATGAGCAACTGAGGAGCTCCTTTTGCTGAAGCTATCCACCTGGGTTATTTCTGTTGGGCGTGGCACAATACAATGTTCTGGGAAGTTTCCACTCTCTCTCACGTGCT
>NW_006921722.1:7499158-7524818 GCF_000298275.1 Orycteropus afer afer
TGGAGGGAGGCAGCATGTCTGGCCTTGCAGTAATAGGCCTTGGGTTACTGCTGGTAATCCTGTCTTCCTCTTGTGAGATTAGAGGAGGTCAGAACATGTGGCCTCCCTGCCGTTTTTGCATACGCGAACGGTGTTCTGGGCAAGAAACAGGACCACGGCCCCAAAAGCCCATCTGTTTGCGCCCCTGTGGTCGCTAGCCCACCCCCTAGGCACATGCATGCAGATCTCCCAGCATCCACCAAGCGGGGCCTGTTCTTGTAACCTATGTAAACAGACTCACATGCTTAGTACCCTTCTGAAGTTGGTGTGTCTCGCTCCCTGCGAAGCTTGGGAGAGTCACCGTGATGTCACACACAGTGGCCCTGCACTTTCCTGGCTGTAAAGTATCCCATTATAGGAATATGCCACAAGCCTGTGTGCGTGCACCTGGTGGTGGGCGGTCTGCACTGGGTTACTAAGGGCAGTACTGCTATGAATATTCAAGCGGTCAGCAACAGCACACGCTTTGGTTGCACCCATCTGCACCTTCACCAGCAGTGTCCAAGAGTGCCTCCCTCCTTGCCATCAATTGGCAATTTCTGTCTTTCATGTTAGCCTTTCTAGGGCGTGTGGAGTAGCTCCACTAAAATGCTTTTTAAGATGCATCTGTTCATCATACCTACTTTACTGCCAAACAGGTTTAACACCAGCGTATAATGAAAAGCCAGATCAGACAGAAGGGGCAAAATAACGAAGAAAGAGGTAGATTATTTCCTCCCAGAAACCCACAGCAGGATGTTGGCATCTGCACTGCAGCCACGCCCTACGTGACGTATTCCGAAATTCCCAGCAGCCAGTATCTAAAGAGAAATGCGATGAGTTACACAGCTTGTGTTATCTGATAAAAGGAGTCATCTCAAGCAGTCAGAATCCTGCTTGGAGCTGGGATCAGAGTCCCAACACAATGCGTGCTGACCGTGACAGCAGTCTTGCAAAGGAGACAGAGACACTTTGCATAAGGTTATCTAACTTCTTCAAGCATCTTTCCACAGCTGGAGATACCATGGTGCCCTGCAGCTCTCTGAGGATGCTGGAAGCCGAGGCAGAAGAAACACGGCTGCATGTGGGTCTTCAATCACCTGAGACTCCAGGAGGGAACGGCGACCACAGGTCTCCAGCACCCCTTGCTGTCTCAGGATTTCCTTTTCTTTCAAAGAATTTTGTCTTCTGGTTATAAAAGTCATGACATCCCATTACTAGGTATATACCCTAAAGAAGTGAGAGCCATAACAAGAACAGATATATGCACGCCGATGTTCATCGCAGCACTATTTACAATAGCCAAAACTTGGAAACAACCTAGATGTCCAACAACTGAGGAATGGATAACCAAACTTTGGTACATTCACACAATGGAATACTATGCAACGCTAAAGAATAACGTAGAATCTGCAAAACACCACATAATGTGGATGAACTTGGAGGACATTATGCTGAGCGAAATAAGTCAGTCACAAAAGGACAAATATTGTATTAGTCCGTTATTGTAAAAGTTAAGGAAAGGTTTATATATTGGAGGACATTTTCTTTGTTGGTCACCAGGGGTGGGAGGGGAGGGGAGGGAATGCTGTTAGATAGATAGAGATAAATATTGATTTGGGTGAAGAGAAGGGCAATGTACCAAATGTGAGTGACCAATATGGCAGCATTGAGGGTGAGAAAGACATAGAGAGTTACATGGGCAGTACAGACAACAAATATGAACCCCTTTGCATATACAGTACTGAGTTGTCAGTGTAAGCAAACATGGGTATAGGGACGGATAGATGGGTGAACAAGCTAAACAATTATGTATGTCTAAATGGAGAGTGTATCCAAGATCATATATAGGGTTGGCAGACAATGGGCCTATAAGTTCATGTGAATGATCAGAATTCCCAGGTGTATAGTAGAGCTGACAAGGGGCAAGGTTATGGTCATTACTTGGTCACAGCCAGCTACCCAGAGGGACCGAGCAGTTGATCCTGCGGGCTTGGGACCATAGTCGCAGGGGACATCAAGCTCAATTGGCATAACATACTATACAAAACATTGTTCTACCTACTACTTTGGCGAGTAGCGACTGGGACCTTAAAAGCTAGGAAGCTGCCATCTAGATGCAACAATGGGTCTCTCCTCGTCAAGAAGAAAGAAGAAAACCAAAATTAATGGAAACAATCAGTCCTAGTGACTGGTTCACCATCCGATCTGCAACCTGTACAACTATGAGACCAGAAGAACTAGATGGTGCCCAGCTGCCACTGCCATCCACTTGGAAGGGATGTAGGAGATCCTGCATAAAGAGGGAGAACAATGTGGAACAAAACTCAAAATCATTTGGAGGCAAAAAAAAAAAAAAGAAGGTGGGGACCAGGTTTGCTGGTCCAATAGAGCCTGGTGTAACCACTGAGACTATGGCCCCTAGCTGCCCTTCAGGTCTGGAATTGAACCCACAACTGTGGTTTCCAGCCAAACAAAGTACAGGCATGTGAGTTAAACATTTACCTCAAGTAGACACACGCCCTGGAGAGAACAATCATGGGAGAAGGAAGGGCTACTTATGCACAGGGAGACAGCTCAGGGGGCAGGAGAGTATGAAGGGATGGACACTGGGAGGAGGTAACTATGGGGAGGAAGTGGGAGGGGAGCTGCTGCATTGTAAATTTTGGTCAATGACATGAGACAAGGTATATGTGAACTGCTGTATGAAAAGTGAATTTACTCTGTAAATCTTCACCCAAATCCTAATTACAGAAAAAAAAAAAAAAAAAGTCATGACAGTTCATTATGGGAAACAAGGAAGAAACTAGACACTAACCCCAGGACTGAGGGTCAGCCTTCTAGACGGTTTTCTATGCACTACGTATTGTAATTCATGCATACTGCCTTTTCTTTTTATAAATTGGTATGTGGTTCAGGCTATCTATTCACTGTCACCAGCCTACTTCAATGGAAGGGAAAAGGGGACAGTGTAGCTTAGAGGCATCAAGCTTCTGTTAGGAGCGATGGAATAACCTGGAAGTGGATGGTGTAGTGGCCACATAGCATGATGAACTGTGCATGTGAGAACGGGCGAATGCTTTGTCGTGTCTATTTTCACCACAAGACAACATTTTAAAACAAGCAACAGAGGAAAAGTCTAAGAGTTGGCACTGTGAGACTGGGGGGTGCGCCCCACGGCTGAGCTGCTGGCAGGTCGGAGGACACTCCCAGAGCTGGAGAAGGGAGCCCTGCCTGCACCCACAGGAGGCTGTGCTTGGAAACCTCCCCAGCACCTTCCAACAGACCCCACTCTACCGCTCCACTAAATCTCCCACCCACTAGGCTTTCCGTTTCCATGCTGTTCCTCCACCTACTACTCTTGGTTCTGTCCACTGAAGAAATGGTGGTCTTCCTATTAATTTTTTAAGCTTTACAAGTCTTCCTTCCACTGTCCAAAAGAGTATTTTGATGCTGAGATTTACTTCAGTAATTCCACAAGAGAATGGGGGTGACAAAGCGAGCTGTGAATACCTGCCAACAGCTGGGATACTCACTGTGAAGTTCATCTCCTTGATGGGCAGCTTCAGGTGTTCAAATCCCACAATCACTGTGTACTGTGTGTAATTCAGGTAGCCAAGGTGAGCCACAATAATTTCTGCACATTTCTGCAAATACACAAGGCAGATTTTGCTCTCATTCAAAGCAAACGAGACTGTCTCTGCCACCAAGTGACCCATGCAGAAGCACACGCCAACCAGACGCGCAGAGCTGATCACTGCCAGGGAACTCGCCAGAAGCACGGTTCCAACGGTGGCCCAAAACCATTCTTGGAAAGGAAGAACCCAGTGGTTATTTTTGGAAGCAAACAACATGACTTACAATCACTGGACTCTTCTCATTTCAGATGATTCACAAGCACACATCACCTGTGTAAAATCACTAACACGGTAACACAGATCTGACATTTCCATAGCTACACCAACAGCCAGGGTGAACAGAAGCCAAGGTGCCCTAATGAGACACTCCCCTAACTCCACCATCCTTGTAATGATGCAGAGTGGGTGATGGCTTGTCATCTTGCACTGAGCCCCCTGACTGTCCGTAAAGGGGTCAGGTGTGTAACACAGCTAGTGTGAACATGGAGACGTGTGTGCTTATCTACCTGCCAGGAGCCCTTTCAGAATAAAGAACCAGGCACCCCTGCTTCTGTCAGACCCTCCCAGGAGAGCCAGGAGGAAGACTCACTCCGGGATATGGATGGGGATGGGGACTGCCCACTTCACACACAGACACAGCAACTCCCTGAGCCCAGCATATGTGACTCCAGAACTTCTCCCACTCTCCTGGGTCACAACAGCCCACCACTGCCCAGAATAAATGGGCAGCTCTCAGCTCTGAGTGGGGCAGGATAGGCCCCTATAGTTAGGAGGGAAAAGCACCAAAGCTGACTTCCGGGGACAAAGGTTTCCCAAGCACCACACGTCTGAGGTCAGGAAGCAAACAGAACTGGGTTTCACATGAGAAGCCTTGACATGGTGCCTGCTGGGAGAGAGCAAACTGAAGGGAGCACAGTGAATCAGAGGACAGACCAGCAGGGGTCACAGGTGTTAGAAGGCCGCTGGAAAATACGCTCAGAAACTGCAGCTCCAACAGAGTCCCACAGAGCCCTGGAGGCTGGATGACCCGCAAAACTACTGCCCTGAAATCATCTTTAAACCTTAAGCCAAAAATATCTCCTGACGTCTTCTTAAATCCAAGCAATATTAACTGGCAAAGCTGTCTGCCTTGACCACAGTGCTCTTCCAAGGACAAGCTGTATGGGATCAAATTAACAATAGCAACTTAGAGGACTAGACAGGAAGCTTAGGGCCCAGTGAGTTCATGTTCATGGGGGTGGAACAACTCAGAAAAGGAGGGTGAGAATGGTTGCACAACTTGACGGATGTAACCAATGTCACTGAGCTGTTCACGCAGAAACTTGAACTGGTCTATGTTTTTGCTGCATATATTCCAATAGCAACAAAAATAAATGAAGTAATGATGCAGCCCAACCCTGCCCTGAAGTAGCTGTCCCCAGGGCTGATTGGCTGTCCCTGCACATACAGCCCCGCGGCGTTCTCGTCAGGAACACGTACCACATACAGCCCCGCCGAGCTCCAGTGAGTAACTCATTCGATGTACAGCCTCGCAGCATTCCCGTCAGTAACCCATACAACATACAGCCCCACAGAGTTTCCATTAGTAATTCATTCAACATACAGCCCTGCAGCATGTGATGTGTGGAAGCCATTGTTCTCATGCCAACCCCACAAGATAGGATTTATAAAGACACTGAGAACAAAAGGCATTAATAATGACAACTGAAAAAAGAAATGCAGTGTTCCACTTATGTCCAAATCAACTCATGACAGAGTCATTGGAACGGGACCCTGTTGCAAGCCGGGGACTCTTGTCATGTCTCTGTAACATAAAAACCCCCTGTGGCAAGGTTATGGTCATTACTTGGTCACAGCCAGCTACCCAGAGGGACCGAGTAGTTGATCCTGCGGGCTTGGGACCATAGTCGCAGGGGACATCAAACTCAATTGGCATAACATACTATACAAAACATTGTTCTACCTACTACTTTGGCGAGTAGCGACTGGGACCTTAAAAGCTAGGAAGCTGCCATCTAGATGCAACAATGGGTCTCTCCTCGTCAAGAAGAAAGAAGAAAACCAAAATTAATGGAAACAATCAGTCCTAGCGACTGGTACACCATCTGATCTGCAACCTATATAACTATGAGACCAGAAGAACTAGATGGTGCCCAGCTACCACTGCCATCCACTTGGAAGGGATGTAGGAGATCCTGCATAAAGAGGGAGAACAATGTGGTACAAAACTCAAAATCATTTGGAGGCAAAAAAAAAAGAAGGTGGGTACCAGGTTTGCTGGTCCAATGGAGCCTGGTGTAACCACTGAGACTATGGCCCCTAGCTGCCCTTCAGGTCTGGAATTGAACCCACAACTGTGGTTTCCAGCCAAACAAAGTACAGGCATGTGAGTTAAACATTTACCTCAAGTAGACACACGCCCTGGAGAGAACAATCATGGGAGAAGGAAGGGCTGCTTATGCACAGGGAGATAGCTCAGGGTGCAGAAGAGTATGAAGGGATGGACACTGGGAGGAGGTAACTATGGGGAGGAAGTGGGAGGGGAGCTGCTGCATTGTAAATTTTGGTCAATGACATGAGACAAGGTATATGTGAACTGCTGTATGAAAAGTGAATTTACTCTGTAAATCTTCACCCAAATCCTAATAAAAAAAAAAGAAAAAAAAAAAAAACCCTGTGGGAAGGCAAGGCGTGTTCCTTACAGGGCTTGGGAGTGTCGTAAGTAAGGCGGGAACAAGGGAAGAGAGAAGTTCCCAAGGAGGCGATGGTGTAAGCCCGAGCAAGGCCACCACGGAAGAGGGAGAGACCACCATGACAGACTGAAGGGCACTCCAAGGAGCCTGGCACAGACAAGCAGGCCCAAAGTGCCCAGCTATTTGACACAAAGGCTTTAGGTAGGCGACCAACATGTCCTGGTTTGCCAGAGACTTGCAGTTTTAAATCTGAGTGTTCTACATCCAGACAACCCCTCACTCCTGGGAAGATCAGTACGACGAGTGGTCCCAGCTTTGGGACATGCAGGCACTGACCGATCGGTGTGGTGGCCTCAGTTTGAGAAACAGCAGTGTCAGGTGCCAAGATATGTCCAATATGGAGGTCAGGCCAGGCAGAGGCGGCCAGCACACCACCTGGGGCCACCTGGAGTCCCGCTTGTCCCGCAGGACCACTCATCCTCGGGAGCCATGGTGACAAGGGTGCTCCCCGACACACCACCCAGAGCCCCCACCCGTCCAGCAGAGCTCTCCAAGCACCCATGTCCTCAGGCACAGGGACAGGCAGGCACCTGATGCTAGTGTAGACGCTACACACTTCCACATGCAGTGTCCAACTCAGTCCCCACCATGGCCCAAACACAGGTGGAGACAGCCCACCCACCAGTTCACAGACGAGGAAACGGTGTGACGAGAGCGCTGATCACCTACAGACACAGCTGCCACTCAACAGAAGAGCAGGGCGGGTGCTGCTGTGGTGGAAGGAGCAGGCCCCACAGGGGTTCTGCCAACAGAGACACTGTTGGCAGCGCCACAACCCGGACTCCATGGCATGGTCCGGACCCTGTTGCTGTCCTCTACTAAATGTCAACAGAAACGGAGCATGACAAGGCCAACCAGCCTCGTACACCAATCCTTCTCTATCTGAGTTACTTCTGGCAGGATAAACCAGGCCAGCACCTCACTCTTCAGGGTGATTCAGGACACAGGCCCTGGAATGAGGGTGTGGCGTTACTCCCGGCCCTTTCACATGTCACCTTGGGCAAGCGGTTGGGCCTCTGTAAGTCCCAGTCCCTTCTTACGTAAAATGGAGCTTCTAGAATTGTCACTATTCTGCATGCAAGTACGGACAGTACTTGGTATGACATCTAGCCACAGAAAGCACTCGGTCCCTGCTTTCCGATGTCCCCTCTGGAACCCTGAAAGCCCCGGACTGCCCTATTGGATGCTTTCCCGTTCTCCAGGCTGCCCATCACTGAATTCAGACTGGGACTCCCTGAAACAGCACACGGGCTACTAGAGCGGTCCCTGCTGCAGGTGTCACAGGACAGTGGCCGACCTTCAGATGCACCAGGTGCCCTGGAAGCATTCACCTAGGGACGCACCAGGCATTAAGTTCAACAGAAAGGAAAATGGGCTATCACGTACACTCAGGGCATGTGTGTGTGTGTGCATGTGCACACGTGCGTGTGTAACTTTCTAAGAACCTATAAGGGTATTTGTGTGTGTGTGCACACATGCACATACATGTGTGTGGTGCAGTGAATTATTTGGAATGGCTTTTCTAGCCACGGTCCTTGTGACTCCCACCAGATTACTGGGTGGGGCCATGCAAATAAGGTAATGGAATGCTAATGTTAGGATTGGTTAGTTTTGTCACTCTGCCAGGCTTAAAATGAGCCCTCCTAGAGGCAGAAAGGGGGATCTCACTGCCATCAAGAGAGAGGAGCTAGAGGTGAAGTGAAGTGCATCCTTGGACCTGAGATCCCTGCCATGGGCCTGCCTGGCAGAGATGCCTGGCTGAGAGACGGCACCAGTGGAACCAAGAGGTAGCAGCCTTACTGGCCCACGGAGCCAGAAAGCTGAGTGCCTTCCGGCAGTAGGCCTGCAGGCAGAGCGGGGTGCATGTAGGTACACCTATCAGCAAACTGGCAGAGCTAAGAGAGCTTTGTAACACTTGCCAGAGCAGGGCACAGACCAGGCCAAGAGGCGAAGGGTCAGCGAGGCGAGTCTGAGGGCACAGCAGAGGGGAGGCTGTCCTGATTGAAGAACTGTATCCTGAGTGTCTTCCTGAACCTCAGTTGTAGCCTGTGACTTCCCTAATAAATCCCATAATCACGAGTATTGTCTGTGAGTTCTGTGTGGCCACTGCAACAAATTATCGAACCCAGCAGAGAAATAGCAAATGCCGTGGGAGGGACAGCTGGCGTCAGAGTTGGTAAAAAGGCTGGAGGGTGGCAGCATGTCTGGCCTCACAGGACTAAGCCTTGGGCTGCTGATGGTGATTCCATGTCCTCCTTGTGAAGTTAGAGGAGATCAGAAGATGCCACCCCATGTCCTTTTCATAGTGTGTAACTTTCTAAGAATCTATAAGGGTACCTGTGTATGTGTAACTTTCTAAAAATCAATGAGGGGATCAGCGTGTACGTGTGTGTGTGCATGCACACGTATGTGTAGCTTTCTAAGAGTCTATAAGGGTATTTGGTGTGTAACTTTCTAAGAATCTATGAAGGTACCTGTGTGTGTGTGCATGTATGCACGCACACGTGTGCATGTAACTTTCTAAGAAACCACGAGAGGCTCAGTGTGTAAATACACAGGTCATCCTGGCCTGACTCCATTGTTGGAAGCAGCCTCCTCCTGTGCCCCAGCTGCCTCGTCAGAGAAGGTGGCCCGGGCCAGTGCGGCACAGCGCAACATCGGCCTGGTCATGGCACTTACCCCTGCGCACGTGAGGGTCCTGGTCCGATTGTGAACTTTGTTATGAATGAACATTATGGTTCCACCTGGAGCTACACCATCGACTTTAACAGTCAGGGGAAAGCTTGTCTGAACTGAAGTTTCTACAAAAGAAAGAGAGGAAAATGGGAACGTGTCAGGCACCACCTGAGACACTGTCCTCACTCCTGCACAGGTGTGCTGCCAGCTCACTGTCAGGGTCCAGCACAGGTACCGTAGTGTCTGCTCTGGAATGACTTTAGAGCCAGGGACACACAGGAGGGCTCGGGGGCTGTTTAAACCACATTAAGCCTGGGCCTGTTAGAAAACCTCACATCTGCCAATCAAAGCTCCACCTCCACCCCCTCACCCTGCGGCCTGTGTGAAAACCTGCCTCACACAGATCCATCAGGTTCACTTACAAAGGGCAGATACTTCATGACTGATGAAATTACAGTTTTTCATTTTCCACATGAATTTTTAATTTAACTGTATACCAAAAGAGATTTATTTTTTTCTGATTACATGATTCATTAATTTTCTGATTATACATATGCTCAATTAAAAAAAATCAATATATATAAATACACACATATACACACACAACACATAAGGGGCCCTGTTGGCACAGTGGTTAAGTGCTCGGCTGCCAACCAGGTCAGCGGTTCAAACCCACCAGCTGCTCCATGGGAGAAAGATGTGGCAATCTGCTTCCATAAAGATTACAGCCTTGGAAACTATGTGTCTGTCCTTCGTGTGTGTGTGTGTGTGTTTATGTGTAAGCGTGTGTGTGTGTGAATGGCATTAAACACTTATAACCCCTCTACCTAGAGAGAAATGTTACTAACATTTTATGTCCCTCCCTCATTTTCTAGACGTAAGTATATGGTGTTGTTTGCCATTGAGTCGGACCCGACTCATAGAGACCCCTCCTTGGGTTTCCAAGGCAGTATCACTACAGAAGTAGATTGCCCCATCTTCCTTCCAAAGAGTGGCTGGTGGGTTTGAACGCCAGCCTTCTGGTTAGTAATCAAGTGCCTTAGGCACTATGCTACCTGAGCTCCTAGACGTAAGTATATAGAGATATAAAATTTCAAAATTTTACAAAAGGGGGATTTTATATATATATTTTAATGTGCATGAGATCACTCTCTAATTCCTTCTCAAATGAATTCCTCATTTCAACAGAGAAAATAATCTGGGTGACGGTCTTCATCTCCCAAGGATGGTCACAGCCAGTCCCGCTCTACATGAATGAAAGTTAACTAGCCAACTAGTTAACTAGTCACCAGCAGTGGGTACCTCCGGGGAGGTTTTCGACCTTGACGCTCCCCCAGTTTGGGCCAGATCGTTCTGCTGTGAACGTCCAGCATCAGCCCTGGCCTCTACCCACTAAATGCCCGTAGCATCCCACCCCCAAGACACTGCCAAATGGGTCTGGGGATGGAATCCGCAACCCCCCCGAAACAGCTGGCAGCAGCAGCACCCACCCATGCTTAGCCCAAGCTGAGCCACCATGCACCCTACTGAGGGCCGGGTCACAACCTACTGTCTCCCGCGGAGGACGTTTTCTTTCTCTCTTTTTTGTGGCTACGTAATAGAACGTGCCATGCCAATAATCCTCACACATATACTTTGGAGGTACGACTTATGTTCCCCGTGGTATTCAATCCCTGGTCCAGGCCCACATTTACCATCACCCTAGCAAGCCCAGTGCCCCCTAAGCACTGAGTCCTGGAGGACACTTGAGGGATTTCCAGTTTGCTGCTATAATGGTAACGAACATCCTTCTACATCACCTTGTCTCCAGACTTTAAAGCCCTTTCAAGCTTCCAGCCGCAGTGCTCTGTCCTTAGAAAGACCAGGCAGCCTACCTTTCGACTGATCCAACTCCACCACACATGTCAGCCACAGCTGCTGATTATACGTAGACAGTGGGTTTGAAAGTATCTCAATTGGCTTTAGCTGAGGCAAAAAGAAAAAAAAATCAGTAATCCACGTGACCTTTTCAATGGCACCACTACGCACTTCACTTTAACATCCAAAGTGGACACTGGGCAAAAAAGCGTCGTGCCTGGGCTTGGAAACAGATCTGTGGGTAGTTTTCCTTTAGACAACTTAAGTGAAACCCTGTCTCCTGGAAAAAGAAAAGACCTGTTGCCATTCACCTGTCTCCGGTCAAAACCCGCAGGCAGGATGGTTTCCACTGCTTGAAGCTGAGGCAAGAGACCTAGGTTAACAGCAAGAAAAGGCCAGCTCTGGGGAGAAGGGAAAGCGGCAGAATGCTGGGATGGACAGGAAGACAAGAGAGGATCCAGGGAGACGTCTCCACAAGCAGGCATGCCTCGGGCTCCCTCTCCAGCAGCATGCAGGTGGCATGGTTAGGGCTGGTACTTTTAGCTTCTGAAAGCCTTACCGCCCTGAAGAGAAAAACAGAGGCGATGGTGCCTAAGGTACTTGTGCAGGATCTTCTGAAAAGCCCAGTGTTGGCATCTAATGGCCATGGGATTCAGAAGACAGTTGTTTAAGGAGCCCATCCAGGTTCCACAGAAGCCTGGTGTTGTGTTTGAAGACATCTGCCAAGTGGACCTGGGTCTCCGTGAAACACTTGGGGACCAGAGACTCTCCTGAAAGCCAGCAATGCAGTGACACCCAGGGAGGGGACCGACTGTCCTTCCCAGTGATGATGTCTCTGTGCCCAGTCATTCTGTGGGCTGGCTGCTATCCTCAGAGTCAAACAAAGCTCACACCTGAGACACAGAACCACTGGCAGGAACTCCATGGAGGCACCTCTTCAGATTTTCAGCCAAGAGTTAGAGAAACAAAGAAACACAATGAAGGTATGACAGCGGGCAAAGCAGAAGGCCCTCTCAAACACGGGGCTGAAAGGCACACGCTTCAGGACCGTTTCTTCCTTTTGCCTTTTTAAAATATCATATAAGGAAGAAACCTAGTGAGGAGGGGGAGACAGAGAGAAGTGGGCCTTGGAGTCAGATATCAGACTGAAACAGTGCATGAACGGGGCCATGAAAAGGCAAGATGATGTGTCCAGTTTACAGATGAAGACACTGTGTTTGACACACAGAAAAAGAAGAGTTTAGCTGTTCAGACTCTCACATTTTAGAAAAGGACACCAAATTTATTAGAAGAACCTTTGTTTTCCTCTAAAGACAAAGAAGAATCTAAGCATATTTTAAAAAATTAATTTAAGTCGAATTCACGTAAGGCATGTAAAATAATCGTTATAAGGAACTGCTCCTGTCTGACACCTGGCACGGAGACCAGGTCTTCACCTGGGCAAGCAGGAAGGGAGGGGCAGGAGGAGAACTTATCTAAGGGCTCCCCTTTGGAAAGGAACGGATGAACCCTAAGAGGCAACACCACCATCCATCCCATGTACTGAGGTATTGATTCCACAGGCTGACGGGGACTGAGAAATGCATGCTGCCTGAGAAACAAGAGGCTGGGCACGGTGGGCAGTCCGCCTCAGGCGCCTCTGAAAATCCAAACCCAACCCACCGCCACTGACTCAATTTGGACTCCTGGAGATCCCAGGTGTTACAGGGTAGGGCAGTCTCCTCAGGGTTTTCTTGGCTGTAGTCTTTATGGAAGCAGGTCACCAGGCCTTCCTTCCAGAGCACCAGCAGATGGGTTCAAACTGCCAACCCTCTGGCTTGTAGTTGACACAAAATGTCTGCACCACCCCAGAGCCTAAGGTCCCTTTGCAGGACCATTTCCTAGTGACTCGGCAGTTTATAATCGCTCGCTGGCTGCCACTCAGACCCAGGCTCACCTTTTTGCTACTGTTCAGCGAAAAATTGGCTGCAGAAGTCTGGATCACTTTGGGCCCTAGAGTGTAATAGAGAGAGAAAAAAAAGCAGGTTACATCATTCTGGATGTTTAACTGATCGATTTGTTTTTCAAATGCCAAGACAGACTCATACATGACGTGGAGGTGGTCTCATCTCCTGGTCTTACTTTAGAGATTTTACATATTTAGGGAAAATATATGAACACATGGGAGCCTAAGGCATTTGACTGCTAACCAGAAGGCTGGCGGTTCAAACCCACCAGCCATTCTTCGGAAGGAAGGTTGGGCAATCTACTTCCATAGAGATACGACCTTGGAAGTCCAGGGAAGGGTCGCTATAAGTCAGATTCAACTCAACGGCAGCGAGTTGTTTGTTTTTTTATATGAACACACACACAGACCCAGAAGCATGGCCTCTGCTGGACTCGGGGACTTCACACACAGGCTAACAAAGTCTAATGCCCAGTTGGGCAGCTCTCCATAGGATTCAGTATGTACAGAAAACCCTATTCATTTCCTCCCAAGGAGGGTACTCACGAACCCGAGAGAACCCTAAGTGCAGACAGGTCTGGAGAGCTTGTAAAGTACAAAGACTTCTGCTGAAAATTAGCACACCCTAATCTCTTCATCCAACCAATTGAGTCTTCCAAAAATAATTCCAAAAAACCTACCACTAACTGTGGTCAATGACATGAGACAAAGTATATGTGAACTGTTGTGTGGAAAGTGAATTTGCTCTGTAAATCTTCACCCCAATCACAATTTAAAAAAAAAAAAACCTACTACCATCAACCTGATTCCAACTCACAGCAACTGAGTAGAACTGCCCTATATGGTTCCCAAGGCCATAAATCTTTACGGAAGCAGACTCCCACAGAGCGGCTGGTGGGTTTGAACCCTGACCTTTTGGTTAGCAGCTGAATGCCTTAACTACTGCACCACCAGCACTCCTTAAAAAAATATTTCAATGGGGCATATAAAGAAGCACGAAGTACACCTAGACTCAAAGTTTTTCAGAAATAGATACACAAGCTTTATCGACTCTTCCTGTAACTCTTCAGAGTTCAGCCTTGAGAGGGTAACCCAAGGAAACCCTACAGAGCTGGGTGTGCACTATAAACACATCACTCTCGAGGAGTGGGGCCAGCTTCCAGGCAACCTGCCGCCAACCAGCCTGCACGGGAGAGGAGGCAGCCTGGATATGTGGACCCGGTGAGACAGCTCATCCTAGGGCTGCAGGGATGAGGACTTCTCCAGGTCGGAAGGAGGCTGGCGTCCACAGAGAGATACATGCAGGCCCGCCCGTGTGCAGACCCCCAGGACACGAGACAGTCTGGTTTCCATTGAGACTGGAGAGCCTGAGAGCATGAAGGCTCCCCTGCCAATCCTGAAGAGTAATTGTGGAAACCAAGCAAGTTAAGGCATGTGTCGTGTGCAGAGATTACTGTAATTGCATCCCTTGGTGATTCAATGGGAGGGAGAGCCTGGCTCAAGTTGCCGTCACCACCACCACCACCACCTTAAGGGAAATCACGGCTCCACAGCCACGCTCATGCTCAGCGTCCCAGTCCATGCACCAACCTGAGCTTCCGCTGTGGTGAAGAAACTACTCTTTGAGGCAGAGATGCTCCCGGGACGGGGTAGGCCTACCCGTCACTCACACTCCAGTGGTAAATGCACCAGTTAAACAGCTCACCCTCACTGAATGTTGTACGTGATCTCAGGACAGAGGAGAACGAACAGGAAGAAAGACAGCCGCACTCCAGTCTGAGCCAGATGCCTGCCCGGGGCCATCCTCTACACCAGCACCACCGCTGGGCTGTGGGGACCCACAGAGGGCCTGCCTGCCAGACTGCCAGGACCCACGGAGGACCTGGTGAGAACCACTCAAGCTCGCTGGCTCTCGGGTGTCCATCAGGATGACTTCAAGGGCTTGTTGAAGCTAACGTGGAACGTGGCTTTGATGCGGCCCTTCCGCTGCACAACAGTGCAGCTACAGGTGCTGGCACCGGGCAGAGGCAAGTCTACAGGGACCCTGCCATCGTCATGCTGAGACCCCCAACCCCCTGCCCCAAGCTCACAATCACCATCACTGCACTGAAGTGATGGCCCCTGCAGACAGCGAGCTCTGACCCCAGCACCCAGGCAGGTGCTGGTGCACAGCACTCACTCTAGAAATGACTGATCATCATTAGAGACAGCAGGCGAAGCCCAGGCCCTGGCTGTGTCCAGGCAGGAAATGAGTCTTCCAGCCCCAGGCTACCTGGGCCTGCACCAACCCACGGCAGGAGCGCGAGGGGCCCCACGGGCTCAGAAGGCACTGGTGCTTCCTCCCCAGCAGCAGTGTCCTCACGGGTGGGGACAAGGGGAGTGCGAAGCAGCTGCAAGGGGGAAATCACCAAACGGAACCTACCTTTGATCCCGACGAAGACGGTCAGGCCAAAGCAGAGGAAGAAAACGACAAACACGAGGACAAAGTGGCGCTTGGAGAGTGTGTACAGCCGCATGGGCGCCAGCCTGGGGAGAAGGCAGGAGGTAAGGGAGGTCCAGGAGCTGGTCCGCACCAGGAGGGAGGCCACCTGGCCAGGACGCAAGGTCGGTCAGGGAGCGAGCCTGTGTCGGAGGGCCAGCCACACGGCTAGGACACGAGGGAGGCGGGGGAGCTGGCCTGTGTCGAGGGGATGGCCATGTGGCCAGGACACGAGGTTGGCCCGGGATCTGGCCCGTGTCACAGGGGACAGCCACGTAGCCAGAACACAAGGGAGGTGGAGGAGCTGGCCTGTGTCAGGGGGACGGCCACATGGCTAGGACACAAGGGCAGTGGGGGCCCCCATCAAAGGGGACCACTGTGCAGCCAGGACATGAGTCAGGGGCAGCAGTCAGGGGCTGGCCCGCGTCGGGGTCAAGGGGAGACAGCCAGGATGCCATGTAGGCTGCCCACCTCCCCCCATCCTCTAGCCCCTCACCTAGACATGGACTTATTCCAAAACCAGGAGACCTTTCCTGACAAAACGGTCTCAGGGACCAGTGCGACTACTCAGGGAGCAGGTGACATCCCTGTATGTCCTGGATCCAGTGCTCCACAGGGAGGGCCTGCCACTCTGGATGGCCAGCGTGGGACAGGCCACCCCCACCCCTCCTGAAGGAGAAGGCTTTGGGCACTGACACCCACTCAGGTATGTTTCTCTCTCTCTCTCACACACAAACATACAAACATACACACACACATGCACTGCAAGAGCAAAGCTCATGTGCTCAGGGCCCTAATGTCACTCCCAGTAGTGGTATCCCTCATGGTGACAATCACCGGAAGACTGGAGATCTCAGGTGCCACCAGGGTCCTATGCTGCCCTGGCGTCCCCACCGGCGCCGGATTTGCCTTTTCCCCTCCAGATCCCGTTCATCTGAGACCCCACCAGTCTCACCCCACCGTGGGCAGCTGTGAAGTCTGGCTTTGATGCAACTCAAGCTGCCACACTCGCCTGTGATTTACACCAGCGTGGGGACGGACTCAGGGACTCACCTACCACTCACCCCAGCAGGGTCCCCTCCTGTGAGCCCCCCTTTCCCCTGCGCCCAGAGGAAACGACAGCAGGGTGGGCGTCACTTCTCTTTGAGAACTCCCTCTACCAGGGTCAGCCAACAAAAGAAACCCCTGGAAAGCACGGGGGATGACTTAGACTTGAGGGCCACACGGTCTCTGTCACAGGCCCTCCCCTCAGCCTTCCTAAGCAGCAGACCCCCCGTGAACGAAGGTGCATATCGGGCTCCAGCTAAGCCACAGCAGGTGGCAGACCCCTGCACCCTAACGAGGAGACCCATCAGCCTGAGGAGGGCACAGCAAACAGTGTTTCTGTTTTGCCTTGTTTCGCAGGGGATCTTTCCTGGTCTTGGAAGCTGGAGAGAGCAGAAGGGTGCCTGCCAGAGGACACACCCTCTCTCAGACATCCTGGCCAGGCGGGCACAGGTGACCCCACACACACCGGAGGTGGAGAGACGTACTCTACGCCGGACATGGGAGCCATTATTTACCCTGTGGTGTGACACACACACCAGTGCTAAGCACACACCCTCTCCTGCTTGAAGAGCCCCCCGGAGGAGGAAGTCAGGGCTGGGGGCTGGGGCTTATCTCGGGCAGAGGTGGGGCCCTAAGCCTGTGGGGAGGCTTGCTGACAGGGAGCCTGCACGCTTCCTGGTGAGCGGACCAGGCACTCCAGGGACACTCAGCTCAGTGTCACTGTCTCTGAATGGTGGAACCGGGGAGAGAGCGAGCCTCCGTGTTTGCTCCTGGGGCTCCAGTTGACACTCAGGCTCAGGGCAGCCCGCTGCATGTGAAAGGGAGAGCTGGTGAACTAAGCCTGCTCCCGACCCCGCTTCTGGACCCCATAAACTATGAGGAGTCCCTCCTAACTGCACGTTAACACACTCAGCTGCTAACCACAAGGTTGGAGGTTTGCGTGCACCCGGCAGCACCGTGGAAGAAGGGCCTGCAATGTGCTTCTGAAAACACCCGGGGCCCAGCTGTGCTCCGACACGCGGGGCTGCCATGGGTCGGGAGTCGACACGAGGGCCAACGGCAGTGAAAGCCTGCGAAGCCTGAGAGCCTGACACCCAGAGCCTGAATTACCTCAGGGAGGGAGCTCCACCCTCCACCCTGCAGACGGGGAAACTGAGGCCGAGAGGTGGTCCTGGGAGGAGGCTCTGGGCAGCAGGTCGGAGCTGAGCAGCCCCACCCTCCAGAAGTGACCCTCCAGCACCATCCCAGGGAAGTGCAAGTGGGGGCGTGGCGACTGGCGGCTCTTCCTCACTTGTCACCTGCCTCCGCAGGTGTTGCGCCTGTTACTGGCCGGCCTTTCAACAGCACCTGTGGTCTCATAGCCCACAGACAGGGAGGCTTTTCTAGTCAGCTGCTCAGGGCACTTCCCTTTGAAAAATCCCAAAGCTACATGGAGTACTCCCTGGAGCTTGAGGGGACATCAGCAGGAAGCTGGGGAAATCCAAATACAGCTTGTTGCGTTAAAAACAAGGCCTCACGCGCACCAAGTCGTTCCCGAGCATGTGCACGGAGGCACGGAGGAGACCGGGAGACCCCCTTGCAGAGGCTGAGCGCCCAGAAAGGGAGGCAGAGAAAACCAACTAAGAACAACAAACACGCTACCAACACGCAAAAAGCACAGCTATTTTGCAGGTGAGGAGGAGTACAGGCCAATCAGGAACAGAGGCCAGGACACCTCTGCGACACCCTTGTCACTCAGGCAGGGCACACCTGACCCAAGGGCTTTTCCAAGTTTCTCTTCACAGTGTGGACAAGATCTAGCCCTTTCCTTCCCTAGAACTTCCACTGAAACCCAATTCATTAACCCATGAAACTATGCCATCAGTCGCTTCTGACCTAAGCGGGATGCTTCTTTTTCTGTAGTTCTCACTGCTATTGCGTTTTCTTCTCAGTATCTTTGGGAGAGTGGCGTGTAAACTGACAGAGAATGGTAACTTCCACAAGGACATGCTGCCCCACAGCAGTGAACTTTAGTGACGGTCAGGTGTACCAAAAAATCACCGATGGTCTAGGCTGTGCTAACACAAATACTTCTAAGTCAGGGTCCCTGGGTTGCCCTGAGATCACCCGTAAACTGTCAACCAAAAATCTCCCCTGAAGTCTTCTGAAAACCAAACAACAGTTTAGCTTGAAAGCTCTGCCTTGAGCATCACGCTGTTTCTGCATGGGAGACAGGAACCTTAGGGACAGGGAGTTGATGTTAACGAGGGAAGAAGGCCTCAGCCAAGGAGGGTGAAAAGGTCGCACAACTCGAAGAATGCCACCAACGCCACTGCACTGGACACGTGAGAACGGCTGAACCGGCGGATGTTCTGCTGTGTAGAGTCTCAACGGCAAAATAAAATCTCAGAAAAATAAACCAATTCATTATCAGTTTTCCTGGCTTGGCAATCAAACCTCGCCTAACTCAATACTAAAAAGACACAGTGTGAACGAGGGTTCTGGACCCCGCCCACATCAGGCTGGCTGGACGGAGGGGGGGGCCGTGTCACTCCATCCTGCCACGCCCTGAGCATCAAGCCTTTGCAGGCACCCTCCCTCAGCCGGAGAAGCTCCCAGCCCGCTGCAGGGACAGTACCAGGCTAGGACTGCCAAGGAGGACTTTCTCCCTAGGTCCCTTCTGTTCTCAACTCTTCAGCTAAAAGCACTAAAGCACTTCACCAAGAAACTAGAGACCTGTAGAACCTCGGACATCGCCCTACTTCACTGAAACCGTTCAGAGTCAAACAACAAAACGCTGAGAAGCCATCGGGAAGCCGGGAAGACAAGCAAGGAGCGCGCCTGAGCTGACCTGACCCCATGGCAGCCCCAGATCCTGCTGGTGGAGACAGTGGCTCAGCCAGCTCCCACACACCTCAGAGCTCCCAGCTCTTCCAAACCCATTTCTCACCATTTCTCATCTTCCCACTGAAATGCCACTGTGCTTCCAACAGTCACGCTAACCTACACCAAAGGCCAGGCAAGTCTCTGTGACCAAGAAAGCCCTTTACACTCTATTGCAGGTTTCTACTGCACAGTCCAGCTGCTAACCAAAAGGTTGGAGGTTCAAGCCCACTCAGATGCACCTCCAAAGAAAGGCCTGGCAACCATCTGAAAAATCAGCCATAAAAGCCCCAGGGAGCACAGCTCCAACGTTGCCATGGGTTGGAGTAGACTCCACAGCACATGGTCTTATCAGACCACCAAAAGGAGGGCCATCCCTGCAAACTCTGAGATGAAACTGCAGCGCAAAAAGAAAGACAGACCTTCCAATGATCCCAGCTCTGAGCCAAGGTCTTTCTGTCCCCTGAGTCCCCACCCTCATCACCCATCTTTCTTCTACAGAGCAGCTCGTGGGTTCAAACTACCAACCTTTAGGTTAGAAGCCAAATGCCTTAACTATTATACCACCAAAGCTCCTTAGGAGGTAAATAAAGTAAACCAAAAATCTAAACCCACTGCCGTCAAGTTGATCTGACTCACAGCATCCCTGGTGGACAGAGAACTGCCCCACAGGGTTTCCAAGGCTGTCAGTCTTTACAGAAGCACACTGCCTCATCTTTCTCCCACAGAGCAGCTGGTAGGTTTTGAATCAGCACCTTTTGGTCAGCAGCTGAACACTTTAAGCACTGCGCCACCAGAGCTCCTCTGCAAACACAGTAAAAACCAAAAACCAAACCCACTGCCGTCGAGTCGGATCTGACTCATAGTGACCCCTCCTTGGGTTTCCGAGGCAGCATCACTACATAAGTAGGCTGCATGACCTTCCTTCCAAGGAGTAGCTGGTGGGTTTGAACCCCCAGCCCTCTGGTTAACAGTCAAATGCCTTAGACACTATGCCACCAGAGCTCCCGCAAATACAGTAGGTTATTAAAAATACCCACTGAACTCAGCTTCCATCAGTCATCTCAAGCGTGCTTGTCCAGTGTCTCCGAGCTGGTAGTGGGATCCTGGGGCAAGACCGGACTTCCGTTTCCCCACCCAGCCCACCACTGACGACACCTCGGCCTGGGCACCAGGTGGCAAATGGACTGTAAGCTGCCGGGGCTCTCCCTTCCCTCAGGGACCCAGCCGTTGGTCTTCCCTGCCTGGTCCACCTGTGTCAGGCAGGAAAGACTCACCCTCAGGCTCTGACATGTGACACATGCGCTCTAGAAGACGGGCCCAGCCTGAGGCCCCGGCCCTTTGGGGAGCTTTCAAATGCAGTGGAACAGACAGAGCCCCCTTGGGCCCTTTGGGTCCCTTCTAAGTTAATCCCAATGTCACAGGTGCTTTAAACCATCGCCACTCCATGGAAGCAAGACTGGGCAATCTGCTTCCATAAAGATTTGCCACCTCGGAAACCCACTGGGGGTCGCTATGAGTCGGAGTCGACTCAACAGCAGTGGGCTTGGTTTGGGTTTGGTCTACTCTGTGGGGCTGGCAATGCCCTGAGGCTGTGGCCACAGTTAATTCAGGCTGCTCAGGGTCTCTCTCTTCCCTTCTCTCGGTCCACCCTCCCAGTGATCTCCTGCTTCAGGCCTGAAATAGGACGTACATGCGAACAATTCCCACTCCTGCCCCCAAGCTCTCTCCCCTACTCCAGCCTCCCAGTCACCTGCCTACTTGACGTTCCACTTGGATACTGAACAGGCATCTCAGACACCAAGTGTCCACAGCTGACCTCACCTTCCCACCACACGGCCTTTCAGCCGTCGCCCCAGCACAGGTCCTTCTAGCTCTCAGGTCAAAACCCTTGGAGTCATCTGTGACCCTCTTTTTCTCACTCCCCACATGTGACCCATCAACAGATCCTCCCAAATACATCTAGACTCCAAACATATCTTCTCACCATCAGCACAAGCTCTCCACCTTTCACTCGGATCACAGTAGCATCCCACCTGGGCTTTCCGGGCCAGGCTTGGCTCAGTGGCAGAACTCTCATCCTCCATGGGGAGACCCGGGTTTAAGTCCCAGCCAAGACATCTTACATGCAGCCACGACCCACCTGTCAGCGGAGGCCCGTGTGCTGCTCTGTGCTGAAAAGATTTCAGCAGAGCGTCCAGAGAAACACAGACCAGGAAGATAGGAAAACTCTACAGGGCACAGCAGTCCGAGCCTGTTGTGCATGACGTCCCTGTGCGCTGGGTGCGGACTCAGCAGCCACCACCCCCACCTGCACCCCCAGCACCAGCACCCCCACCCCCCAGCCTCCCCACCTGGCACTCTACACTGTGCTCTCCACGTAGTCATTTTAATGTTATGTACCCAAAGACCTCCTGTATCACTGAGGGACAGCCACACACTCTGCAATGCAAACATCACAGGCCTGATTAAGAGTGCTTGTCCCAGCCTCAGCACATACCACCATATAGAGGACAGGAGCCTTCGGAGACAAAGGGACAGCCTTCAAGCTGTCTGTCCAGTGCCAGCCTCTGACCTCTTTCATCCCAACCTCCTACTGGCAAGCCCTGCCTCCCAGAACAAGGACTACACAGGCCAGACCCTGGCTTCCCTGGCCTTCCTCACAGCCAGGGCACAGAACCTGAAGGGAAATTGGCAGGACTTCCGGAAAGGTTTCTCTTCCGAATAAACAGAGATGGAGGAGTGGACATGACTATGTCCTTCCACACTGCCCGAGAGGCTGCAGGCTCACCACAAAGAGGACCATGGACATCACAGACCAGGACAGCGTGGGAAGATGGAAACCCCCCAGCTCACTGCTGAACTAACCCTGCCCCACGCCTAGGGGACATCTGGACAGCCGAGATCATGCACCCCTTGTTGTTCAAGCCACTTGTGATTAGCTATTCAACAGGACCACATACTTCCTGTGATACCCACCTACAGCCAAAAACAGAAACCAACATTAAAAATGCAAATCACCGTGGGAAGCCTCTCAGGGCACCTGGAACGCTCCAAACAGCAGACTTCCCTCCTCCCATTCAGCCACACTCCCACTCATGCACCCCCTCCCCCTCACTCAAGTGCTGCCCTCTGGCTATGAACCCTTTCCTTGCCACCCCCCTCAACCTCTCATTCTCCACCCCCACTGCCCTTCCCAGCCCGGATGAGACCTGGCCTCAAGGAGGCCGTCTCCAACCTGTCAGAGAAAGCAACTGTGCAGTCCCTGGGTAGCACAACCAGCTAGCGGGCTCAGTTGCCAACTGGAAGGTTGGAGGTTTAAGTTCCCATAGAGGCACCTCGGAAGAAAGGCCTGGCAATCGACTTCTGAAAAATCGGCCAGTGAAAACCCTACAGAGCACAGCTCTATCCTGACGCACGTGGGGTCGCCACGGGCCAGTCAACTCAATGGCAGCTGTCTACTGAGCTGTGGGGCCCGATGCCCAAGCCCGTCTCAGGACCTGATCAATGGTGGTAACTGTTCCTACACGCCATCCCCCAGGGAAGAGTTCTGCCCCCCAATGTCCATAGCTGAGCCCCACAAACACCGTCCTATGATTACTTATTCTGTTTCTACTCACTTTCTCAGTTTTACACTTTTTCTTCATGCTCTAAGTCTTCCCCTGCTGTGATCAGTTAGTGACCACTCAAGTGCAGAACGTAACTGTTTTCCTCCCACTGTTGTCTTTTATATTTCAGGTGGCTCTGGCATCGGTCCTCTACTTTGCATCAGTCCCAGCACCTGTGAGCACCCCCCAGGACACCCTCCTGTGAGAGCACCCTTCCCTTTCACCTGGTGAGCCGGAAAGCCAGGTCCCCCCCGAACACTCCGAACCACCGGAGCCAGCCTGCTCCCGCACCGTGCACTTCTCCCTCCTACCGAGGCCTCCGAGGAACACAACAGCATCTGCGAGAGGCAGGCTGACTCACGAGACTGGAAGCAGAATGAACTCTGGGTGCAGAGACTGGGGATGCCCCTGCAGGTGCTGTGAGCAACGAGATGAACAGAGGGAGGAGAACTCAAGCCCAGCAAGGGTCCACTGGCCACTCTGCGGAAGGAAGATGAGGCCGTCTGCTTCTGTACAGATTTAACCTTGGAAACCAAAGGGGGTTGCTACACGTCGGAATCGACTTGATGGCAGTGGGTTGGGTTTGTTCATTTGTTTGGGGGCGTTAGCTATACAAGAAGGAAAGGCTTTCTGCAGCCATTCAAGGCCCAACCACCTCAAAACTTGAATGAAGAATGCTGTAAGCTCCTCATGGAGCTCCAGGTTCATGCGTGTCCTCTCAGGCCACAGGCCCAGTGACTCACCCTTGTTAGGTCATGAAACCCCCCCCACCCCAAGGCCACAAGGAACAAGGAAGCAGAGAAGACCAAACACTGGTCAGTAAACCTGATCTCGGTGCAAGCACAGTGCCAGATCCTCAGAGCAGTGCTCCAGAATCAACGTCTCAGAAGCATGCCACCCGAGCTCCAGGCAGTGCGGCCTGGTGGTTAAGAGCAGGGTTGGCTGTGGAGGCTGTGTGCTGGGTGGGCAGGCTGCCCCCACCACTCAGCAGCAAGGTTGTCTCTTGCCCTCTGGGTGCTGCACAGTGAAATTCAGCAGTCTGAGGGAGCCTTGCCAGCTGTGACAATAGGCCCCTTACATGAAGCCCTTCTTCAGCACTCATTGCTTGCCAGCTGTCACTGTGGTAGGGGACTATGGCGGTCAAGAGTGTGGGCTCAGGGCAGACGACTGGCTTCCATCTGGGACAGTGGACTATGGTGGTCAAGAGCGTGGGCCAACTGGCTTCTATCTGAGACAGTGGACTATGGCGGTCAAGAATGTGGGCTCAGGGCAGACGATTGAATTCCATCTGGGACAGTGGACTACGGCAGTCAAGAGCGTGGGCTCAGGGCAGATGACTGGCTTCCATCTCAGCCCTATTAGCTGTGTGACCTTGCGCCAGCCACTTGACTTCTCTGCACCTCGGTTTCCTCATCTGTAAAATGGGGTGCTCACAGAAATTTCCTCATGGAGACGGTGGGTGATTAAGTAATATGAGATGTATAAAGCACTTATGACAGCACCTGGTACAGAGTAAACACCTGGAAGATTCTCCTTTATTGTTTATATAGAAATCAGCTTGGTTCACAAAAAAAAACAATTCTAAGGGAAGCCCAAACCAAACCTGCTTCCATTGGGTCAATTTTGACTCACAGTGACCTCACGTGCTTCAGAGCAAACTGTGCTCACAGGGTTTTCTTGGCAGGTGGGGCAGTGGTTAAAGTGCTCAGCAATGAACCAGAAAGGTCAGCGGTTCAAAACCACCAGCTGCTCCGCGGAAGAAAGGTGTGGCAGTCTGTTTCCACAAAGACTGGCAACCCTTCAGGGTCATTGAGTCGGAATCAATCCAATGGCAATCCATTTGGTTTTGGGGTTAATCACCAGGCCTTTCTCACAGCACCGCTGGGTGGGTTCAAACAGTCAGCCTTTCAGTCAGCGGCCAAGAGCAAACCACTGGTCCCACCCAGGAACCCAAGCAATCCTAGGTAACTCCATGGTTGCCAAACTAGGCCCTGTACCCCCTCCAACACTGGGAGACTCAGAAGACCAAGGACAGAAAAGCCACAGCAGCTGCACGGCGCTTAATCTGTACCTCACCTTCACTGCTGGCCGAAGAGGAGGCTAACTAACTGAAGCACTTCAGTGCCTCCAGCCCAAAGGGACGAGTAACGCACACTCTGCAGGAGTAGCTTTAAACCTCAACAAGACACAAACAAAAAGTCAAGTTGCCTTGAATTGGCTACACTGAGAGCAAAGCCACAAAGGAATCCAAGGTCTCAACTGGGTGTCGCACTGTGGTCAGACAGGAAGTCCCTGTCAACTACCCCTTCCTCGCCTATGAACTCGCAGCCTCTCATTTCCCCCGCAATCAGAGAAGGAGCTTGGTGTATAAGTGGATTTTGCAGAAAACTTTTGTGAACAGGTTTAAGAACTGGCTGGGTCTGAGGGCAAGCTCTTCTGTCCTTCTTGGCGGGATCGAATTTGAGCAGGGGGTGGCAAAGGCCAGGACAGACAGAGGGCCAGACCCATATACTTACCCCACACACACACCCGCCCCTAGGCTGCCACCAGCCCTCCAGGCTGCTCCCGTATTTTCACCCCTCTTCTCTTCCTGCTCCTGTCACTTATCACCTTTGTCACCACTAGGTGTGTCCTGCACAGTCATATCAGTCATATCAACCAGTCACATCAACCAATGACAGTACTTTGACCCCACCAGGCACTGGTGTTCCAAGCTTGTTTTTTCACAGAATTTGTATTAGTGACTGCTGCATGGAGGTGGCTGGCTGACCTCCAGG
>NW_006921722.1:7528763-7542142 GCF_000298275.1 Orycteropus afer afer
GGGCCAGGCTTTGCGGCAGGATGAATGAATTAAACGACCTGATCCACTGCTGGTAGCGACAGCACATTCATTCATTCATTCACCCACCCTCCAGCCTCCAGGGCGTCTTAATCAGGTCGTAAGGATGGCCACTCCTCGGAAGGAAGGTTGGGCAATCTACTTCCGTAGTAATACTGCCTCGGAGACCTAGGAGGGGCCGCTATGAGTTGAGACCGACTCGATGGCAAATAACAAGGATGGACCCCAGGAGTCCACGAAGACCCTGCGGTGGGCTGAAAAACTCTATGGGTGTCTGCATTTTCTAGGAAGAGGAGCTGTAACTTTCCATATTCCCCAAGAGATCTGTGACCCCAGTAAGGTTAAATTGTCATTAGTTGCAGAGGAGGGAATTCTGATTCAGGGCCACCCCTTATGTTACAGAGTAGAACTATGTTCCATACGGTGTTCATGACTGTAATCTTAAAGGAAGGTCGCTGGCTGGTGCAGACCGTTTCCCTTGGACTGCTAACCTAACGGTTGCTGGTTCGAACCTATCCACCAATACGAAAAGGCCTAAAAATTGTAGTTAAGTGCCGTAGAATCATTCTGGCTGACCCCCATGGAGCAGCTGTACTGTGTAACGCATGAGGTCTGAACAGACTCAATGGCAATGGGTTAATGTTAAAGGAAACAGTGGCCAGGCCCTTTCTTCTGCGGCACTGCTGGGTGGATTTGAATGGTAGCCTTTAGGTTAGCAGTGGAACATCAACCATTTGTGTCACCATTACCCCCTGCCATCTAGTGGCTCTCCACTCACAGTGAACCTTAAGAGCAGAGTAGACTGCCCCATATGGTTCCAAGGCTGTCATTCTTTATGGAAGCAAAGCCCAAAGCAAACCCACTGCCCTGGAGTGGATTCTGACTCACAGTGCCCCTAGAGAACAGAGTAGAACTGGCCCATAGGCTGTCATCTTTATGAAGCAGACTGCCACATCTTTCTCTTGTAGAGCGCTGCCAACATTTCTGTTAAGCAGCAGAGTGCTTAATCACTGCACCACCAGGGCTCCTTTGTGCCATCCAGGGATCTGAATAACAAGGGTCAAAGCCAAAGCAAAACTCTGACATTGCCCCAGTGATGACAGCAGGTCTGCCCCAGCCCTGAGTTTGGTAGCTTCCCTTACAAACCTTTTCCTGACGAGGGCTACCCACGGCAGGCAGGTTGTCCATCCCCAGAACAGTCCTGCCCCTCAGGAAGGATGGGGTGTGGATGTGGGGACGTGCAGAGTGAAAACATATCTGATGACGGCAAGCATTGCTGCTAAGGCTCTGTGGTGGAGGCAGGTGTCAAGGCCCACCCACTGGTACAGTTGCTTCTACACAGTGTGGAGAGGTCAGCAGACCAAAAGCACATCTGGATTTAGGATCTTAGCTCACGGCTCTAAATTTCTGAAAGCAAGAATGGATGACAGCCAAGGTTTGGGTATTTCTAAGATTCTCTCTGGTCAAAATGGCCCCCTGCTCCCACACTGCTCTAGGTTTAAAGTCGATCTGCTTGAGGAAAGTAAAAGATTCAAACCGCCTTCCTAATGTACTGAGGCACTTCCTGATGAAGATTGAAGAATACAGTCTGCAGTATGGATTACATCTCAATATAAAGAAAACAAAAATCCTCACAACTGGATCTATAGGCAGCATCACAGTAAACGGAGAAAAGATTGAAGTTGTCAAAGACTTCACATTGCTCAGTTCTACAATCGACACCAATGGAAGCAGCAGTCAGGACATTAGATGACATATAGCGCTGGGCAAGTTGGCTGCAAGGAACCTCTTTCAAGTGCTGAGGAGCAAGGATGTCTCCTTGAGGACTAAGGTGCACCTGACACAAGCCATGATATTTTCAATCGCCTCATATGCATGTGAGAGCTAGACAATGAATAAGGAAGACTGAAGAAGAATTGATGCTTCTGAGTTATGGTGCTGGTGAAGAATGCTGAAAGTACCGTGGACTGCTAAAAGAACTAACAGATCTGTCCTGGAGGAAGTGCAGCCGGAATGCTCCTTGGAAGTGAGAATGGCCAGACTTTGTCTCACCTGCTTTGGTCATGTTGTCAGAAGGGACCATTCCCTGGAGAAGGATGTCATGCTTGGTAAGGTGGAGAGTCGACAAAAGAGGACACTGAGACAGATTGACACAGTGGCTGCAGCAATGGGCTCAAGTATAGCAAGGATCATAGAGCTGGTGTGAGACCAGGTGGTGTTTGGTTCTGCTGTGCATGGGGGTTGCTATGAGTTGGACACGACTTGATGGCACCTAACAACAACAACAACAATGTACTGAGGGGAACAAGATACAGTTCCTGCCCTTAAGCAACTTACACACCAAGCAAACTATCAAAACTGAGAGTGCCAAGCAGATTGACAGACGGATGCTTGGGGTCTTAGTCCCCTAGTGTTGCTGTAGTATATGTCCCACAGTAGGTGGCTTTAAAGAACAGGATTCATTTTCTTACAGTTCTGGAAGCTCAAAGTCCAAATGAGGAGTTGCGTGTATGGGCTCCTCCGTCAGTAGCCCTCGACTCCTGGGCTTGTGGAAGACCCTCACATGGTGTCTGTCTTCCCCCATGTGCCTCTGTGTCTGCTCTGGTCTTTTTATAGAACACAAGTGACCAGGTTTAGGATCTGCCCCACACTGGCATGACCTCATTAACATAACAGAAAAGCCCTATTTCCAGACAGGATCATGTGCACAGGTACAAAGTCCAGGAGTTCGCACAGGGGTGGAGAGGGGACGTCATTCCATCCATAACAGAGGGCACCGAGGAAGGGCACTACCTCAGCCGGGAGGGTTGAGTGGGTAGGGGAAAGAATGTGTGCCCTGTGAGCTGGGTCTTGGGGATGAGGTGAAAATTAGGAATTGGAGGGAAGAGGGGAGATCCAAACAAAGGCCAGCATGAGCAAAGCCACCCAGTGACAATGACAAGAAGGTGCACTAGCATTCTGAATCCTCAACCACAACTCTAAGCACTCCTAGCAAACGTTCTCTCTCTGGCTCTTCTCATGGACACTCGGGCAGGCAGGTCAGGGGACACTGGTCAGGCGAGCACCCTCTAAAGGGGCAGCTGCCACTCAGGGCTGGGCCTGTGAACTGTCACATAACCTCCCAATTTTCATGTGGTGGAAACAGATGTGAAGAACGCTGACGCCCTGGCAGGGCTGGACGAGGCACTTCTGTGCGTGGAGGCAGACACTCCCACTGCCTCTATCTGGAGCAGCCTTATCTGATCCAGAAATCCCAGTGGAAGTAACGTGCCAGCTGCATACTGCCAGCTGCGTCATCATCTCCAAGAAAACAAAACCAAACCCACTGCTGTTGAGTTGATTCCAACTCACAGTGACCCTACAGGACAGAGAAGGACTGCTCGATGGGATTTCTAAGGTAGTAAATCTTTACAGAAGCCGATTGCCACATCTTTTTCCCACAGAGCAGCTGGTGGGTTTGAACCTCTGACCTTTCAGTTCACAACGCAATGCATCTCCAGGGTGAAAAAACTCCACCTACTCTGGGGAGCCCAGACCATTTCATACGACTTCAGTTTTAGGGAATGCCTGAGATCTTTGAGTGCCTCACTGCTCTCCATTGGTTGCCTTTCATCTGCTGTCCAGCACCACATAGACTAGCTGGAGCCCCTTCCGCATGGGCTGTTCAACCAAGGGCCCCCGCTTTGAGCTGATGGTGACCACAGGCTACTCTCAGTGCCCTGCCATTAGGGCTCTCCATCAGGCACTTCCTGAGGGGACAGCTTTGCTTCATCCGAGTGAGCAAAGGCAGTCAGGAACAAGATGGAAGTCATGATCTTTTCCCACCTCATCTCGGAAGTGACACCCCATCACTTTTGTCTATTCCACTTGTTAGCAGTGAGTCACTAGGTCCATCCCGCACTCAAGGGGTGAGGACTGTGCAGGGCGTGACCAACAGGAGGTGGGGGTCACGGGCCCTTCAGGTGTGTCCTACCACAGTGGTTGTATTAGTGTCCTCAGGCTGCCATAGCAAAGGACCACAGAGCAGGTGGCTTAAAACAAGAATCTATTCTCTCACAGTTCTGGAGGCTAGCAGCCAGAATTCAGGGTGTGGACAGGACCATGTTGTCACTAAAGCTCTAGGGGAAGATGCTTTCCCATCTTGCCCAGTTTCTGGCAGCCCCGGGTGTTGCCTGGCTTGCAGCTGCAGCATAACTCCATCTCTCTGCCTCCATCTTTGTGTAACTGCCTTCTCTCTGTGTCACTTCTCTTTTATCTAATTTGTTGGCACAGTAGCCTCCATAATTCCAGTGTTTTTTTTTTTTTTTTTTTCTACCATGTGGTTTCCAATTACCATCTGAGGTCACTTGGCTTTCAGTCTGAAGAACTTGCTTTTGTAGATCTTGTAAGGCAGGTCTGCTAGCAAAAATCTCTCATGTTTGTTAACCTGTAATGTCTCTATTTCACCTTAATCTTTAAAGGACAGTTTTGCTGGATATAATATCTTAGAATCTTGGTTGAAAAGTTTGTCATAGTTGTTGTTTTCCCATGTTTTGAATATATCATCCCACTGCCCTCTGGCTTCCATTGTTTCTGATAAGAAGTCATCTGTCAGTCTTATTCGGAGGGGGGGTCCCTTGTAAGGGATGAGTTGTTTTTCTTTTGCTGCTTTAAACTGTTCCTCATTTTTACTATGATGTTTCTGAGTGTGAATATCTTTATATTTATTGCACTTGGTGTTTGCTGAACGTCTTAGGTACTAATGTTTTTCATCAAGGTTGGGAAGTTTTCAACCATACTTTCTCTGACTAGCTTTTCTGCTCCTTTCTCTTTCCTTCTTATTCTTCCATTATCCATACACTGGTGTGCTGAATGGTGTTCCACATTCCCACCACACTCTGTTCATTTTCCTTCATTCTTTTTTCTCCATGTTCTTCAGACTGTACAATCTCTACCATCTATTTTCAAATATGCTGATGTTTTCTTCAGCCGTTCCATCTACTGCCAGATCTCTCTGTGAATTTTTCATTTTCATTATTGTACTTTTCAACTCCAGAATTTCCACTTGGAGAGAGATGAAAAGAATCTCTCTTTTCACTGAGATTCTGTAGTTTATGAGATAATTGTCATGTGGCTTCTCTGTGTCTTTAAATGTGGTTTCCTTTGATCCTCTCAACATAGTTACAATGACTGCTTTGAAGCCTTTGTTAAATCTGAGATCTGAGTCCTCTTGTAAGCAGTTTAATCCTGGGTGTTACCCTTTTAGTGTTCCTGGGCATCTTAAGGGAGCTCTGGGCATCTTAAGGGAGCTCTGATGGTGTAGTGCGTAAGGCATTTGACTGCTAACCAGAAGGCGGGCGGTTCAAACCCACCAGCCACTCCTCAGAAGGAAGACTGGGCAATGTACTTCCATAGAGACACTGCCTTGGAAATCCAAGGAGGGGTCGCTATGAGTCAGAACTGACTTGACAGCAATGAGTTGTTCTTTTTGCTTGTTTGGGCATCTTAAATGAAGTTAAAGACATGTCTGGGTTATTATAGCTTATGAAATACAGCAGTTGGCCATGTAGCTTCCACCCCACTGTGGCTCTTATCCTATGCCCCATCTGGCCTGATGCAAGAAGGGAAAACTTTACAGAGACTCTCCAACTTCTACAGGGCCCTTTCTACTTTTGCCCAGCCACCCCATGCCCTGACCACCATACCTCAAAAGAGACAGAAAAAATAGAGATAGGAGTGATAGAAGAAAAGGTTCTGAGAATTTTATTGTCCAGGTGACCAAACATGGTCGAAGGTCATCCCTAATATAAAGGTTTAGAAAACAAAACAGAAAAGAATTTCATTTTCTCATGACTTAATTGTTTTGACTTCATGTAGATGCCTCTGTGGACCTCACTATTCTAAATGCACATAAAATATCTGCTTAGGCAAAGCTAAGAGAAAACAGAGAATGAGTCCTAATGATGCTTTGAGCTGTTGGATTATGCTATGTCTGAGCTAGACCTGTTGTTCCTGGGCTTGTCAGTTCAATGGTCCAATAAATTCCTCTACTGGATTAGTAACATAATGTGGGATTTTACCACTTGGTACAGAAAGAATCTAAATCCTAAACACAAACAGGGAGGGATCAGAGTAATACCAGAATGATCCACACACTGGGAAACATGTCACCTGAGGGGTGTTTACAAATAGGGGAGAGAAGAGCAGAGCGACAGTGCTCTAGGAAATGACCCCAGGGTTGTTGAGTACCTCAAGCACCAGGAAGGTTCTGAAATGTGCCTGAGAGCTGTACCAGAGCTTGCAAATAAAAGCCACAGGAAGCTAAAGTTTGTCTGAGGTTGTTTAATGGTAGAATATTCACCCTCCATGAGGGAGAGCCGGGTTCAGTTTCCAGCCATTTTTCTCTAAGCTCAGACACTGCTATCTGTCAGGGGAGGCATGTCTAGTGCTATGATGCTGAACAGGTTTCAGCAGATCTTCCAGACTAAGGCAGACCAGAAAGAAAGGCTTGGAGATCTCCTTCTGAACTCAGCCAATGGCCAACTCCGTGGGTCACACTGGTCCAATTCCACTGTGCTTAGGGTCACCATGAATCGGGGGCTGACTTGAACAAAACTCTTTGAAGAGCTAAGAACAACAACGGCAAGGTTCTCATAATTGGAGCTGCTTTAGTGGCAACAGAGCAGAGGGAACACCGCTTGCCTGGATGACCTGAGAGGGAAAAAGGCCAGCCAATGAAACCTGAATCCCTTCAACCGTGAGTGTTCTGAGATCCTATGACCCCACATGAACTACCTAGTCTCAGAGCCAAAGAATGCACAGCAGGTGAGTTTTCATTTTTTGTAAACAACAGACCCCTCTTGAGTTAACTCAGGGTTGTAGGCCATGGCCTAACCTCAAGAAATCCTTTTAAAAGCCTTTCTTTTGACCCTTGTTAAATCACCATGCCATTGCTGGAACATGCCAGGAGAAGTCCAAGGTCAAAAAAAGAGAAACAAAGGCAAAGTCTTAAGTGCAGAAATGTGAACACTGAAAATGGAGGCACGCAGCAGACCCACAAAACGATAGCACGTGGGCAGAGGCAGGGGAAAGCGACACTTTTAAGAACCAGCCCACACCTGCATTCCCCAGCCAGCGTGCACCCAGGGAAGTGGAATACTCGTGTCCTGTGGGGCCAGGCCAGGCTCTGAGGGCAGCCTGCCACCCCCATCCTGCTGACCTGCCTCCTGCCCCAGAGGCCCTGGCACTCGCATCCCCCAGGCATCGCACAGTCCTTCTCGCTCCCGGGGGCCAATCCAGCAGAGCGGGTGGACGATCTGGCCTGGGACTTGAATTTAATTATTTAAACTTTTTTAAAGTTTTCCATTTTGGTGAAATAAATACAACAAAACATTTCAACCATTGTTGCTCATATAGCTCAGTGGTACATTTGCCACGCTGTGCAGCTACCACGGCTCTTCATTTCCAAACTGAATTGACATTGTGATTCCCACCTGAGTGTTGTATTTTCTGGACCATTTAGCTGATTGGTCCCTGGGTGGGACAAATGGTTAGCATGCTCTGCTGCTAACAGAAAGGTTGGAGGTGGGGATCCACCCAGAGGCGCCTTGGAAGAAAGGCCTGGTGATTGACTTCCAAAAGATAAGCAAACCAAAACCAAACCCACGGCCATCGAGTCAGTTCTGACTCACAGCGACCCCTCCTTGGGTTTCCGAGGCAGTATCACTATGGAAGTACATTGCCCAGTCTTCCTTCCTGGAAGCGACTGGTGGGTTTGAAGCACCAGCCTTCTGGTTAGCAGTCAAATGCCTTAGGCACTACGCCACCAGAGCTCCCCCAAAAGATCACAGCCATTGAAAGCCTTATGGAACACAGTTCAGCTCTGACACACATGAGGTCATCACGAGCCAGAGCGACTGGATGGGAGCCATGGTGGAGATGGACAGCCAACTGAGAAACACCTCAAATGGCCCTGAATCTGACATGTGAGAGTTGTTAGTGCCCAGTAATTGGGCCAACTTGTCTTCACAGAACTTGAAAATAAGAGGGAAAGACACAGAGAGACAGCTCGGGGGACAGGAGTACATAGGAGGGAAGGACACAGGGAAGAGGCAACTATGGGGAGGAAGTGTCATGAGACAAAGTATATGTGAACTTCTGTATGGAAAATGAATTTGCTGTGTAAACTTTCACCCAAATCACAATAAAAATCTTGAAAAAAAAGGAAATAAGGAGGAAAGAGAGCTCTTCTGGGCATTCACATAAGCATCAGTCCAGCTGGGATTGGGGTAGAGATACGCAGCTTTGCCTGAAACACTAGAAAGCTCTCAGACCTTCCACCCTGACCGTAACCTGGGCCAACCGATGTGCCTGAGTGTTACCTGTCGCTTTGCAAGCACATGCTCAGGCAAGGCCAAGTGGCCCGTTCTCATCAGTGAGACACAGGAGTTGGTTCTCCTTTGAGCTTTTTATTGAAGTTTACAGTAAGACGCATAAGGAGCCCTGGTGGGGCAGTGGTTAAGCGCTCGGTTGCTAATCCAAAGATCACCAGTTGGAACCCAACAGCCATTCTATAGAAGAAAAGAACTGGTGAGCTGCTCCCATCAACCTTACATCCTTGAAAACCCTATGGGGCAGTTCTACTCTGTCCTATAGGGCTGCTGCATTGGAATCAACTCCATGGCACACAATAACAACAACATAATAGACATATAGAACAGCACACCAATCATGTGTGCAGCTTGACACAAGTTCACAAACTGAACACCTGCGTAGCTAGCACCCAGTCTTCTGCTTCCCGCTTCAGTCACTGTCCCCCTCAAGGAAACGACTATCTTTTTACAGAACAGAATCAAACAGGATGCACTCTTTGTGTCTGCCTTCTTTTGCTGACATTATGTGTGTGAGCATTCTCTTCACTGTCATGTGTAGTTGTTAACAGTTTGACTCTACTTTTGTATGACATTCTATGACAGAATAAACCACAAGATGGTTTATGCATTCTGTAGTTGCTGGGTATTTGGCTAGTCTCCAACTGAAGAGTATTACAAAGGGCACTGCTCTATTTTAACACATAGGAGCCATGTGGGACACTGACTAAGTGCTCCGCTGCAAACCAAAAGCAGTGGTTGGACCCTCCCAGCGGCTTGTGGGGAAAGACCTGGGGATTCGCTCCTGCAAAAAATACAGCCTAGAAAATCCTATCGGGCAGTTGTACTGTCACATGGGGTCATGGTGAGTTGGACTTGACTCTGGCACACAACGAAAACGACATTTTAGTATATGCCCTTTGGTGGACATGGATGCATTTCTGTAGGGTATATTCCTAAGAGGAATTGCTGGACCAAAGAGTATGTATGTTGAAGTCTGATAGATAACACCAAACACTTTTCCGCAGTGTTTACAGCGATGTCCTCTCCCGGCTGTACTGTATGAACAGTCCATGCCCTTGACATGTATTTGTCTTCTCCATGGTTGCCAATTGGTGGGGGTGAAGAGGAGATTCTGAGTTTTGTTGTAGGCTTCAGAGCAAGTTCTTTCTCTTAGAGAGAATCACAGAAAGCTGGTCAATCCTCAAATGGGGATGAGAAGCAGTAGCCCAAACAGCTGGGAGGAGCCAATCAAGTCCATACAAAGAAAGAGGGTGCTCTTTGATGGTATTGCCAAACTGCCGATCAGCCGACTCCACCCACTGCCTCATTGTTGAGGTTGGTTTGCTTTGCTGTTCCTTGTGTCTGAAAGTGTCTTTAGTGTTATCTCCAAAGTCACTTCCACTGTATCACTTGAGAAGAGAAGTTACAGGTTTCATTGTTCTGATGTGGAAACTGACCACCAGTGAAATTCAATGATTCCCCAAAGCAGAAAGTTGGTAAAAGGCAGAGCTGGGACTAGAACCCAGCTTCTCAGAGCCCTCGCCTGCTGCTCTTCAATCTACATCGTCTTGGTTCTCCTGTGTCCAGCGGTGGTATGGTTGTCATCTCTCATTTTGTGAAAATGCCTGTGAGTCCTTTGATCGCTGGCACCAAATTACATAGCTAATGTGCAGCCCATTGTGCCAGTGAAGGGACTGGGAGCCATCTTTTGAAAACTGAGTTTTAACAGCTGTCCCCTTTCCTCAGCCTGTTATAAGGAAGCTGTCAACCCCATGAGGCGAATCCCCAGGTTCTCCCAGGAAGGAAGGGCTGGTGCCTGATGAGTCATAAATCACTAATGAGGAAACAAAGAACAGAGCAAACATGATAGCAGCAAGTTCATCTTCTAGGTAGACATGCAGGAGCTGTAACTATCAGAGCCCAACATGAAACCCACCTGCTTTTGTAACAGTGTAACCCATTGATATAAAACTCAGTGGAGCAGGTGAATTTCATTCATGGTCAGTTGAAGACCCGTTCAATAAGCTAAATCATATTACTGTAGAAGAGTCTGTCCTTCAGGCTAACTGCTTTACGTTCACCAAACATTGTGCATGTAAAGCAGGTGTGTTTTATGTGCTATGTATTGACATGCTATGTAAAGCATACTCAGTCAACTCGCTCTCATGGGAGGTGGCCAAATTTATTGTTGTCCCTTCTAACCATGATGTGTCACCAGGATCCAATGCAACCAATCAAGTTGCTGCTGGAACAAAGATTCAAATGCCCGTGGCAGGACAAGGAGACAAACTGCTCACGTTACTTTCCCTCCTCGACGCCTCCAATGGCTCTGCACTGCAATTATCACAAAATTCAAATTCCTTAGTTTGCCTTTCGAGGCTCTGTAAGCCCTGCCTCTCTCTGACCAGTGTGTTAAAAGGTGGGGGCCTTTTCCAATTGCAATTCAGTGATTGTGACCATGGTCATAATATATGGCCGATTAGCCTCTGGGAAGCCACTGAGCTTCTGAAAAGATCTGAGGATAAGTGATGATATAGACTCTGAGCACTTATGTATGTGAATATTAGCACAGGCCTGTTGTTGTCATTAAGTGCTGGAAGGCACCAACTCACAGTGATCCTATGTGCAGCAGAACGAAACACTGCCCAGTCCTGTGCCAGCCTCACAATCTCTGCTAAACTTGAGCCCATCATTGCAGCCACCATGTCAATCTATCTCATTGAGGGTCCTCCCCTTTTTCACTGACCCTCTACTTTACCATCCATGATATCCTTCTCCAGGGAATGGCCCCTTCTGACAACATGACCAAAGTAGGTGAGATGAAGTCTGACTGTTCTCGCTTCCAAGGAACATTCCAGCTGCACTTCCTCCAGGACAGATTTGTTTGTCCTTTTGGTAGTCCATGGTACTTTCAGTATTCTTTGCCAACACCACAACTCAAAGGCATCAATTCTTTTTTGATCTTCTTTATTCATTGTCCAGCCTTCACAAGCATATGAGGCAATTGAAAATACCATGGCTTGAGTCAGGCGCACCTTAGTTTTCAAAGTGACATCTTTGTTCTTTAACACCTTTTTAAAAGTCTTTTGCAGCTGATTTGCCCGATCTGTCATTTGATTTCTTGACTGCTGCTTCTGTCGGCATTGATTATGGATCCAAGTAAAATGAAATCACTGACAACTTCAATCTGTTCTACATATATCATGATGTTGCTTACTGGTCCAGTTGTGAGGATGTCTGTTTTCTTTCTGTTGAAGTGTAAGCTATACTGAAGACCATAGTCTTTGATCTTCATCAGTAAGTGCTTCAAGTCATCTTCACTTTCACCAAGGAAGGCTGTGTCATCTGCATATCACAGATTGTTAGTTAACAAGTCTTCCTCCAATCCTGATGCTGAGTTCTTCTTTATATAGTCCAACTTCTCGGACTATTTGCTCAACATACAGATTAATAAGTATGGGGAAAGGATACACCCCTGATGCACTCCTGTCCTGATTTTAAACCACACAGTAGCCCCTTGTTCTGTTCAAAGGACTCCCTCCCGGTCTATGTACAGGTTCCTTGTGAGCACAATTAGTGTTCTGGAATGCCCATTCTTCACAACGTTATCCATGATCTGTTATGATCCACACACTCGAATGCTTTCGCAGTCAAATGCTTCAGCAGCACAGCAATACACGAGCCACCACCATATGACACAGTGACAGCCGAGTGGTGTTTATTGGCATAGGGCGGGTTGTACACAAATGACGATCCCCCCTTCACAACTAGCCATGTACGACATCTGCAGTCCTGAAGCACAAGAGTTGCTAACTCATTACTAGGACCCTAGACTTACAGAGGGGAGCTCTGGTAGCATAGTGGCTAAGGCACTTGACTGCTAACCAGAAAGCTGGCGGTTCAAACCCACCAGCCACTCCTCAGAAGGAAGATGGGGCAATCTACTTCCGTAGTGATACTGCCTCGGAAACCCAAGGAGGGGTCGCTATGAGTCGGGTCCGACTCGACGGCACATAACAACAACAACAACAGACTTACAGAGAGGAGGCCCCGGGAAGTGCAAATGCATAAGCACTTGACTTTGAGGTGAAAGGCTGGCCGTTCAAAGCCACCGAGAGGTGCCTCGGAAGACAAGCCTGGTGACCTGCTTCCGAAAGGCCACAGCCTTGGAAACCCCGCGCACATATGGGTGGGCAGGTAATGGAATCCCAACCAGGCCACCGACAGAGACCTTCTGGTTCTACAGGTGAGGCTTCAGGTGGAGAGTTTGCAGGTAATCTCCTCAGGGACACACAGCCAGTTAGTAACACAATCTAGGTCCCATGTCGTCAAATCACCCAAGATTCCACATAATATCGGCGTGGGGACCCTGGCCCAGGACCCTAAGGGTCCTTGCACAGCCCCACCGCCTCAGGTAAATCCAGCCACAGGCCAAGGAATACTTTCCCATCAGACCAGCAGAGCACAGAGAGGGGGTCTGCAGCCTGCTCCGCCCCCAGCCGTCACCTTGCCTCGGAAGAGGGAGACAGAAATGAAACACATCACCCCAAACCAACAGCTCCTTGGGGGTTTAACTACATGCCTTCTCAGTGCACGTCACTGGGGTGCCGCTCAGCCCCGAGACACGCTGCCACCCAACAAAGCAGCCCCCTCGCCTCCCACAAAGCCCGGGGCCCGGAGGACTCGGAGGAGAGCCCAGGCCCTCGCCCTCTCCGCGCTCTAGCGGGTGGCTCGTCTCCCCAAACCAGGGCTCAGCCAGGCCTCGGCAGAGACAGCACCGAGCAAGGCACAGGGGAGGCGGAGGGAGAATCCGGGGCTGAGACCAAGGAGAGGGAGGAGCGAAGCCGGGCCCAGAGCCCTGCGGGTCCCTTTGCAGATTCTGGGGAAGGAAAACGACTCCTCACCCCGCGGCCCGGACCCGCCCTTGTTGTCGCAGCTACGTGGGGCGGCCTGCCACCGACCCCCCCCAGCCGGGGATCCGCGGCCAGCACCCTCACTACCCAGCCGTGC
>NW_006921722.1:7543097-7544422 GCF_000298275.1 Orycteropus afer afer
CAGAGCTCAACACTGTGTGAAATGAAAGCTCACCCAGTAACATGTCTCCCACAGGATGACTTACCTAAAGAGCGGTGTGACAGTCTCTTGTGATGTTTTTCCAATAAAAGTGGAGAAACCGATAGCGTTGCTGTGACACCAGAACAGCTTTCCATGCTAGGTTGGTCTTGCATGAATTTTGGCTGTTAACCAAAAAGGTCAGCCGTTACAACCCATCAGATGCTTTCCACGAGAAAGATGAGACAGTCTGCTTCTGAAAAGATTTATAGCCTTGGAAACCCTATAGGGCAGTTCTGCTCTGTCCTGTAGGGTCACTATGAGTTGGAATTGACTCGATGGCTGGGGTTTGGTTTTTGGTTTACAGATCCACATTTTGGGGGCCCAGCCTAGACAACTGAATACAAATTATAGAACAGGGTGCCAGGAATCTGTATTTTCCACTGCTCTCCACGTGTATCTGAGGATCACTCAGGGTTCAAACCAAAAACCAAACCCATTGCCATTGAGTTGGTCTGGACTTAGAGACTGAGAATACCCCCATGCCCAGCTCCTTTCACCTGCGCCCTAACTTCACCCACTCTTCCCTGCTCCTCAGCTTCATGTTTCATTTCTCCCTTCTCCTTAGCTTTTGTCACAGCTTTGTGTCTGCTAGCCAAGTCCTCCTCTCAGACCTTGGAAATCTTGCCTAACTCTCCATCATCCCGCACTATGCACAGTTGGGTTTTAGTCTCGATGCATGCATGTCAGTGGTGGTATTTAAACATCTGAGGAGGACAGAAAATGAAGCTCAGCATTGCCAATGCCCAAAATACAGCACAGAGAGAGGGGTACTAGAGCCTCAGAAAGCACACACACTTCTATAACAAGAGAAGCCGTGAGGCCAGCGTGTGTCACGTGGCAGCGATCTCATGATTGGCTACAGAGAGTGTGTCATCAGAAGGAATATCAGCCCAATACAGACATACACCAGAAGGCTTCAAAATCCTCCAGGAAGCCTGCTGACCTTCTCCAGTCTAGTCTTTTGTCTTCCTTTGAATGCAAAGCCCTTAGAGGACCAAACAAGACTTCTGGCTCCAGCATCATGAGGAGTCAATTTCCTTTTTTATCTTTCCATCATGAGCAGCTGAAAATGTCAGATAAACTGTCACATGCAAAGATACTATGCACAGCTGAGCCATATAATGTACTGTAACTACTTTTCCTTTTCTATTTCCTCTAGAATTAATGAAAATCCTTTTCAGTGCTCTCTGGTAGCATAGTGCCTAAGGCACTTGACTGCTAATCAGAAGACTGGCAGTTCTAACCCACCAACCACTCCTCAGAAG
>NW_006921722.1:7557258-7559534 GCF_000298275.1 Orycteropus afer afer
CTGCCACAGGATTTTCGTCTGTGTCAATGAGGCTGTGAAGTTCACTGCTTGAGGGTACAAAGCAAATGTGACTTAAGAGAAAAAAGCTTGTGCCCCCTTGCCCCTCCCCCCAAGAGGAGTTCCAAGGAGAAGAAAAAGTAGAAGGTGTATGAACCAGGTGGATGTGAGGGTCCTGGTTTTCCTTGTCTAGGTTTTGGCTCAGAGGGAGAGTGCTAGATAAGCTAGAGCAGCAGGGAGCATGGAGGGAGAGCTAGTGTCTCTTTCGTGGCTTTGAAGACAAGGTTGACAGGTCATGAAATAAACAGAACACTAGCAAGTAAACAAGGTGAGGGCTGAGGAAATTGAAGCCCAACAGGATTAAGTGGTCAGTACAAGATAATGCAGTTCATGGCAGATCAAAGACTAGGTGAGTCCTCATGAGCGCTGGTGCAGTCATTAATGTTATTTACACCACACATTTCCTAAAAAGGATTCAAAGCATGTCTAGCCTCTTAACCCTTCATAGTTTTCTTCACCAGCACCATACACTTCTCCAAATAAAGCACAAAGCTACAATTTTCCCAAAGGTTTCCTTCATATTTAATTTTAACATAATTTCAGGTACAAGCAATGTAAAAATGGCACCATGTGTCTTCAATGAAATTGAGTGATGCTTTGTAATGAACTAGCTGTGTCAGCGAAATTATACACACCCTTTTAGGAAGAATCAGTGCTGGACAGGGAAATGGTGAAGGAGCAGCCATCATCAGCTCTGGCCTCAGGAACTGAGGGGTTTTGCCTTGGGGCAGGAAAGGGCACTGTTCAGGGTCCACGTGTGGTCCTGAGATGATCTTTCACTCCCTGAAAGCAAAGAGTAGTCTTCATCTAGCTATACCTTGACTGGTCATTTCTAAGTAGTAATTTTGCAAGATCTAAAAGTGATAAAAAAAAAAAAATGTCCTTAGTCTGAAGTTTCATTTAAGAGCCAACTAGTCCACTTGTCCTTAGACAGCTGGGGCTCAGAGGGACTTGATTCATTGATGTTACTAGCTGGTGAGCAGGACCAGAACACTCTGATTTCACCAGTTTGTCAAGCGAGGCTCTGGGCTGAGGAATGAGTCATGTGAAACACCTCGCTGGTCTGCAGACTCATGGTTGACTCATTGTTTCTCATCAGCATCACCAACCCTCTAATGCCACATCTCACATGCAATGCAAGGCACTCACCTGAACCCACAGGCGGTGTCTGTAACCTTTGACAGAGATACATATTGACTTTCTAATTGAACACTGGGGTGGAAGTGGGGCACTGCAATTCACTTTAATCTTAATAAACAATTACTGCTCACTATGTCCCAGACAATAGTATCAGAAACTAAAAGCAGAGTCCCTGGATGGTGGAACAGTTAACTCACTCAGCTGGTGACCGAAAGGTTGAGGTTCACCACCCAGAGGCACCCCAGAGGAAAGGCTGGCAATTGACTTCTGAAAAATCAACAATTGAAAACCATGTGGAGCAGAGTTCTATGCTGACACACATGGAGTCACAATGGGTCAGAATCCAATCGGTGACAGCTAGTTCTGGTTCTGGTTTCCCATGACGTCCCAGACAATACTAAGCCATTGCTGCACATCTTGTTCCCACAGAGCTGCTGGTGGGTTAACAGTCAAGTGCTTTAAGCACTGCACCACCAGGGCTCCCTCAGACCATATTATATACTGGAACTGAGTAATAATCAGTTCTACACCCCTGCACGGTTCATGGTCTGGTGGGGGAGATACACATGGAAAAAGATCCAAGTGTCATGATTAAATCTGTAACAGAGTTAAGTCTGGGGCATGTGACTCCAAGAAGACCTCACAGAGGTGGTGTTGCGGGAGCTGAGAAATGGGGAGTCGAGAGCTCACGGAGTACATGGGGACAGGAGAACCAGGCGGGGGGACAGGTTGCACAAGCAGGGGGGCTGTGATGTGTTCAAGAACCAGCAGTAACTGGGCACAGGTGGCCAAGAAGGCAGAGGACAGACGCTGTGCAACCTCTGGACCATGATGAGGAGTTTGTACTTTGTCCTGAATGGTGTGGGGGCCATTTAAGGACTCTGAGCAGGAGAGTGACTGGATCAAAAGAGTTTTGGAAAGATGGCTCCTGGGGCAGAGGGCACAGGAGAGCAGAAGAGAGGCTAGGACCTGGTCAGGAGGCCGCTGCAGATTCCAGGCATGAACGGTGACGGCCATGATGGATGCACAGTTGGCAGTGGGAGAGGGTAGAGGGGACAGCTGTGGAGGATGTCAGAAGG
>NW_006921722.1:7560489-7563659 GCF_000298275.1 Orycteropus afer afer
CAGCACAGAGCAGCTGGAGTTGTGTCTTCTTCCCATCTCAGCCATTTCTCCCCACCACTGCCTGTGTCATGTCTGTGGTCCCTCTGCCTGTATTTTAAAACCCTCCTTCTAGAATAGAAGGGCTGTGTATGTGCAGGGAGACAGCTCTGGGGCAGGAGTGCATGGGAGGGAAGGATATAGGGAAGAGGTGGCTATGGGGAGGCAGTGGGAGGGGAGCTGTTGCATTGTGGGAGATTGCAGTCAATGTCATGAGACAGTGTATGTGAACTGCTGTATGGAAGATGAATTTGCTCTAAACTTTCACCCAAATCACAATAAAATAAAATAAAGAAAAAGAAAAGCAAGCCAATGAAAATGAAAAAAAAAGAAAGAAAAACACCAAAAACCCTCCTTCTGCTCTCCCTTCTCCATTTCTTTCCTTCTTTCTCTTCTAGTGACGTTGAACATCTGGGCTTTGGAACCAGCGTGGGCTGGCTTGGTCATTGCCGTTGAGCGTGCTGACTCGTGGTGAACCCGAGCAGACGCAATAAAACACTGCCTGGTCCTGTGTCATCTTCATGACTGTTGGCGTGTTTGTGTCCAAGCTGCAGCTGTGTGTGTTCTGAGAGCTTCCCAACCAAAGGGCTCATCTGCTGGGCCCGGTCGTGCAGCCCCCGGGGCGATCCACGGGGCTTCACTGGCTGCTTCTCAGAGTCGATCACCAGCCTTTCTCCCCAGTGTGTCTGAGTCTGGAAGCTCTGCTGAAACCAGTCCGCCACGGTTGCCCCTGCTGGGTGTGAAATACCGATGGCACAGCTTGCAGGGCCACAGCAGCACGCCAGCCACCCCAGAAGGACAGCCAGACAGTTGGTGGCTGGCTTTTACGGCCATTCCTAACGAGGTCTTCCTGGTCATTACATCATACTGTGCCAGGTGTTGTCTCTGGTGCTTCAGCTCCTCTCTGTTGGCGCCCTCCCAGCCCCCACCCCATGCTATTCCACACACAGAGGCAGCTAAATGGCCAGCTTTCCGAGAAGTGACAAGGGACTTAAAAAGTCATGCTTGGATCACCATTTCATGCATGAAGTCAAGCCATGTGGAATTGCCAATATTCAGTCATTCTGAGGCTCAAAAATGACAGTCTCATGCCTGTCAACCTACAGAAGTGCTGGGTCCTGCTGTCAACCGATGCACTATCTGTATTGCACACTCCGCCAGATGCCAGTGATGTCATCACAGGAAGTGAGACTCAGGAGAAGGTATTTGTTTCCTTCCTTCTGGGCACACACATCCTGGGTCACTGAACAATGTGCATGGTTGCTCTGCTGGCACGGTTACGTGACAATTTTCTCCCTTCATTACTCATCCACACCCACTTTGGGTAGATGGGTGCAGTCATTCCACCCCGAGGGGGGGGCAGTGCATTGACGTCAACCACAGCATCTGTTGTGGTACTTACCTGCCTCCTTGGTGCTTTACCATCACAGTCATAAAGTCCTCCCTGACTACCATTTGAGGCCACTCATTAGGCCACTCAGCACATGGCTACCTAATCTGACATCATCGGACACCAATACTCTAAGCAAGAATACCTCATACATACCCTGTGTTTTTGGTTTCTAGAAACTGGGTTTCTAGGTTATTGTAGGAAATGGCCAGCAGCTTTATCACTTAATGGTTTGAGATCCCTTTTCCCCATCCCGCCCTTGGCTTTTATTAAGTTGTGAATTCATCAAGGAATCTTAAGATATAGTGTAGCTAAGCATTGTCTCCCCAGAAATGTGTAAGATCTAATTATCATTATCTAATTATTTCACAGAAATATCAACTTTACCTATGAGTCAATTTCCCTCAAAGGAAGAATAAATGGGAAATATATCAGCCTTTTTTTTAAAAAAGTGCATTTTATTGAAATATAATTGTTGTACAGTGAAATATACAAAATTACAGTGATATGAGTCAATGCATTTTTTTTTGTTGTTGTTGTTTTGTTTTTTTGCAGTGTTCCCTCTCCTCCTCTCCCACCACTGGCAACCAAAAAAGAAAGTTTCCCTCCATATATAAACCTTTCCTTGACACTCCACAACATCAAACTAATACTATATTTGTCCTTCTGTGATTGACTTATTTCATTCAGCATAATGTCCTCCAAGTTCACCCATATTATGTGGTGTTTTGAAGACTCTACATTGTTCTTTAGTGCTGCATATTATTCCATTATGTGTATGTACCATAGTTTGGTCATTCACTCTTCTGCTATAAATGTTAGAGATAAGTCCCTTGCCAGATATGTAATTATTGGCAAATATGAATTTGTTGCTGTCATTTTCATTATGTGCTTTTTCATGGTGTCGATTTCTTGGTTCCATATAATTTTCTATGCTGAGCTTGTTTTGTTTATGAATCACGTTATCACTTCCTTCATTGTTATTGCTTTAGTATTTGCTGAATATTTATGTTGGTCCTCTTTTTTGATGTGAAGGTTTATCATTTTTCTTTGAGGTTACCCTGTGATTTATAGTTTTCTTTCCAAGTTTAGAACAGTCTGTTCTGTCTTGTAGTTGTCTTGACTTCCTTACCATCTAGAAGTTCTGTAATGACACAAATTTTTCCCTGTCTTTGGTTTGTAGTTGTCCTCATTTGTCAATTGATGTCGCTGGTTCTCTGTTTACAATTTTGTAGGCTTATTTACTTTGGATACTGCCATAGCTGGGTTGGTTTCTGGGTTATATCATCATGTGCATTAATTGTCAATTGTTGTTTGCTGTTGTTGCTTCTCTGTCCAAAGGACTTCCTTTAGCTTCTCTTGTAAGGTTGGTCTGGTTTTAACAAATTCCCTTAATTTCTGCTTATCTGGAAATGTCCTTATTTCACCATCATATTTGAGGAAAAATTTTGCCGAGTACATAATTCTTGGTTGGAGATTTTGCTCTTTCAGGGTTTTATATATACCATCCCATTGTTCTCTTGCCTTCATGGTTTCTGTCAAGAAATCCGAGCTTAGTCTTATTGGTTGCCCCTTGTAAGTAACTTTTTGTTTTTCCCATGCTGCTCTCATGATTCTTTGTCTTTGGTTTTGGTGAGTTTGATGATGATATGTCTTGGTGTTTTTCTTTTGGGGTCTATCCTGTTTGGGGTTCGTTGGACTTTCTGAATGGATATATTCTCATCTTTCATATCAGGGAATTCTC
>NW_006921722.1:7564145-7567645 GCF_000298275.1 Orycteropus afer afer
CCTGGTCCCTTGTTTCTCCTGCTTTATCTTGCTTCTTTGTGTGGACTGTGATGCCCTGTTGTCTCTGAGGCATTGTGATGTTTTTTGTGTTTATATTTAATTGGTAATTTTATGTTGGAGTGACTTGCCCACGATTTTCATTTTCTTTGTTTTGTTTGTATGTTACCTATGCAGGCAGGGTACTGTGCTCCTCTATTCGCTAGTTCACAGCACTTATACTCTCACCACCTGTCTCCTTTCCTTTGTTAGCCTCTCATATGTCCCTGCCAACCTTGACAAACAGAGCCTATTCTTAGGTCCCGGAATCTGAATGAGAATGCTATTACTTTAAAATCCAAAATGGCTGCCACTTGTAAAGATTCAAAATGGTGCACCCTCGGTCACTTTAAATATTCAAGATGGCTGCCATGTGTAAATAATCAAAATGGCTGCACCCTCAGGACAGCAGAAAGTCAACAGCTCAAGTTGTCTCCCTCCTTGCTGTTTCCCTTCCTAGTCATAGGCCACCAGCACCATCATCCCTGCAGCCCTTGGTGAACAGGGCTGATCTTTAGGTCAATTCTCAGGTCCCAACACTACTTGGAAATATTCAGGCTGTTGGTCCTGTCAGAGTAGCTGACAGCCCACAGCTCTGACCATCTCAGTACTGTTTTTGTTCAGGTTTTTCCACTAGTTGATGCGTAATCCACTTCTGTATAGCTCCTTTCAAGTTCAGGGCTCCAGGATTATCTTCTGTATCCCTTTCCCTTGGGGTTTTCTTTTCTTTGTTGAAGAGGGTCTGTGTCGCTTGTCTGCCTATTCCTCCATCTTACTGGAAGTCCCAGCCTTTTATTTATTTATTCAATAAGTATTTACAGAGACTCATGGCCCAACATTTTCTAATTACTGAGAAGTATTCTGGGAGGTGGTATTTTGGGCTTCTAGTGAACAAATCTGCCCTGGGAAAAGTACAGCCATAGTGCTTCTTGGAAGTAAGAATGGCCCGACTTTGTCTCATCTACTTTGGTCATGCTGTCAGAAGGGACCATTCTCTAGAGGAGGATCTCATACTTGGTAAAGTAGAGGTCAATGAAAAAGGGAAAGGCCCTCAATGAGGTGGACTGACACAGCAGCTACAACAATGAGCTTAAGCACAGCAAGGATTGTGAGGACGGCATAGGACCATCGTTCTGTTGTATACAGTGTCACTGAGTCAGAGCCAACTCAATGGCACCCAACAACAACAAAGTAGTTACGCCCTTTTCATTTAATTAAGAAGCACTTGATGTGGTTGAGACACCACTCTCCCCAAGCAGTGCCCTAGTCCATCCTGACAGCTCTAGGCAGGATTCTTCAAAATAGGTGGGTCTCTTTTCCTTGGACGCTGCAAACAGTTAACACGCTCAGCTGCTAACTGCAACGTTGGAGGTTTGAGTCCATCCAGAGGCACCTCAGAAGGCCTGGGATCTACTTCTGAAAAATCCACCATCTAAAACTCTATGGAGCACAGTTCTACTTTGACACACTTGGGGCCATTGTAAGTTGGAATTGACTCCATCGCAATTGGTTTATAAATGAAAGACATCTACTGTAAACTCCTACCATGATGGTGCGTTCATGAATCCCGATAGTTCTGTCAATTATTGCTTTTCTTATATCTGAGGCTATTTTATAATACTTTATACATTATGGAATTTTTTACACATACTCAGAAAGTAGAGACTAATTAAAAAAAAAAAAAAATAGAGACTAACCACCCAAATGTCCTCCCCACATACTCATCATCCACCGCCCAGCTTCAGTTGTCAGCATTCTGGCATTCTTGTTTCATCTATCTCTTTCCTCCACTGTTATTACTAACTCTTTGTTGTGATTTGGGTGAAGGTTTACAGAGCAAGTCCAAGTTCCATTCAACAGTTCATACACATTTTGTTTCGTGCCAGGATTGCACTCTCCATGCTGTAACAGCACACATCCCACTTCCATTCATCCTTCTTTCCTATTCCTTTCTGTCTTCTGAATTTTGTCCTTGGACAAATGCTGTCCTTTTGATCATACTGTTGATTGTTCTAAGGAGTATGTACTTCCCTGGTGTTACTGTTCACCTTACATGCTTGCCTATTGTTTGGCCGCCACCATGCATTTGTCAGTTTGTCATACTGTGGTGCCTTGCATGTTGCTGTGAGGCTGCAGGCTATGCTGCCAGCATTTCAAATACCTGCAGGGTCAGAGCTTCCAGACTAAGACAGACTGGGAAGAAGGACATGCCATCCACTTCTCAAAGACTGACCACTGAAAACATTATGTATAGCAGTGAAACACTGTCTGATGTATTACTGGAAAACTTTATGAAGAGCCATGAAACACTGTCTGATACAGTACAGGAAGGTGAGCCCCTCAGGTCGGAAGGCACTCAAAGTATGACTGAGGAAGAGCTGCTCCTTCAAAGTGGAGTCAAGCTTAATGATGTGGATGGAATAAAGCTTTTGGGACCTTGTTAATGGAGCATGACTCAAAATGGGAAGAAACAGCTGCAAACATTCCTTAATAATCAGAATGTGGAATATACACAGTATGAATCTAGGAAAATTGGAAGTTGTCAGAAGTGAAATGGAATACATAAAGATCGATATCCTAGGCATTAGTGAGCTGAAATGGACTGGCATTGGCCATTTCAGACAACCATCTGATCTACTATGCTGGGAATGACAAATTGAAGAGGAATGGTGTCTCCTTCATTATCAAAAAAGAACACTGCAAGGTCGATCCTGCAGTACAATGCTGCTGGCAATAGGATAATATACATACACCTACAAGGAAGACCAGTTAATATGACTATTATTCAAATTTATGTACCAACCACCAAAGCAAAAGATGAAGAAGTTTTTTTAACCACCTTTTGCAGTCTGAAATTGACCAACCATGCAATCAGGATGTACTGATTATTACTAGTTACTGGAATGCAAAAGTTGGAAACAAGAAGCATTGGTTGTTGGAGAACACGGCCTCAGTGATAGAAATGACACTGGAGATCACATGACAGAATTTTGCAAGACCAATGATTCATTCATTGCAAATACCTTTTTTTTGATTACATAAACAGTGATTGTACACATGGACTTGACCAGATGGAATACACAGCAATCAATCACACCAACTACATCTGTGGAAAGAAGCAATGGAGAAGTTCAATATCAGTCAAAACAGGGCCAGGAGCTGACTGTGGAACAGACCATCAATTGCTCATACGCAAGTGCAAGCTGAAGCTGAAGAAAATTAAAACAACTCCATGAGAGCCATATATGACCTTGATTATATCCCACCTGAATTTAAAGACCATCTAAAAAATACATTTGATGCAATGAACAACAGTGACTGAAGACCAGACAAGTTGTGGGATAACATCAACAACATCATACATTAGTAGAGCTGACAAGGGGCAAGGTTGTGGTCATTGCTTGGTCACAGCCAGCTACCCAGAGGGACTGAGTAGTTGATCCTGCGGGCTTGGGACCATAGTC
>NW_006921722.1:7568440-7578972 GCF_000298275.1 Orycteropus afer afer
AAAAAAAAAAAATCATACATGAAGAAAACAAAAGGTCATTAAAAAGACAGAAAAGGAAGAAAAGAACAAAATGGATGTCAGAAGAGACTCTGAAACTTGAGTAGTTAAGCAAAAGGAAGAAATGTTGAAATAAAAGAGCTGAATGGAAGATTTCAAAGAGCGGTCCGAGAAGACAAAGTAAAGTATTATAATGAAATGTGCAAAGACCTGGAATTAGAAAACCGAAAGGGAAGAAGATGCTTAGCATCTTCCAGCTGGAAGAACTGAAGAAAAAATTCAAGCCTTAAGCTGCAATATTGAAGGATTTTATGGGCAAAATATCGAATGATGCAGGAAGCATCAAAAGAAGGTGGAAGGAATACACAAAGTCTCTGTACCAAAAAGAATTGGTTGATGTTCAGTCATTTCAGGAGATAGCATATGATCAAGTGCCAATGGTATTGAAGGATGAAGTCCAAACTGCACTGAAGGAATTGGCAAAAAACAAGACTCCAGGAGTTGACAGAATACCCATTGAGATGTTTCAACAAATGGATGCAGATCTGGAGGCATATACTCATCTATGCCAGGAAATTTAGAAGACGCTACCTGGTCAACTGACTGGGAGAAATCAATATCTGTGCCCATTCCAAAGAAAGCTGATCCAACAGAATGTGGAAATTATTGAACAATATCATTAATATCAGCTGCAAAAAAAATTTTGCTGAAGATAATTCAAAAACAGTTGCAGCAGTATTGATAGGAAACTCCCAGAAGTTCAAGCTGGATTTAGAGGAAGATGTGGAATGAGGGATACCATTGCTGATGTCAGATGGATCTTGGCTGAAAGCAAAGAATGCCAGACTATACAAATGCATCTGACTGTGTGGATCGTAACAAACTGTAGATAAAATTTAGAAGAATGAGAATCCCCAAGCAGTTAATTTTGCTCATGAGAAACCTGTACATAGATCAAGAGGCTGTTGTTCAAACAGAGCAAAGGAATACTGAAGGGTTTGAAATCAGGAAGGGCGTGTGTCAGGGTTGTATCCTGTCATCATACTTATTCAACCTGTATGCTGAGCAAGTAATCCAAGAAGCTGGACTCTATGAAGAGGAATGCAGCATCAGGAGTGGAGGAAGACTCATATACAACCTGCAATATGCAGATGATGTAACCTTGTCTGCTGAGAGTGAAGAGGACATGAAGCAGTTACTGATGAAGATCAAAGACTACAGTCTTCAGAATGGATTACACTTCAACATAAAGAAAATAAAAGTCTGCACAATTGGACCAGTAAGCAAGCAATATCATGATAAATGGAGAAAAGATTGAAGTTGTCAAATATTTCATTTTACTTCGATCCACAATCAAAACTCATGGAAGCAGCAGTCAAGAAATCAGATGTCGTATTGCACTGGGCAAATCTACTGCAAAAGACCTCTTTAAAGTGTTGAGAGCAAAGAAGTCACTTTGAATACTAATGTGTGCCTAACCCAAGCCAAGGTATTTTCAATTGCCTCACATGCATGTGAAAGCTGGATAATGAGTAAGGAAAACTGATGAAGAACTGATGCCTTTGAATTGTGGTGTTGGTGAAGAATATTGAGAATACCATGGACTGCCAGAAGAACAACAATGTAACATATAAGGTTGGCAGATGACATTTCTACATACACACTCTTATGTGGTGTAAGAATCTCCATATAACTAGAACTAATGGAGTCAAAGTTATAACTTCTTAGGCACAGTCAACCACCCTGATGGAGTGAGCTGTTGGACCTGTGGGCTTGGGACCATGGCCGCAGGGGACATCAAGCTCAATTGGCATAACACACTAGACAAAAACATTGTTCTACATCCTACTTTGGTGAGTAGCGACAAGTGTCTTAAAAGCTTCCAAGCGGCCATCTAGATGCAACAATGGGTCTCTCCTTGTCCCAAGCAAAGAAGAATGAAGAAAGCCAAAGATGCATGGAAACAATTAGTTCAAGGGACTAGTAGACTATGTGAACCTATGATCATGAGACCAGAACTAGATGGTGCTTGGCTATCACAGTTAACCACTCGGAAAGGGATCAGTGCAGGAGATCTGGATAGAGTGAGAGAACAATGTAGAACAAAACTCAAAATCATAAAACAAAACAAAACAAAACAAAAAAACAGTTTTACTGATCTGATAGAGTCTGGTGAGACCCCTGAGATAGTTACCCTTCAGGTCTGGAACTGAACTCACTCCTGTGGCTTCCAGCCAAACAAAAGACAGGCACATGGGGTGAACATTTACTTCAGGTAGATACACTCCTTCGAGTGATCAATCATGGGAGAACAGAAGGGCAGTATTTGCACAGCAAGATAGCTTAGGTGGCAGGAATGCATAGGGAAGAGTGACACAGGGAAGAGGTAGGGAGGAAGTGGGAAGAGAGCTGTTACATTATGGGGAATTGCAGTCAATGTCATGAAACAAAATGTGTATGAACTTCTGGTAGCTCTTGGGAGCTCTGGTAGCATAGTGGCTAAGACACTTGCCTGCTAACCAGACGGCTGGTGGTTCAAACCCACCAGCCACTCCTCGGAAGGAAGGTTGGGCAATCCTACTTCCGTAGTGATACTGCCTCGGAAACCCAAGGAGGGGTCGCTATGAGTCGGGTTTGACTCGACGGCACACAACAACAACAACAACATGAACTTCTGTATGGAATATGAATTTGCTCTGGGGACTTCAACCCAAATCACAATAAAAATAAAAAGAAAGAAAGAAAGAAAAAGACCTACTTTGGTCATGTGGTCAGAACAGATCAGTCCCTTGAGAAGGAGCTCATGTTGGGAAAGAGGAGTCAGAGGAAAAGGGGATGGCCCTCAATGGGATGGACTGACACAGTGGCTGCAATGATGGGCTCAAGCACAGCACGGATTGTGAGGACGGACAGGACAGGGCAGAGTTTCATTCCGTTGTACGTAGTAGGGTCACTGTAAGTCGGAGTCGACTTGATGGCACCTAACAACAGCAACATAGTTTGGCTGAACTTTGAGCCATGGGTGTGAGTTCAGTTCCAGGGTTGAAGGGTGACCAATGGCCATAGTCTTGGGGTTCCACTAGTCTCTATTGGACCAGAGCCTAGCGCTTTTTTTTGATTTTCAATTTTGTTTCACTTTTTCTCCCACTCTGTCATCTAGGACTTTGTAATGTGATCCTTTCACAGCCGTCAGCAGTGGCAGTCAGGCACCAACTAGTTCTGGTCTCTGGGTTGCAGAGGCCAGGGTTCATAGGGCCCGTTAGTCCTTTGGACTATTTATTTCTGTGTGCCTTTGATTTTCTTCACTCTTCTTTGTCCTGAATGGGGAGACTCCAATATCTGCAACTTACATGGCCACTCACAAGCTTTTAAGAGCCTAGTCACCACTCACCAGAGTAGCACGTAGAACTGTGAGGACTATGTTATGCCAATTGACTTTGATATCCCCCAAGACTATGGTCCTGAGGCCCCAGGCCCAGAAATGCATTCCTTCAAGGTGTCTGATTTTGGCGAAGATGTTTTCACTACTTTGCCTCCTGTATGCTCCCCTCTATTCATGGATGTATTTGTAGCACGTGTAAATATACATGTAGAAATATCACCCATCAAACCCATTTCTATCCACAGGTGTGGTCCATTCCCTTCCCACACCTGCCAGCTTGAGTGTCTGTGTATCCACCGTAGGATTCCTGTTCTCCCCGTTACTGCAGGATTGTATATGTAAGTGTTGACCTCTGTGGCCTTTGCTCTTCCCAGCGTCTTCCTCTGCCTTCATCATTTTGTGCTGAGCTCGCCCTTAGTGTCTACTGCCTTCCTCGTCACCCAAGTGAATATGTGTCTACCCTCTGGTTAGTGATTTACTGCTCGTCTCCATTTTTGTTGTTGGGACATTTTAAAGCAAATCTCAGCAGTAACGTTTCACTCAATGTTTTACAATGTTTCTCTAATAGATAAGGACTTACAATATAGAAACAAAATGCGTCAAGGTTATTATGTTTGGTGCTCCCAAGTGAAGCACTGCTCTATCACGTGAGTGGAATCTTCCAGATTTTCAGATTCCCCTTTGGGAAGTCCGCCCCCTGCCTCTGCAGTATTTTCTGGCAGAGCCGAGTCAAGGTGTACACAACGTCTGCTCTGGTTTCCTGGACCCCCAGGAGCTCCGTGTGTGTGAGGACCACCTACCACTGGAATCTTCTGGAAGGGCCGTAGGAAGTCAAGATTACACAACAGCTAGCAACCCTGTGGGGCATGACTGGCAAAGCTCCAAAGCCTGGATGTCATCCTTATTCCTCTCCTGTTCTGCTGAGTGCTTGGCAGAAGCCCTTGGCAGTTCTGGAGGGTGGAAGAAATTTGGTGAAAGCTCTGACACCAAGTATTACGTTTAGGCAAATCCAGGCCTACAGCTGAGCTTTCTCATTTATATGGGGTTTTGCTGACTGTGACACCAAGCGGCCTCTCAGATCTCAGAAATCTCATGTGTTACAGATTCTGTACACGCAGAGCACCTGCTGTTTGTGTATTTCTAGAGAGCTGGCTGTTATGCATTTACCTGCACACCACTGCATCCAACCCTGGGCTGAAAGAATTATTCTCATAGAGGGTCAAAGAAGGAGACAGTAACCAAACCACAAAGACCACTGAATCAGCAGGGATGCAGACTGGTATCTCTACCCAGCAGTAAGGACACCTACAACCGTTCCCCCCACCCCCCAAAAAACAAACCAAACCTTAGCCGTGGAGTCGATCCCAATTTATTGCCATGAGTCCCCATGTAACCCCATGTGTTACAGGGTAGAACTGCCTCAGTGTTTTCTTGGCTGTAATCTTTACAGAAGAAGATTCCCACACTTTTCATCCATGGAACCGCGGGGCGGGTTGGAACTGACAACCTTTAGGTTATGAGTCGCGTGCTCAACCACTGTACCACCCAGGGAGGGACCTAGCAGGGACACGGGCAGGCTGAATTATTTAAACATGAGTCCAGAGAAGGCAGAGTGCTGAGGACATTGCCATTTATAATATGTACTCACCATTTCCCCTGAGGCTCGTAGGCACATTGGGCGGGTCAGCAGACAACAGAATTGATGCATTTGAGTAACAGTGTTGGTGAAGAATATTCAATATACAATTGTGGTGGTTAAGTTTGTGTGTCAACTTGGCTGGGCCTGGTTGAGTGGCTGGGCAGCTGGTGGTAGTTATTCCCCATGATGAGACTGGCAATCAACTCCATGGTGGGATCTACCGCAAACAGCTGAGTAGCTGCTTTGGGGATGCGGTCTGCTTCCTGTATATAAGCGGCAGCTTTGGGAGTGGTCTCCCCCTTATGGCATGCTTGAACCCTGCATGTAGCTGTGTCATTGTTCAGCAGCCTGCCATGCTCTGCTGATCTTGGGACTTTCAATGGACCAGAATCAATGGCCTGCCGTGTTGTTTGGTAACATTGGGACTGTGCCATTTTATCTGTCGATCTTGGGCTTGTCAGCCTCAGCAGCCAGTAGCTGCCTGAGTGGAGATGCCTCTATCTTCAGCAGGCTGGGAGCAAGAGGCAGAGCTGAAGTCCAAGGTCAAGGGGCTTTCACACAGCCCCTAGAGCCTGGCACTTGTAACTTGGACTTCTAGTCCCCAAAACCTGAAAGAGAATAAACTCCTATTTGTTAAAGCCATCCCATTTGTGGTATATTTCTGTTAGAGCAATACTAGGTAACCAAAACAACCATGGACTGCCACAATGAATGAACAAATCTGTCTTGGAAGAAGTGCAGCTCGAATGTTCCTTGGAAGCAAGAATGGCCAGACTTTATCTCACCCACTTTGGCCATGTTGTCAGAAGGGACCAGCTCCTGAAGAAGGATGTCATGCTTCCTGTGCAATTGTGCGTCAACTTGGCTGGGCCTGGTTTTGAGAGGCTGGGCAGCTGGATGCAGTTATTCCCCATGATGAGACTGGTCATCAGCTCCATGGAGGATCTACTGAAGCAGCTGAGTAGCTGCCTTAGGCACGTGGGCTGCTTCCAGTCTATAAGCATCATCCTTGAGGAAGGTCTCCAGCTTTTTGACATGCTTGGATCCTGCATGTAGCCGAGTCTTCATTCAGCAGCCTGCCCTGTTGTCTGCCTATCTTAGGATTGTTCCTGGACTTGAACCAGTGGCCTGCTGTGTTGTTTGATAATTTGGGGACTGTGCCATTTTACTTGTCGACCTTGGGTTTGTCAGCCTCAGCAGCTAGTAGCTGCCTGAGTGCAGCGATGCCTCCAGCTTCAGTGGGCTGGGAGCAAGAGGCAGAGCTGAAGCCCAAGGTCGAGGAGCTTTCGCCCAGTCCCTAGAGCTGGCACTTCAAACTCAGACTTCTAGCCTCCTAAACTAAATGAGAGAATAAATCCCTGTTTGTTAGAGCACCCATTTGTGGTATTTTCTGTTAGAGTGGTACTAGAGAACCAAGACACAGTGGAGAGTCAGTGAAAAAGGGGAAGACCCTCAGTGAGATGGATTGACACATGGCTGCAACAATGAGCTCCAACACAGCAACGGCTGAGGCTCATGCAAGATTAGGTGGCATTTTCCTCTATTGTACACAGGGTTGCTATGAGGCGGAGCCAACTCGATGGCATCTAACAAGAACAATGAGTTCTTGAGGACACGTGGGTTAACATGCCTGTGCTTCTCAGCTCTTCCAAAGGGCCTGTGCCCCGTTGGGAGGATCCATGCTCCCTGCCCCAATAGGATTCTGAATCCATTTTCCTCGTTAGAATGGCACTACTATCTAGCTGCCTGAGAGTTCTTATTTACACATTTCAGAAACAGCAGCCTGGTAGCCAGCAGCCCAGCCCTGCTGGGTGAACTCGAAGCTCTGCCTCATCGCCATCAAGTGAAGAAACCACTAGCCAGGATCCGCGAGGGAAAACGCAGAGCTTCGGGAACGTGCCATGAGCACTGTGGACTGTGTGCACCTGGGGGGCAAAGTAAGGCAAGAAAGTGGAAGTGAAGTTGGGGATAAAAAGTTACTGTAACTAGAATATAATCCACAGAGTGTTTCATAATGATTTTTCTGATGTTACTTGTGTGGTTTCTAGAATGTTTTTCCCCTTACATTTGTCTCTGGGTGAGCTCCATTAGAGCATGCCCTGTCCATTCTTGCAAAGGTCAAATGAGAAACTGGGGCAAGATGCATGTTTTCTGGACAGCACTTGTAACTTATTACATTAACAATTACAGTTGTGTAATTATAAGATACTCTTATTATACAGCTGCCATGAGTCAGCTCCAAGTCATGGCGACCTTATGTACAAAAGAACAAAACGCTGACTTGTCCCGTGTTATCCTCATGACAGCATGTTCGAGCCTGTCCTTGAGGCGACTGTGCCAAGCCATCTCTCCGAGCGTGTCCTTTGCTCTGGCTGGCCCTTGATGTCACCAATCGTGATGTCCTCCTGCAGTCATCTATCCCTCCTGATGACATATTCAAAGCTAACAAGCCAGACCACGGTCTGTAGTGATCCATAAACATTTTCATTGGCTAAGGTTTGAAAGTAGATTGCCAGGACTTTCCTCCTGGTCTCTGTTAGTCTGGGACCTCCACTGAAACCTGCCCATCATGGTGAAATATTCACATGCTGGCATGTGAAATATTAGTAGCACAGCTTGCAGCATCACAGCGACATGCAAGCTACTACAGTGCAACAAACTGACAGAAGACTGGTAGGCTATCATCAGTGTCGACTAATTAATTGTTCACTGGGGGGTAGAGTGATTTCATTCTAATCATAAAATTCAGAAAAACTGGAAACTTGCTTAAAGTAAAACACAAAAGAGATCATCTCATGGTAGCCCTATCCCTGGGTGGTCTCAAGAAACAATGGGCACAGGTGAGCATCTCCCGGGGGGCTCCTTTTGAAGGGAGCTCCCAGGACTGGACGTCCCTGAAGGGGGCCCTCTCAGGAAAACAGACAGGTATAGAGGCAACCAATGCACCTTCCATGTAGGCAGCCACCAGACCATTGCTAGACTCTGGGGGCTGCCAGGGGTTAGGGTTGGTTATTAGCTATCAGACTTTTAGGTAAGATGGGTATTTTCAGCTCTTGACTCTTTAGCAATTGCCATGACCAGAACTCTTTGGCAAGAGCTTATTTGCTCGGGAAATCACCTAGCAGCCAGTGGGAGTCTACTTCAAACCACACTTCTGGATATGAACCCTCAAGCCCCAGGGAACACAGATTCCAGCATGCAGTTCCGTGTCATCCACAGGCTCAACCCAGATGAATCCTTGACGGATCCTGAGTAATCCTCTTCTCAGCTGAGTGGAAGGTGATATCTTGGGTCCCTAACTGAGTGGGAGGCAGAAATCTCAAAGTACTAATTGGAAATAGGAGTGAGGTCAGAGTGAGTCTGGAGTCCTCCACCTCAGCTGTCTTAGGAAAAATTGTATGTGCGTGAGTTAGAATTGCAAATGGATGAGCTCAATGCTTGCATCTTGATTGGCCATAAGAGCAAGAGCTCATCTCTGTTTCAATCAGCTCAGCTTGTAAGTACACCATACAAACAAAACAGAACTTGGGAATTCTGTAGCTCAGCAAACGCACTTCAGACTTGAGCAAGGGTCTCTTGAGCAGAAGAAAAGTGGATCTCTTATAGCAGACGAGGGAAGGAAGGAACCTACCTTAGGTTTTCAATAAAATTCATAGAAGCACAGAGTCCAGGGAGCTGGGAAGAATTTGGAGAGTATCCTGTCCAATTTCCCAAAGCCCATTCCTGAGATAATTGGGCCACCAAGATGCTCCCTTCAAACGGGTTCCAAGGTCCAAAATATTTGGCAACACTGCACCTGGTATTCCTTCTCATGGAGGTCTACAACTCACAACACATAAGCACAGTGAAGTCCTGTAGTAAAGTAGCTTGGGGGTGATGCAGGATACGGATGGAATGCATTGTGGGAAATACTTAGTCCAATCTCCTCACTTTTGAGTTGAGCAAAATGAAGCACAGAGATGTCAAGTGACTCCCACGGTTATGTGGGTCCCTGGTGGCAGACCAGGACCAGCTCCTGCTCTCAGTTCAGCACTGCTCTTCAATCACACGAGCCTTCCCGCTGCCATGCCCCAGCCAGTGACTCATCCAACAGGAGGCAGGAAAGACTGGTGTCCATGTGAGAGAGGAAACCACTGCCATTTAAACTAGCTGCAAGATGAGCCAAAAGGAGACCCAGAGACCGTGTTTCCTGCACACAAGGGGCGAGGTGTCAGGACGGGCCACCTTTTCAGTCTTGGAGGAGAGTGGTTAAGAGCAAGCACACAGTTCTCTCCACGCCAAATGGTGAAGATGGTGGACCATGAGAAAGCAACTGGGTTAATAGTTGGAGACACCACTAGGTGGCCTTTCTCATCCAAACTCCACCTTCTCTCTTTTTTGGCCAAGGATTGGGAAGGGGACCTGCAGTGAAAATGTTGAGTAATCACTGAGCTCAGAAAGTGCTGGAATGCGGCAGGAGCTGAAGAGGCAAACGGATGCCTTAAGTTTTGACAGCAACCAGGAAAACAGCATAAACATTTCACAGGGCAGAGAGAAGCATGCTTTGCAAGGTGCTGGATGCTGTCCTGAACAGTGACTGAAGTTGCATAAAGTCTTCAGACTTCTCCTTGAGACACACCAGTAACTGCTCCTTCACAGATACATCCTTTCTCAAAGAGCTTTTATCTTGCCTCAACAGTAGGAGGGTTTCAAGGAAAAAGTCTTAAAAGGGTCCTTGATATCTGAAGCAAAGAGTAAAGAAAAGCAAAGGCATCTGGAAACAATTAGTCCGAGGATATGATGAACCCCGGGACCAGAAGAACTAGATGGTGCCTGGCTACCAATGCCAACTGCTTGGAAAGGGATCAAACCTGGAGATCCTGGATAGAGTGGGAGGAGAAATGTGGAGCAAAATTCAAAAGCACAGAAAATGACCAGAATTACTGGTCAGATAGACTGGTAGAACCCCTGAGACTATGGCGCCAGGCTACCCTTCAGGCCTAAAATTGGACTCACTCCCACGGATTGGCTCTCAGCCCAACGGTAGAAAGACCCACATGCAGAACACCTACCCCAGGGCAATGCCCCCACCTACTCTAGGAACCACACCCCTTAGATCAATCAGCCATGAGACACCAGAGGGGCAGCATTCACAGAGTGAAAGCTGGACAGACAGGAATGCACAGATAAGAAGGGCACAGGGAGGGGTAGTCACAGGGTTGGGAGGGGATGGTAATCAGGGCGTGAAATCAAATCTACATGAACTGTTGAATGTAAAACAAATTTTGCTCTGTAAATTTGCAGCCAAAACACAATTAAACAAACAAACAAACAAAAGCATCACTGAAGGCTCCCATCAGGCATTCGAGAGGGGCATCACGAGAGGTGGCTTGTTGTTGTTGTTAGTTGTTAGGTGCTGTTCGAGTCGAGTCGTTTCCGACTCATAGCTACCCCATACACAGCAGAACGAAACACTGCCCGATCCCATGCCAGCTCCATGATCCCTGCTATACTTGAGCCCATGATCGCAGCCAC
>NW_006921722.1:7582707-7587471 GCF_000298275.1 Orycteropus afer afer
GATGATGCAGCTCTTTCCTAGTCCTATTTTGAGAGCCTTCTAACCTAACTGGACTATTCATAAAGTTGTGCGGTAATGTATCAGACAGTGTTTCTTTGCTATTCATAAGGTGTTCCCTGGCCAATTCTTTGAGAAGTGGACAACCTCTTCCTTCTTCCTAGTCTGTCTCAGTCTGTAAGCTGGGCTGATACCTTTGCACGATGTGCATCCCGCTGGGTTTGAAACACCAGTGGCTCAGCCTCAAAACTCACATCAATACATCACCACGGTAGGACAAACCAACAGAGAAGTTTGTCTCCCTGTTGAAAACCTCTCCTACCACCCTTACCTGGGTCCCTGCGGCTGACTGAGAGGTGGCTTAGTGTCACCTAAACTACAAGGAACACATTTTACATGGAAGGAAGTGATGCAGAAAACAGGAAACCCAGAAACAGGAAAGATGCAGGCATAGGGCAGAACGTGCTTGTCTGTTACACGCAGCACTCGGTCTCCTGCTGGGGTCCCGCTTCTAACTCGGTGCACCTCATCTTACTGAAACTGTCACTCTAACAGCAACTTCACATGGAGTGTTTCTTTCTTCACGTGGCTGGTTTCATGGTCTTTAGAGCACTGCACAGCTGCTCCGGAGAGACAGACAGAAACAGTCCCACAGCTGCTCCTTTGTGATGCTGGGGGAGGACCACCACCTGTGACCAAATGTTCTTTGAAGGTTCGCTGACAGGTGTACTCATCTCTCTCTGCAGAGGCTGCGCTCACCTGAGGAGGTGCAGGCCCATCTGTGCAGGTCCATCTTCCTCTTCGTGGAAGATGACCAAGAGTCAGTCGCTCATCATGGGCCACTCATCACTAAACACCGGAATGAGAAGCTGGGACACAGGGCAGGCCTGCTGGTGATATGACCCAGAAACCTTGGCTTCTGCGCTGGAGTTGGTTTTGTCTATGGAATTCAGAGATCATTTTAACCTCTCAAGCCTTCAGCCGCCCCCTGAATGGAACGGGTTAGTGAAGGACTGACTGCACCTCGCACTGGAGACGGAGGGTTGTCCCCAGGCCTGTGACTTGGGGACATGCCATGTAACCCCAGGAGACAGTCAATTCTCTCCACAGTAAGTGTTGGGGCCTGGTAGGAGAGCTACATTGATTCCCTGTCATTCTGATCTCACTGGGAGGATACTGAGAACTAGAAAAAAACAGCATGAGAGCTTTTCAAATCCAGTGTGGGGGGAAAGGGATCCTCTAGAGCTCTTACCAGGGCTTGACCAACTTCTGCCAACAACATCTCCCACCGAATGGTCCAAAAGCTGAACCATGGGGTTGGTGGAGAGGGGATCCCAGAAATGGTCCTTAGTGCTGACCCAGATATTGTGTGACCGTGGTGGCTTTGGTGCACCCTCTTGGTCTGTATTTGACCAGGTCTCCTTGCCACCTCCTTTAAGTCATGTGGATGTTGCTGCTGTCAGTCGGCCCTGGCTCATGGTGACCCCCATGCACGATGGACTGGACCACTGTGATCCATGTGGTTTCCACAGGCCGATCTTCAGAAGTGGATGGCCAGCCCTTCCTTCTTAGTCTTAGTCTGCAAGCTCCGCTGAAACCTGCTCAGCATCAGAGCAACACGCGCACCCCCACTGAGATGGGTGGAGGCTGCACAGGAGGTCACTGGCTGGGGATCGAACCTGGGACTCCTGTATGGACGGTAAGGATTCTACCTTTGCACCACCACCGCTCCCTGAGTGATGAGGTCACAGTGATTATTAAAGGCATCTGACTGCTAACCAGAAGGCTGGCAGTTCAAAACCACCACCCACTCCTCGGAAGGAAGACTGGGCAATCTACTTCCATAGATATAGTGCCTTGGAAACCAAAGGAGGGGTCGCCATGAGTTGAATTGACTCAACGGCAGTGAGTTTGGTTTTTTTGGTTTTTCATAGACTTTCATGGTAAAATGAGATATGTTTCGATGCTTATACAAAACTCAGGTCAGGAACTCTGTCAAACAACTATTAACCTTCAATCATTACAAATATTAATGCACAGAATTATATAGTCCTGTGATTATTTTCAAACCTAAGACGTAATTTGAATTTGTTAGTGCTGACAGTGGTTTTTGGCTCCTAAAGCCTAAGTGACTGCATGTCTATTTTTATGTCTGAAGAAACCAAAGGGAAGAGTTCTGTAACTGTGCACCTGTCTCACGTGCTCCTGGACAAGTGGCCTTTCTGCAAGCCCCAGCCCCCGTGGCTACAGGATTCCAGAGGAGGCTCCCAAGCACTGGTAAGCAGTGACAACAATGAACGGCTGTCTTAGTGCTTACAATTCAGTTGCTTAAAACCTGGTTTTAAGTTTCCTACAAAGTGAAGGTGCCAATTATCTTTAAGGTGCTCTAAAGATAAACCCTTAGCCCAGACAATCCTTAACTGGTTCCTCTAAAAAGCAAAACAAAAAGCAACTCAAACCAACCTTTCAAAAAGACCATGATCTGGAAGTGCTTGCAAACTCCACAGTGAGGATAAGGCCCTTGGGTCGCGGGAGCGCTGGCGTTCCCCAGGGATGTGAAAGACACTGGAGGGGCCAGCGTGGCCGCAGACAGTGGGGACTTCTTCTCCAAGGACATATGATTCACACTGGAATTCTACACACAAGTAATTGATTTTTTTCTTTTTTGATCTGCAAAATTTTATTAAGCAATAGCTGGACGACTCTTACAACTTCAAATCATCAAGGAAAAAACAATAAAGGAGATTAATCCATCTCCATAACAAAGACAGAAAGGAGTCTGGACAAGCCACATCATGTTGTATGCAAACTAGGAATGCCTTCTTGAACCCCTCCCGCACACTCCAGTACACGGGCTCCAGTACACGGGCTGCGGAAGGAGCGGCGCAGGAGAGCGTGTTAAAACGCAACTGGGAGTCTCAACAGATCTTGCATGGAACGTAAGACAAAGCACTACGCTGGACTAAAAAGCCCAAAACATTATAGGAGTGGAAGAGCACGGGGCAGCGCCCGCCGTGTCCAAGGCTGGACGAGAACATGCTGGTGGCTGGGACCTGTGCACCACATTACTACATTCATTTAGGGAGAAAAGAAATGGAAAAAGAAACAGCCAGTAGTAATAAACTCAGAAACTATGTTCAAATTTACAGCACCAAAATAATGCATTTAAAAACAAAGGCAAAAACACCCCTTGGGTAAACACCACAGTCCCTTTCTCAGTCAAATGCATAACCATGCTTTTCTACAACAGGAAAAGGGGTGTGTGTGTGTGTGTTTAAATCTACAATAAATGGCATCTAAAAACTTTATCCCTCCCCTTAAAAAGAACTTGTAAACAGAAAATATAGGTACAAGTCACAAGAAAATTGCACAAACATGTCTGATGCCCTGCATCTCAAGGAACTGGGTCCACAACCACTGATGTGGCCAAGTGGCCAAGTGAGAGGCGGTCCACGCAGGGACACATGGGCTCCTTCCGGCTGTTGCTGGGTAAATACTTTTTTTTTCAAGAGACCTTTTGAACAAGGCGATAGTGTGACACCGCAGAGCGCATAAAGGAACTCACGTCTGCCTAGACCTCTGTTTCCTTTTGATTCCCTCAGGTTCCTGGGGCGAGGGGTCACTCACCTGAGGGCTGTGCCAGAGGACACGCGGGAGCAGGGCATGCTGGAGGAGTGTCCGTGAGCTGCTCTGTGGTCAGGGCTTTGGCGGGATTTTATGACAACAACCAAGGGCCCAATGTGTTCACTTCCAGAAACTAACTTTCTAGAGACATTGCTTTAAATGCACTAGTTTTATTTAGTAAATAGTTTGTTTACAAAGGAAAAGAAATATTTCTCTACAAAAAGGCAATGCTTTGAAATATACTTTCTTAATGTGGAAAGTGGGAAGATGAAAACTGTGGAGATTTTGGGCTGTTGGAGCTGGAAGGAGTTTAGAAGACTGCCCCTTTTATTTTATAGATGGACAAACGGACCACCTCTGGGAGTTGCCCCTGGCTACCCTCCAACTTAGTGAAAAAGCATGTTCTACCCTAGGGCCTCCTGACTTCCTGCTACATGGTTCCAACAGGGACATACATGTTTTTCCATGCCCTCGTGGGACCCTCCTAGGAGGAAATCCTAGACCCGTTTCCCTCAGGCTATATACTAAATGGATGAACTGCACTCAAATCTGACCTTTCGTAAGGTCACAGTTAAAATAAGTTTAAAACTAGTTTCTAGGTTTGTTAATAGACTGCTTCCCTCAAAAAGTCACAGATCCTTTTAAAACATACTTTACAGTTATAGTAGTCAAAACAGCCTGGTACCGGTGTAACAACAGACACACAGATCAATGGAAAAGAACTGAGAATTCAAAAATAAACCCACACACCTACGGTCAACTGATTTGGACAAGAGTGCTAAGTCCATTCAGTGTGAAAAGAAGACTGTCTTCAAGAAGTGGTGCTGGGAAAATTGGTTGCACATGCAGAAAAACGAAACAGAATCCATACCTCACACCATACACAAAACCAAATTCAAAACAAAGTAAGGACCTAATCTAGAACTGAACTTGTTCCTCTGTCTTCCAGCCAAACAACAGTCAGGCATATGGGGTGAACATTGCCCTCAAGCAATGAATCACGGGAGAACAGAGGGCAGTGTTTGTACAGGGAGACAGCTGGGGGGTGGGTAGGACTGCATCAGAGGAAGGACACAGGGAAGAGGTAACTACAGGGAGGAAGTGGGAAGAGAGCTGTTACACTGTGGGGAATTGCAGTCAATG
>NW_006921722.1:7587981-7600995 GCF_000298275.1 Orycteropus afer afer
ACATGAAAAGACACACAGCATCATTAGCCATCTGAAAGGTGCAAATCAAAACTACAAGACACTATTTCATTCCCAATAGGATGGCCAAGATTAAAAAAGCAAAAAACAAAACCAAAACCGGATGTTGGTGAGGATGCAGGGAAATTGAACTCTCACCCAACACTCTCAGTGTTGGCAGGAATGCAAAAGGATACAGTCATTGTGGCACAGTATGGCAGTTCCTAAAAAAAAAAAAAAAAAAAAAAACCCACCTTAAATAGAACTACCATATGGCCCAGCAATTCCACTCCCAGGTATATACTCAAAAACTGGAAAGGAGAAGCTCAAAGAGAGACCCATCCACCAATGTTCAGTGCAGCGCTATTCACAACAGCCAAAAGGTGGACCAACCCACAGGCTCCCCAGTGGATGAACGGTGCAGACATACAATGGGACCCAGCTCGGCCAGCGGGAGAGATGCAGCCTTGATTTATTATGCTGCGTGAAATAAACCAATCACAAAAGGGCAAATACAGTCTGATCCCACTTACATAAAAAGGCAAGAAAGGCAAATGTGTAGAGACCAAAGTTTATTAGTGGTTACCTGGGGCGGAGGGAGGGTGCGAATGGGGGGTCAACGGTGGTGGTAAAATCACATTGATTAAGGGTACAATTAAGGGTACAGCTGATTATTGTAACTGCTGTCAATGAGTTGAACACCTGTAAAAAATTGAATTGGCAAAAATTGTGTGATAGGTATATTTACAGTAATGAAAAAACAACAAAAAAGAGCAGCTCCTAAGGCTGCTTATGTACAAGCAAACATCTCATGGGATTTGGTTTCCTGGTTTGGAGGTTTAGGGTCATGGTTTCACGGGACACCTCAGTTAATTGGCCTAACAACACGTTCAGTGCTTCTGTTCTACCTCCTAGTTCATCAGGTAGTGCCTGGCTCTGAAAAGTTTGCATGTGGCCAACTAAGGCACAACAATTGGTTTCTATTCATGGGGAATAACAGAAGGAGAATCAGGAACAGGAGGAGGATATGGAATGTGTGGTGGCTAACTGCCTCACGAACAACTGCCTCCTCTGCCATGAGATGAGAAGAACTGGATGGTCTCTGGCTACTATCACTGAACATTTTGATCAAAGATTCCACAGAAGTATCCTGATCAAAAGGTGGGAAAAGCAGAACAGAATTTAAATTCTCATGGATTCTAGGCTTTCTGGAGCCATGGAGGGTGGATGTACCCCTGAAACTATTGCCCTGAGATAATCTTTAAGCCTTAAACTAAAAATATCCCCTCAAGTCATCTTAAAACCAGAGTTTACCTTCACTAGCAAAAACGGTCTGCTCTGAACACTATGCTCTACGAAGGTCTGTCTGTATGGGATCAAATGGACAACAACTCAAACCATTAGACAGGGACCTTAGGAGGCAATGAGTTTTTATATCAATGAAGGAACAACTCCGAAAAGGAGGGTGAGAATGCTTGCACAAGTCCAAGATTGTAATCAACATCACCAAATCGTACATGTAGAAATTGTTGAACTGGTGTATGTTTTGCTGTGTATATTCACAACAAAAATAAAATAAATAAAATTCTGGGGGAAGAAAAGATTACAGCCTTGGAAACCCTATAGGGCAGTTCTGTTCTGTCACGCAGGGCTGTTCTGAGTTGGAATTGACTCAACGGCACATGACACCAGCAGACAGGACAAAGAGGGACCTAACATTTCCATGTCCAAAGCCTTGCTTTCTTCTCACTTACGGAAGGCGGGGTATTACCTGAGGAAATACGGTTTCTTTTCCTTTGCAGCAGGATTTAAAGTGATGGTTACCTTACAAGATACCATGGGATCAGTCCCTGGAGAAGGACATGAGCTTGGTAAAGTAAAGGGTCGGTGAAGAAGAGGAAGACCCTCAACGAGGTGGGTTGGCACAGTGGCTGCAACGATGGGCTGACACACAGTAACCATGGTGAGGACAGCACAGGACCGGGCACAGCTCCGTCCTGCCGTACACAGGGCTGCCGTGAGTCGGGGTAGACTTGACAGCACCCGATGGCAGCGATGATCCTACAAGAGTAGCTCGATGACCCCAGCTTTACAGTTTTAACACTGTATTAAAGCATATTATGAAGAAAAAATGTACTGACCCCCAAAAGTCATGGATTCTTTATGCAGAGGAGTTTTTACCGGATTATGGTTTTATATTTAGGCATTCAGTGAGGTAGCTTCATGTTCATACATTGCTGTTAGTACACATGAAGTCCTTCTATGTCTGCTGCTTAAAATACTGGCTGAAATGTGTAGACTGGTTGAATGAAAGAAATTTTTATCCTTTGCTGTGTATATTTTCACCAAAAAAAAAAAAAAAAAAAAAAAAGGAGAAAAAAACTACAAAAAGGAAAAGCAAAAAGTATTTTGCATCTGATCGTTGAATCTAAAAATGTGGGAGACACCTAAGTATATAAATAAGAAATTGAACAAGATTGTTTCTGGGAGAAAAAAAAAAAGGAGAATGCTCCCTGCCCATTAACTTAGAAGACCCCACATCCCAACTGCAGCAGGCATCGACTGAAGTCTCGGTTTGGCCCATGAGTCTCTTTGCCCTCTGGTCCCTCACGGTGGAACAGTGGCTGGTGGCTGCTGCAGGTCCCTGGGGCTCCCAGTCACCGAGCACCTCAACATAGTAGAACAGGAGGTCCTTCATCTCCAGACTGAGAAAATGCCTTTTGGGGGAGCTAAGATTGGGAGCTTTGGTAGCACAGTGCCTAAGGCACTTGACTCCTCACCAGAAGGCTGGCGGTTCAAACCCACCAGCCACTCCTGGGAAGGAAGGTTGGGCAATCTACTTCCGTAGTGATACTGCCTCGGAAACCCAAGGAGGGGTCGCTATGAGTCGGAGCTGGCTCGGCAGCACATAACAACCACCACAACAAGATTGAGATGCTATTGTTGTGTGCTGTTGAGTCCATTCTGAATCACAGCGACCCAAGCCACAGAGTCGAACTGCCCTGCTGGGTTTCCTAGGCTGTAATCCTGATGGGAGCAGACGGCCAGGCCTTTTCTCCTGCGGAGCTGCTGGTGGGTTCGAACTGCTGACCTTCTGGTTAGCAGTCAAGTAGTTAACCACTGTGCCACCAGCGCGTCTTAAGAATTTAGTACAACTCCAACAAAATTAAAAAAAAAAAAAAAAAAGAAAGAAATTTAGGGAGTTACTATAAACACCTATTTTCGCCTCACACACGTATCTAGCTTTGCTCTCAACATCCCCTCTCATTTTGCTCTCAGTAACAGAAGCTCTAAGATGTCTCCTTTCATGTCTTGCTTTCCAACTCCATCAGAACAGAAACAGCTGCAGCACAGTACTCATCTTCCACAGTAAATACCCCCTCCCTTTTCTCATCACCCATTATTTTTAATTAAAAATAAAATTTTCAAAATTAGGGGGAATATTCTAGAATTGTTATCTCAAAGAAATCATCTCCTTTGTATATGATCAATACCACAAAACGCAAAGTAGTATTTCAACAGAATCGCAAGTTATTCCCAGTTAGAAAAAGTTACAAATTGTTCAGCAAAAAGCCTTCTATCGATGTCTTCTTTATTTCTTGCAGTGAAGTGTACTGCTACTAAATAAGTCATTACAAAGACACCATTTTTCTAAATAAATAATAAAAGGGGCATAACTCACCAATATGTAGTAAAACAATTCCTAAAAACACTATGAAAAGCAAAGATAAATAATGCTTTCAGACAAAACAGAGGATTGCATTTAAATTATTTTTGAAATCGGCTGTAACCATTATTGCACAACTAAGAATGAGCATCGAAACATCCTACCAGGCTACAGATACACATACAAAACAATGTGATAACTCTGAACACAGTGCCGAGTTCCTTCTGGAAGAACTGACCCGTCAACCATCAGGCTCAATGGTTTTCAGCGTCAAACGGGACACGGTGCTTCCTACCAGACGCCCTCCAGCATGTCCATGAGTCTCCGCAGGGTTTCGCCGGGGTCTGGACAGATGCCAACAGAGCTCACCTTGCCCCGGGAAAGGCCGGAGCCAGATGCCTATTTTTATGCCACAAAATTTTGTCATGCTCAAAAACCAAAACAGAGAATTTTGAAAAACATTTATTTAAAAAATCCTTTTCTGTAGCACTGTCTGCATATCTGTTTGCAAAAAGAATTTAGGACCCCAAGTCAGGAGACAGTCCTTGTGCTCTGGCCACAAACTACAAACGACTGAGCACGTGAACGGGGTCTCATCATCAGGTTCAAATACTGCCCTGGGTGTCCTTCTGAGGAGGGGGAGGTGGGGAAAGACATTCTAGGTAGATTTTTTTTTTTTTTGAGTAAACAAAGAGTAAGGTGGTAAGTCAACCAATTACCCTACATACTATCATTTTATCAGTTCTCCCAGTGGCTTACGTCTTCAGTGAACAGCGTGTACAGTTTTTTTCCCAGAGAAGACCATGGCACTTGTGTCAAGAATTTCACCACATTCCTAATATTTAATACCCTGGTAAATGGTAAATTTTTATAAAGTTGTAATTTCTAGTCCAACGGGAAATGTTTCTAGTTGATTGGATTTTGATGTTGCTGGGAGGAGTAATGGAGAACTTCCAGACCAAGTATGGTTAGCACTTGTAGAGACACAAAGCACAGGGCCGTGATACCTCAAGTGAAAGGTAATGTTCACGGGAGCGTTTCCAGGCAGGAAAAGCAAAGCAGGGAGGGGACAGACTTGTTTCTGAGCATGTGGCATCCAGCGAGTTACCCCAGCCCTCGCTGTGCGTGACCATCCCCAGGCCTGGATCTGTCTGTCTGTCTCTTGACCGTCACCCTTACTCAGCCACTGTGACTGCTCATCCTTCAGCCTGTGGTGTCTCGACACAGACGCAGTGGAATCTTCCACTGGAAACAGGCTCAGTGGAGGAGCAGATCCCTTATACTATTTCTAGTCACACTGCCCGGGTCACCCAGGTGTCACGGAGCACTGTGGGCAAGTATGGGTGTGCAGGAGTCCCCGACTCACCCATCACCCCTTCCTCTTATCACCAAGGAGCAAATCCTACTTCTACTTCATAGCAGCACCCTTTAGAAAGCCGACTGTAATTATTCTAGCAGTGCATTTGCCAAACACCCTTCATTAATCAAGTCACCTTTTGGGGAGTAACACAGTATGTGCGAGTGAAATGCTGTCCCCCAGGAGAACCTGTATCGTCAGGATTTTTGGTCGTGTTTTTAAAAAGTGTTTTGTTTTTACACTAGTGGTGATGTTGGAGGGTAGTAACAGCTAGAGTGAAGAGTAACACACGTTTTGTCTACAAGGAGAGCCGGCAGTAGGCCAGCCCACCTAAGTTCAACGGGCCTCTTTTCCCAGCAGTGTATGTCAACGTGCCCCACGGAACCATTACCACCAGCCAAGCTACTGTATTTCGTTTCTGTTTAAAAAGAAAGGAGGAAAAGAAAGACACTATGAGGATAACGAAAGCCCAAAGAAACGGCAAGGACTCAAACCAGCGCCCTCTGCTGGCCCGGCAGGTGGCCCCAGTTCTGCGGCTGTGTCCTAGGCCTCGGAGGCCCCGTGGTCCTGGTCTAGTGGCTCCTCCAGCACCTCGGACAGATCTCTGCAATGGTCGTCTGCGCCCCTCTCTCTGGCACTGGCCCTTCACTTGAGGCGCTGAGTCACATTGGCCAGGGCGACCGCGAAGGCCTGCACGGCCGAGAAGGGGTACTGGAAGTCCAGGATGTAGGCGTTGCCGTCAATCCTACCAAACTGCATCACCTGGTGGGAGGGGGACAGCAGAGCCGTTAAAGGAGAAGAGGTGGGGTAGGGCAAGCAGACCGCAGCCTCCTCGGGGCAGCACACACCACCAGCAGAGCCAGTTTGCCGGCAGACGCTTCTAGACCTAACTCCCCGTCCGTAGGAACTGAGGGCCCAGAGGAACACACCAAACAGCACAGTGAGGAGGCAGCGAGCAGAACCCAGAACATGGAAAATCCACGGTTCAAATGAGGTGGTGACTTCACCACGTGAGGAGCAAGGACAGGGAGACAGAACCTGCCTACAGACTAAGAGGCTCAGGAGAAGTACCAGCTGACAGTAACTGTCAAACGTCCCTGCTCAGACAGGACTTTCCGGCCACACACCTGCTCCCACAACACGCACCTCCTCAGCCTCCTGTGCCCGCCATCTCCGTGCCACTGCTCCCCGCTCACCCCAGACGGAGTGGGTGTTCAGCTGGAGATTTGCGATGTGTGGTCTGGCACCCCGTGAAAGGTAAGCTGTGGGAGAGCTTATTGTCCTGTTGTCCTTTCACACTTGCGTAGGTCACAAGCTTTCGATAAAGGGCTGATGATGAGCACCTCAGGCTGTGGGCCGCATGGTCTTTGCCACACCGTCCAACTGTTGTTGCAATGCAAACTCAGCCATGCACGGTCCTCTGATGGGGGGGTGCACTGCGCCGATACACACTGCCCTCAGCACCCGGCAGCCGCGTGCCAGGCCCAGCTTAGGGCACTGCCAGGCATGCAGCTGGTGCTCGATAAATACCCACCGAGAGCACTGCTGTGGGGGAGTGTCCCAGCGCAGCAGAGGAAGCTGTCCCGGAGCAGTGCCTCTGCAGAGGGCGCGCTGGCCACGGGCCCAGAACGCTCAGCGGGGCCTGGAGGACTCAGGGCCACACACCTGGGGAGCAAAGAGCTGCACCAAGCAGGAAGTGTGTCAAAGCCCAGGCCAGGGCTCAGCCCAAGGACAAGGTGCACAGGGATGAGTGACGCAACTGGGGAAGGAGAAAGGAAAAGTGCACATGTGTGTACGTGTGTCGGGGGAGAGGAGGTGGTGACGAAGCCCTCGTCTTCTTTGGAATGAAGATGCTCTATGATAGTTAAAGCCGTCAACACAGAGCTGGATAAACGTGGTCTTTGCAGATATGGTAGCAGATGCCAGAAAGAGCCTCTGCTCCGGAGGGTGGGGCACAGGAGTGGGGTGGGGTGGGCCGGGGGACAGCTGTTTGGCCCCATAGGTCTTACAGAATCACTTTAAGAAAACCAGTACACACGCTCCTGATTCGAAACTAAGAGCAGGTCCCCCCGGGCGCACTGAGCAGTGTAAGCCCAGCTGGCTCGCCTCAGATACGACTTGTCCCTCCCCTTTCCTGTCCTGTGTGGCCTGTGGACACTGCTCTCTGGAGGCCCCCCTCCCTCCGAGCTGAGGTCTGACAGGATGAGAGCAGAGTTCCCGGCCTGCCCCAGGACACTGGAAGCCAGCGGCGCCAGTGAGCCTTACCTGCCGGCCCTCCAGCTCGATCTGGAAGTTCTTGGCCGACTCCTGGGTGACGCGGCCCCCAAAGTCCAGCTGGTAGACCTGGGTGGCCTCGTTCCACAGGGGCTGCTTGTTGGCCATCACGTAGACAAAGCCCTGGCTGCCCAGCCGGCTCTCCTCCCGCTCGTTGGCCTTCCTGCACTTGAAGCCCTCGGGCTCAGCGCCCGTCCTCGAGTTCCGCTTGCCCTGCCAGCCCTTCTTGCTGCCCTGGCTTTGGTTCATCAGCTCGTCCCCGCTGATGAACAGCTCCGGCTCGCTCTCGGAGCTGTCCTGGAACTCGTTTGTCTTGTTCAGCTTCTTGGACTTCAGCTGGTCCTTCTGACTCTTGACCTTCTTCTTCTCCCTGCCCAGGCGGGGGCTGGAGATGAGCGCGTTGAAGTCGCTCAGCGTCCGGGCCTCCTTCTTCCCTCTGCCCTCCGTGATGGCCGGCACGCTGCCCTCCTCCGCACGGCTGTCCAGGCGCTTCCGGTTCTTCTTCCCGAACTTCTCCGTCCGCTGGGGGACGGGGCTTTCTGTCAGGGAGAGCACCTCCTGGAAGTTGTCTGCCGTCTCCACCATCACCTCGGTGCCCACGTGGCTCTGCAGCTCGGCAGGCGGCGGGGACACGATGGGCTTCTCCACCACCAGGTGCGGTTTGGGGGGCAGCGTGCCCTGGGGGTTCTGCACAGGGGGGCACATGCTGTAGGAGTTCCAGGGATGCAAGGCAAGGGGGGGCAGCTGTAAACTGGAGCACATGCTGCCTCCGGGGTACGTGGGGGGCAGGGGGCAGTAGGAGAGGCTGGGTGGGTACACCGGCTGCAGGACCACGGCCGGCTCAGGCTGTGCAAACTGGGGTGCGGCCAGGGCATCCTTTGGGGAGCAGGGAGCCTGCACCCCTTGCAGTGGAGGGCTGCTATAGCTCCCTGCGTATGGCACCCCCACTCCGTAGCCCGTCTGGAAGGTGGCAGTAGGGCTGGCTGGCGACTTGGGGGAGACGAAGGGCGCCCGGGACACGTCCAGGTGCTGGCTCTGGCCCATCAGCAGAGGGGGCAGTTTTAGGGGGTTGGGCACTGAAGTCTGTGCTGTCCTTTCCTGAGGAACCCAAATGTCCTCGCCCAGCACAGGGTCCCACTGATACGGGGGTGGCCGCTTCACCACGGTGACGGCAGCGTCAGCCAGCGGGGGGTGTCGCAGAGACCTCTCGGCCTGACAGTGTGGGGACAGGGCTTCATCCTCTGTGAAAGCCGAGTTGACATAGTCCGTGCGGTCCCGGGCACTGTCTGGGGGGCTCAGGAGACTGTAGGAGGACTGTGATGTCAAGGGGGACATGCTGGCTGAGTGTGCCAGGGCCGTGCCCGGCTGAGAGCTGGCACTCAGGTCGGGCCGCCCCCCACTGCTGGCCAGGCCACCTGCAAGGCCACCCCCGAGGCCCGCCATGGCAGCCCCAGCCCCAGCGCCCCCACTGCACTGGCTGCAGGTGTACAGTGCCGGCGGGGGCCGCGGCGGGAACGGGGGCGGCACCATGCTGCTCTTGGGCTTGGGCGGGTGCTGCAGGGTGGCGCGCTGGTGGTCCGCCAGCTGGGCCATCTTGAGTGCAGCCTCGCGGTTGTTCCTGCGTAAGGTGGCATGGATGAGGCTGCTGTCTGGTCGCTGGGCCACACTCCGGCCATGCACCAGCTGGCTGGCGATCTCGGGGTAGGGCGGCGGGTCCCCTGGGGGAATGGAGTACCGAGGAGTGGTCAGCCGGTTCAGGGTGGCACTGGTGCAGGGCTGCGGGACCTTCTTCTCTGTGGCCGTGAGCCGCAGCGTGGCTGAGCTGCCCGGGCCGGGGAGGGCGTAGGGGTTTTGGGTGCAGAGCACCCGGGCCCGTGGCCGGCACACCTCCTCCACGTTGCCACTGCTGTCAAAGGTGGTGATCCGTTCGTAGCCCAGTGGGGTCTGGTAGTGGGTGGAGGTCGGGTAGAGGGAGAAGTCGCCCTTCTTCAGGCAGACATCCATGGGGGGCTGGGGTGGTGGCAACGGAGGTGGCGGGGCGGCTGTGGTGGGGGCAGCGGGGATGGTGCCTGGGTAAGGGGGCGGGGGGTTCATCTTATTCACGGGGAGCTCCTGGGGGGCACTGAAGACCACGGCATCCGCCTCTGCCGCCAGGGGTGGGGCTGGCCGCAGCGCCTTGGCTGGCTTCTGTAGGTGCTCATGGTCACGGTCCCCGTGGTCCACCAGGGACAGCGGCAGAACCCCGGGCGGGGGTGGTGGCAGGGACAGTGGAGGAGGGGGCGGGTTCTGGACCATGCGGCCCATTTCTACGCCCCCGAAGATCACCTGCCCAGGGCTGGAGTACCGGTTAGGGACCGGGTACGGGGTGGGCGTGTCACCAGGGTGCTCTGCTGGCCCCGCGGCCGTGGTCTGGTTGGTCAGGACGTCCAGTTGCACGTTCTGATTGGCCAGCAGGGACTGCACCAGCCCGATGCTCTGAGTGGGCGACATGGCCTGGGCCGAGCTGTGGATTGGGGCGATGGGAATGTTCACGGTGCAGGGCGGGTTGTTCTCAGGGAGGCCGGATGCGCCTGTCACTGGAGGGAAATGAGAAAGAGCAACAGCTTACAAACTGACAACTTCACCCTGAGTCACCCTCGAGTCTTGGACACAAAACACGACAGCTCCAGCCCTGAGGTGCATCAGCAGTAGGAGCTGGGCTGTTACACACATTGTAAGAGCTTCTCGTTTTCCTAGAGGGATGCACAAGCAGTCGGTGGATGCAGCATGGCTGTGGTCTCTGGGTGAGACAAACTCATAACACCCTGCAAACAAAGGCCGGAGGCTCACGTCCACCCAGCAGTGCCTCTGAAGACAGGCCTGCCAATCTACTTCCGAAAAACCAGCCAGGAAACCCCATCGAGTGCAGTACCACTCCAACACACGTGGGAGTGCCATGAAGGCGTGAGTGGGAATGATGGCAACTGGGATGGAGCCCGGCTGGGCTGGGCTCACCGAGGCTGGGCTCTGCATCTGTTTCCTGAGGCTGTCAGCGTTCTCCAATGAACGCACCTGTGAGCCTTCTGCACCTGGTACCATGAACCTCAAGTACTCACCACAAATAACGTCTACAGGAGCTCCTGACACTCATCACTCTCTCGGAAGATGAGAGACCTCCACTGGGGCTCTCAAGACGCCTAGTCCCTGGGTGGTACAAATGGTTTATGCTTGGCTTCTAACCAAAAGGTTGGTGGTTTGAACCCAACCAGTGGGACCATGAAGAGAGGCCTAATGGTCTACTTCTATACAGATTACAGGCCAGAAAGGCCTGTGAACAGTTCTCCTCTGCACACGTGGGGTCTCTTGAGTCAGAACCAGCTTGCTGGCAATGCGTTTGGATTTTGATTGATGGGTAGTGTGGGAAATGTCATGCAACACCACACCCCCTCTGCCTGAAATCTGTTCATACACTAACTTTCCATAACTGGAAGCATGTACAATGTACTAGAGAAACCGATGAAAAGGATCCTATAGCAAATTTAAGGCGCTCTGGTGGTTAAACACTCAGCTGCTAACTGAAAGGTCGTAGTTCAAATCCACCAGCTGCTCTGCAGGATAAAGATGAGGCTGTCTGTTTCTGTAAAGACTGACAGCCTCGGACATCCTCTGGGGCAGTTCTACTCTGTCCTCCAGGGGCACTGTGAGTTGGAATCAACTTGATGGCAGTGGATTTGGTTTGGGCTTTGCTTAGGAGCTCTGGTGGCATAGTGTCTAAGGTGAATCAGAAAGTTGGTGGTTCAAACCCATCAGCCGGTCTGTGGAAGGAAGACTGGGCAATCTACTCCATAAAGATTTACCACCTCAGAAACCCAAAGGGGGTCACTATGAGTTGGAATTGATTCAATGGCAGTGAGTTTTTTTTTTGTTGTTGTTCTGTAAAGATTATGGCTTTGGAGACGCTGTGGGAGCAGTTCACCCCTGTCCTATAGAGTTGCTGTGAGTCAGAATTGACTGGATGGTAGCGGGTCTGGTTTTGGTTTACAGCGAATCTGCATTTTGAGAGAAGGGCCCTGAGCAGTCTGTGGTTCCTGCTCAGAGCGAACGCCTCTAGCTGTGGTAGGCAACCCAGTGCTAAGCATCGTGAAGCACCCAGTGCAGACCAGGAACACGACGTGGCAGGGCAATCATAAGGCCTTCCACCGGAAGAACCACAGAACAGGCCAGAGAACTGACCACAATGCTGGTTCCGTGGCAGAACTCTCCTCTTGCAGGTCCAGGAGCCGGGTCCCATTCCTGACCTATCCACTTCATGTGCAGCCACCTGTTAGCGGAGCTTCCAGAGTAAGTCAGATCAGGAAGAAAGGCCTGGCAATCTACTCCCAAACCAGCCAATGAACAGCTTCTGGACCACAGGTCTGATCTGTAACGGGTCACAGGCATGGGCCACGAGTGGGCATTATCCGCTGTCACGCACGGGAGTCACTGTGAGTCAGGCTGACTGCGGCAGCTACCACCATCTGGCCCTGGGGGTCTGTGAGAGACTCTATCCCTATGCTGTGGACTTCTCCTGAGACTAAAAACTCCCCAGTGTGACAGTGTGAGGAGCCCTGGTCCTGCCTCAAGTTCTCTGTGATTCCTGCTCGATCCTTATTAAGATGCTCTCTCATCTGTACGGAACACTGCAGGCGTCTTCCCTCCAGAGGGAGAGACACTCTCTTTGTTGAGTCACCATTTTTAATGTAAGTCCAAGACATTGTGTCCTCTCCTGGGAACAACAGGCAGGAAGGACAGTAACAACAGCAGCAGACATCCGCCAGACCTGTATCAGGTGCATTCTGGGAGAACCAGGGGGGTATTAGTGGAACATGTACAATATCCTTCCACACCCGAGATCCTGCAGCTGCAGGGATGTGCTGTACGCTGCTCCAGTACACACGGCGTCCAGTCCTGTGGGCCTTTACGGGGCTCCACAGCCTCGCCCATCAGGACGACAGGCATCTGACGGTCTGGCCCACCGTGCAGGAGAGGTGGCCCCTCAGAACCAAAGGCCGTACTGCTGGAAAGCGCAGTGGAGACTTGACAGGGGAGAAGGCTGGGCTGAAGGAGGAGCAGAGTGGGAGAGAGTGCACCGCCCCCGGGCTGGGACCTCTGAGTCTCTGTTCCTGCAAGGATGGTGGCAGTGTGGCTGCCACCGGGATCAGAAACAAGGGGCTCAGCTGTAAGTACTGGAGCCCTGAGTCTATGAAACCGTAGCTGGATGATGACTCGGAGAGCAAACGCCTCCTCCAGTCCCTGCCACACTGAGAACTAGCGGGCTGGTAACAAGTGCTTCTAATCTAATAATCAGAATAGGATCCCAACAGAAAACACCTGGATTAACCTGAGGCTACAGACGGCTGAAAATCTGTAAACTCGATTTTCAAAAAATTCTCACAGATTTTACCTTTCCCTTGGAGACATGTGCTACATGATGGAGGAAAGGTTTTACATCCCAGAGGTGGGCAGGTTTGCAAACAGGGCTCTCTGGTCATGAACCACCAATCAACCAGATGCTGTGGAGTCAATTTGGACTCTCGATGACCCCATGTGTTCTGACACATGGGAGATCTAATCTGTGCTCCATAGGGTTTTTAAAATTGTGATTTGGTGCACGCCGATGTTCATCGCAGCACTATTTACAATAGCCAAAACTTGGAAACAACCTAGATGTCCAACAACTGAGGAATGGATAACCAAACTT
>NW_006921722.1:7601485-7603962 GCF_000298275.1 Orycteropus afer afer
AATCCTATTTCTGTAGTGATACTGCCTCGGAAACCCAAGGAGGGGTCGCTATGAGTCGGGGCCGACTCGACGGCACATAACAACAACAACAAGTCTCAGGGTCATGCAGGTTGAAGTCTGCATGGTCCACTAGTCCCCTGCATTCACTGTGTCTGCGCACCTTTGATTTTCTTCATTCTTCATTGCTCCAGACGAGGAGAAACCAATTGCTGCATCTTGATGGCCACCTGCAAGCTTTTGAGACCCTAGTTGCTACTCACCAAAGTAGAACAATATTTTAGCGTAGTGTGTTATGCCAATTGAGCTTGATGTCCCCTGCAACCATGGCCCTGAGCCCACAGTCCAGCAACTCACTCCCTCAGGATGGCTGGCTGTGGCCTACTAGTTCTATTGATATGGACATTCTTACAGCACATACAAACAGGTATGTAGAAATACTGTCTGCCAAACTTATATATGGTCATGGCTATATTCCCTTTTGCCTAGACATACCTGATCGTTCAGCTTGTCTGCCGTATCTACCTGTACATTGTTTGTTATTACCGATAATGGGGTGTTGTGTAGGTGAAAAGTGTCCATCTTTGTTGTCTGTACCTCTTTTGCACGTCTCTGTCTCTTCCTTTTCCTTAGTGTTACTGTGTTGGTCACTCGCTTTTGGTACACAGACTTTCCCTTCACCCAAATCAGTATCTCTCTGTTACCGACCTAGCAATTTTTGCTCCCCTCCCTTCTCATCCCCGGTAACCAACAAAGTAAGTTTCCTTCCATATGTAAACCTTTCCTTGACTTTTTACAATAGGGGACTCATGCAGTATTTGTCCTTCTGTGCCTGACTTATTTCACTCAGCATAATGTCCTCCAAGCTCATCTATGTCAAGTGGTGTTTCACGAATTCTACATTATTCTTTAGTGTTGCATAGTATTCCACTGTGCATATGCACCGTAGTTCGGTTATCTGTTCCTCTACTGAGAACATGGGTGTGCATATATTCCATAGGGTTTTTAATAGCTGATTTTTTGGATACAGATGGCCCGACTTTTCTTCCAAGGACCGTCTGGGTGGACTGGAACTTCCAGCCTTTCAGTAGCAGCTGATGCAGTAACCCAGGGCCTCCTCTCTGGGTACCACAAATGTCAGTCCCTGAGCAGAAAGTGAGGATGAGGGCTGGGCTGGGGCAATGAGACTGGGCTTCAGTGTGGATTTTATTTAGTCCTGACTAGTCCTGTGGAGCAACCTTCATATGGCACACAACTCATGATGAGGATAAAATGGAACACAGAGCACTCCACAAAGATCAGGTGTCACTGCCATTGTGACTGCCTGTGTTCTGGAAGCTTCTCTTCTTCCCAAACCAATGACCACAGGTGATCTCTCTCCCGTAACCCCTACCACATGCTTCAACCTCATGGGGGGGAAGGTCAACCTTTTCCAACTGGAGACAGCAGGCACAGCCCACACCCCTCAGCCCTTACCTACTCACCGCTGTGGCCCCTTCCCGACCCGCCAGAAGCCGATGTCTGTGACCATACCTGGTAAATCATCTTCATCTTCACTGAAGACATTCGCGTTGAAGACGGGTAAATTAATATAGTCCATGGAAATCTTCCGAACTTCCGGGAGATAGACAGTCATCTGCCGTGGCTGGAGATGCAGCAGGCTGGTTTTATAGATTACTGGGGAAGAGAAGGAGGGCATGGTTGACAGGGACACGGCAGTGGGGAGCCAAGAGTCAGCAGAGGTGCAGGAAGGAGGGTGGAGGCTGTGGCTTGCCTGCCATTGGGAGACAGATCTGTGGCTGGCCAAGAACCTGAGTGCCCTCTGCACCGGGCCCCCCTGGTACAGATGTGGCCGTGCCTGCCACGGAGCTGGGCTCAGGGACAAGAAACTCTCAATCAAGCTCAGCCACTTTGCCAGTGGCTTGTCTACAGAATCACAAATCTTCAATGTTAAAGATATAGCTGGGACCTAAATCTTTTTCTGGAATGAGCTGGGGCATAATATAAATATTTTTTTAAACACCTCATTTGCAATCAGATGAGTAATTGAGTGGCAAAGGTTGTTTTAACCAGAGTACCACGCTTAGCATGCTCCGGCACCGGAGGAGCCGGAGAAAGCAAGGGCAAGTCAAAGGAGATGGGACATCCTGCGTGACGGTGATGCCACTCCTGTTCAGGACTGGCTCCTGCCTCACTGACTGTCCATTTCCACCCCAATTGAATCATCAGGTTGAGTTATACACCAGGTGGTTTCTTTAAACCTCAAGACTTAATCTGATTAGCAGGGACGCTTCAGAGAAAATCTACGTTGTGACTAAAATATTTCAAGGAGACAAGCAAATGTGACACACAATGCTTTCTTTCATGTTTACTAGGCCCTTTGGTGGCGCAGTGCCCAAGGCACCTGACTGCTCACCAGAAGGCTGGCGGTTCAAACCCACCAGCCACTCCTCTGAAGGAAGGTGGGGCAATCCTACTTC
>NW_006921722.1:7604327-7634321 GCF_000298275.1 Orycteropus afer afer
GTGCTAGTCTTTGTCATGCACAAAGAGCAAGGAAAGAAAATGTCTCAGGAGGGATTCAAAGAAAAATCAACTCAGTTACCTCCAGGGAAGAAAACTGGGCAGCCAGGGGTGAGAATGAGAGACGTTTGCCCATATACCTCTTTGAATCTTTTGAATTTTGAATCTATCACATATTTACAAAGTTAGGAAATGTAAAAAAATAAGGGGGAAAAAAGAAGTCATGGGTCAGATCTTATAATAGAAGGAAACAAATTATTCAGTATGGGGAACAGAAGTCACTTGTAAAGTCCACGGGAGTATCACATGTCTTTGAAAAGATTATTTAGTGGGGGCACCCCAGAACCTTCTAGAAACCAAGAGTTAATTTCTTTTCTCTAGTAGGATCAAGTGGAAAATTCTTTTCACTTTACAAATGAACAGATCAAACTATATAGATCAAAGCACTCTTTCAAAAAGAGGTCACCAACTAGGACAATGATTTCGTTGCTGTCACACAGAAAGCTTTTGTCCTGGGCGCTCAAATCACTCCTGCTGGAGCAGTCTGTGCCTCACACAGGCACTCCCCTCTTAAAACCCCTGCTGGCTCTCTGAGGGTCATCGCCACAGCCAAGATGAGAGGGTGGAATGAATTACCCACTAAGAAAACTCTCACTTCCATTCCTTTCCTCAGTATGTGCTGTAGGCAGGTGGCTAAGGTTCAGCTTACTGACGGGATAATTGTGAGCCCAAATAGTGGTTACTGACATCAAGTGTGCCCATCAAGAGAGAACCGCTGGGTGACTGGACAATGGGTTCTACGGTCATCACTGGGTGACTGGACAGTGGGGTCTATGGTCATCACTTGGTGATTGGACAATGGGTTCTATGGTCATCAGACAGTGTCCAGTTTGGTGAGAATGTTCTGAGTCTTTCTTTGCTCTTACAGAGAGATGGCCTAAGGTACTTCACTAAGTCAGGGTCATGTTTTATCCCTCCTTTTGAGCTGAGAAACCTCCAATGAAAAATCCAAATACAGCATCAGTCTCTTGAAAATGCACATGTAGCAACAGTTCTTTTTAACAACTGCTGTGCTAGAATCATTTATCTCAAAGGATCTAATTGTGCATTACTGTGTCCTTCTCCAGGGACTGGTCCCTCCTGATGACATGTCCAAAGGAAGTGAGACATATAAGGGGGAAAAAAGAAGTCATGGGTCAGATCTTTGCTCCTAAGGAGACTCTGGCTATGCTTCTTCCAAGAGAGATTGGTTCGTTCTGGTGGTCTGTGGTACAGTCAATGTTCTTCACCAACATAATCGCTCCAATGCATCGATGCTGCTTTGGCCATGAGGCCTGGAAAACCAGGGGGTCAGCGAAAAAGAGGAAGACCTTCAAGATGAATAAGCACAATGGCTGCAACAATGGGTCAAATATAGCTATGACTGTGAGGATGGCGCAGGATGGGCAACGCTTCCTTCTGCCGCATGGAGTCGCTAAGCCGTGAGTTGGAACTGACTTCAGAGCCCCCAACACTACCACCAATTGTGTGTGAAATAACACTCTTTCTCAAAGGCCACTTTCAGTAGGTTACCCAGAGCACTTTCAAGATGGAGGCTGCCAGCCACGGGGCACACTACCTGCTAAGGTAGAAGACGTGCAACCCAGGAAGACGTGGTGAGCAGCACACTCCTCATCCCAAATGGGTTCACCCATCAGAGCCAAGTTGCTTTATAAAGGATCTTTTGCCATGTCCACCTCTTCATTGTCTCAAAGGTGACTGTGAGCAGTTAGTACTGTTCATCTGGGTGGGAGGACAGAGGAGGCCACAGTGTGTCTAGATTCTGGGTCCAGCTCAGCTTTGGGCTTCCTTGGCTCAGTTTTTCCTCCATCTCAATCCTGTCATGGACCAGATATTTATCTGGTATTATAAATGAGATCCATCAAGATTTACCACTAAGAGCTGCACTAACAGCCAGCCAGCCTCTCCTTCAAGTCTCCCAAACGTTCTTGACTTTTCTTTGATTTAAAAACCTGAGGACGTGGGGACTGAGACCTGCCCACAGTCAAAGGCCCAGAAGCTAACAGATCGACAAGTCTGCCAGAGCTTCCGCAGAGATTTGTTAGTTTTCTAAGTCAGGGTTTGTGCTGAAAAATCAAAGCACTGCTGTCAAATAAACCACATGAAGGGAGAATCCTCATTGTTGTGGACTTAGTGGCTGGGGGTCGGTCTGAAAGGAAGGCCGCTCTGATCTGCTGTCGTCAGAGTGTGCTCTCCACACTGACTGAAGGCCGCCACTGGCCGGCGCTTCAGTCTGAGCTCAAACTGCAGCAGCAGGGAGCAGACAGGAGGGGTGCTCACCTGCACCAAGGTTGGTTGGCAGGAAGGCAGCCAAGCCCACGATCTTAAACTTGGTTCCCCAGATATTAGACGTGACCTGAGCAAGGTAGTTGTGCTGTGGGAGGAAAAGAAAGAAAAGGATGTTCACAGACCGTCACAAGATCCCACCAGTCACACAGGAGAATGCTGACCTTGGTGCTCAAAAATCCACAGGGGCAAACATAAAATGCCTCAGCAATCTCACACACCACCCCTCAGGGGTATTTCCAGAATGTTCTCTCCCTCCCGCACGCCACCACCCTAAGACTAGACGCAGACTATCACCATGTTGCTCCCTCTGTCCAACATTGCCGGTGTGAGGTGCAGTCAGACACCCACTTTAAATGGCGGCCCACCGAGCTGTGACTCTGAGGATGGCAGTGAGGGGGTATCCCCATGTGTTCCACATGTGTGAAGTCTGAAAAGGCCACCAAAATGATTTGGGTGCAATTTTCTTCACCTCACCTTGCCCCAGTCACCAGACGAGAGAAGCTCCCTGACAGAATTCATCTCTACCCTCTGTCCTTGCTCTCTGTCCTGAGACATCAGCTGCCCTAAAACCACTGTGCCGGAAACTGCCCAGTTAGTTGTCTTTTCATTCAAGTTAATTAAAAAAAAGTAAAGTTAGCATGAGGTACAAGGCACGCATCTATTGTGTAAATGTATACACACACAACACATACACACATTCCTAATTCACATAGACACAGTCACACACATATACCCATTCACACACGCACATATCACATACACACACACACAAACACATTTAGATACACACATAGGAGCTCTGGTGGTGTAATGCCTAAAGCATTTGACTGCTAACCAGAAGGCTGGTGGTTCGAACCCACCAGCCACTCCTCAGAAGGAAGACTGGGCAATCTACTTTTGTAAAGATTTAGCACCTCAGGAACCCAAAGGGGGTCACTATGAGTTGGAACTGACTCGACAGCAGTGAGTCTTTTTTTTTTTATTCACACACACATACTCACACCCATGTTCACACATACACATCCACTCATCCACACACTGATGCACAAACATGTTCACACACACATACATGATCACACACACGTTCACACATTCACATACATCCACACACACACGTTCAGATGCTGAAGGAGGTAGTACAGAGGCCTGGGCCTGCAGGAGGAATGGCAGCGAGGAGGCAGGGGCCCTGTCATCTCCCCACAAGCTGCTGGACTAAATCCTGTAGGAACGGGGTGGAGAGACCAGGGCGGGTCAGGTTTGCCAGGAAGGGCAGGTGGAGGGTGTGAGGGATGTGTGAAACCCGGGGTGGTGCTGGCCCCACCTGAGTGATGTCTTCAAAGGGAATCTCTCTCCGTGTCAGGCCGGGCGAGCCAATGGAGGTCTTCCTCATAGGCAGGCGGGGGGACCGGGAGACCTCTTGCGCGGCCCGGGACAGCTTTGGGGACTTCCGAGCCTCGATGTTGATCCTGTAGTGACAGGCCAGGGATTGGGCCCCCGCAGGGGAGGCCACGGTGGCAGCGTCCAAAGGTGCCACGCCTCGGAGCCCCTGCCCTCCCTGGCTGAGCAGGCCCCGTGTGCGTCCTCAGTGGGTCTGCGTCCTCAGTGCGTCTGTGTCTCAGGGACCAGAGCTGCTAGTCCCTGGTGGCAGGGGCCCTGCGTCTGCTCCATGAGCATGAGGAGGGAATGTGAGGGCTACAGCACACGTGACAAACACGCAGAGGAGGCCAGCAGTGCGTTTGTAGGGAATGCCAGACAATAAACAGTCTTTCGCTCTTGAATGATATATAGCAAATGCAGTTGTGCCCATGTGCTGTCTGCCAAAAACAAAACCCAAACCCACTGCCGTCAAGTTGATTCTGACTCACAGTGCCCCTAGAGGACAGAGTGGAACTGCCCCAGAAGGTTTCCAAGGCTCATCTTTCTCTCACAAAGCAGCTGGTGGGTTCAAACCGCCGACCTCTTGGTTAGCAGCCCAACGCCTTCACCACTATGCTGCAGGGAAGGGGCCCTTCTCAGCCTAAGACCACAGTGCTTTTACAATGATTCCTTAGTCCACAGTTCTGATTCCAGCAGGCTTACTAGCACTCACTGCCTGCAATACAGTGAAACAAAACCAGCAAGCACAGTCGTGCGGCTGCCCTTGGATCTCATGCTCTGTAGCCCTCAGTTCCTTCTCCTCTACCATGGGGATATGTGCTTAACAGCAGTTTTCTCAAGTGTGCATTATAAAAACGGAGATGGCAAAGTGCACAGCATCCTATGGGAGAAACGCATCATGCCTCACTCACGTGGACTGGGAGCTTGGCCGGAGGGAATCCAGGGCTCCCAGGGCACAGGAAGAGGGTGGGGGCCTGAGCTAAGGGAAGCTACGTTTTCAGACACAAGCCTGTGTCCCATCCAGAGATGGAATGTGAGCTAAGACCAGAGGGAGGAGGACCTGATACATACAGGGAGATAACACTGAGGAGCTCAGGCACTGAGACCCTGTGTGCGCCCAAAGCAGGCCATCCCCAGGGAAGGACTCCCTGCCTCTGAGTTACAGACTCCTCCGGCCGCGTCCCTCTGGTGTCAGCACCAGGGCTTCTGTGGCAGGCACACACCCTGCCACGTGTCCAGAGGCACTGAGTTTGCAATACGGGGAGAGCGCCCTGAAGCCCGAGCCTACCTGGGGAGCTTAGGCGATTTGCTGGCTCTGGACGCTCGGGGAGACTTCTTGGCAGCCCAGTCGTCGCTGAGTTCAATGTCGCTGGAGTCGGAGCAGTTGCAGCTGTCGACCACGGTGGAGATCAAGCTGCTGCCATAGATCTCATCTGGTGAGACACAGCAACGGGCAAACCTAAGGGACCCTGACAAAGACACCACTGTGAACTCCAGGACAGCCAACTCCACAGGCCGCCGCTGCACCTGTAAAGGTGCAGAGTGTTGTTCTGTTTTTGACTTTTATGCTGTTAGGTTTTCTAAGCCAATTAGGCAATTAGTTCTCCTGCTGTCAGAATGGATGTGGCGTTTTGAGTGCTGCTGGGAACGTACACACGATCTGACACTGTTGGCTGAACGGAGCTGAAACGGGGTGGCTGTGCTGTGGTGGTGTGTCACGATCCACCAGCACCCCCTGGGCTCGTGAGGGCTTCTAGGCCACACGAGGGGTGGACTTCTCATGGGCTTCCCAAGAACCTGCTTCTGACCTGGCCTGGGCTGCAAGGCCTCGAGTCCTCACAGCGTTGGTGCGCTTCAGGTTTGCCGGCTGGGAGCAGCTGGGACGGTACCTGTCTGCCCCAGCTGCTGCGAGATCACCAGTGCGGCTGGCCATTCCACCCCAGGGGCTGCCTGCTGAGGGGGGCGGGGTCTGGCCGGAAGGGGACCTATGTAGGGGAACCATCCAGAAGGAGCTCTGGGTGCCCAGGAGACACGCTGCCACTCAAGACACGTGTGTCAACAGGCCATGAGACAGCAGGGAAGAGGCGGGGCCCTCACAAAGCTGCGGAGGGGTGAGAGGTACCTCAGCATCCTCCAGGACACCCCTTCTCCTGCCCCGGTGCTCTCCTGTCCCTCCACCAGCTGGACCCAAAGTCTCTGCCCCAGCCCAGGTCTCCCCAGGGGAGGACCCTGCTTTTCAGAACCACTGTCATACTGACAACACTCTGTCCCTTCAAGGCTCCAAGGCCTTTTCTGAGAAGTAAGAGCTGAGTCGGCCAGTGTAACTTAAGGACGGGGAGTGAGTGAGGTTATCATTCACCAGGGCCATTCACACTGGGGAGGAAGAGGTGGGGAGTCCACACGGACCTCGGAGCTCCTGCGCGCATGGAGGACCCTCTGTGAGGGGCTTTCTGATGTGCTGGGGGCAGCCAGCGTGTCACCAAGACTGCTGCCGACGTCACCCAGCTAGGGGACCACTCACCAGACCAGACACATGACTCACGCACCAGTGTGCGACCGGGTCTGCGTTCCAGCACCTGGGGACCCTGAGCAGAGCTTGGTCCCATTCAGTTTGAGGCTCACGGACCAAGTGAACCTCCACCCAATTCAGACACACACTGAGTCCACACACCCTGGTGTGCCATCTGACCAGTACCACTGCGGCCTGAAGAAACCCACCAGGCCTCGCTTCTCGGCTGACTTCCTCTCCACCCTGCCCCACCTGCCCGGCTGACTTCATGTTTCCTGACGGGATTTCGTGAATGACATGCCCTAAACTGCTTCTTTTCCTTTACTAATAATGACTTTTCAAATTGTCTCCTGCTGCAACCCCAGAGAGTGGACTGTCCTGGGGCTGATACCTACTTCTAAAAGATGCATCGAGCATTCAGAAAGCATTGAGGTGATGTGTGCAGAGGCAGGCCCTGGCCCAGTGAGGGGCAGGACCCAGGGCTTTGCGGGATGGGGGATTTCTGGCACCTCAGAATCAGGGCTCGTTCCCCCTCTGACCCGGTGTCTGTACATCACTGGGTCAGCAATCAGACTCTGCCGAATAGGAAAACCATCTTCTCGTTTTGTCTTGAAGTACTCAAGTCTTGACTTTTTCACTGACCTTTAAGGGTTTCAGTTGTCTCATCACCGGAATGGATTTTAAACTCCACGCAAACCGAGCGCCTGCTATTGCTCACTCCTGCCCCAGGGACCACAGGAGACTGAGCTCCTTCCGAAGGAGGCACGGGCATGCAGACTTGTCTGCTGGCTTTGTTTTATAGCCTTTTAATTCTTTTAATTGTGAACACTATAAAACGGAAACACCTCGCTCCTCAAAGGCTTCTTAGCACCTGATTCGATCTGTGTTTGATCTCAGCTGATAGATGTTAAAATAAGGGACAGAGGAAGGGGTTTAGGATGACGAGGGCAGGCACTGGGCTGGTCTGGTCTTTGGGGACTGAGGGTTCGGGGCAAACTACGCCCTTCCGCATGCAGCCACCGCCACCTCACTGCAGGCCTGAGTGCCGCTATATGCTGAACAGGTTTCAGCGGAGCTCCCACACTGAGAAAGACCAGGGAGAAAGGCCTGGTGACCTGCTGCCGAGAACCGGCCTGTGGAGATGCCACGGAGCACAATGGTCTGAGCTGCCACTGACCACGGAGATGGCGCAGAACCGGGCATCGTTCGGGGTGTGTGGGGCCGCCGGCAGTCAGGCCAACTGCACAGCTGACGATACCCCGCGTGGGAGGAACCGCGGCAGCGGTGCCGTCGGGTGACAGCGACGGCCCTGTTCGGCCCCTCCCCACTCACTGCCCTCCTCAGTCCCGCCCACCCTCGGCGGCTCGTCTTATCCCCCTCTCTGCATCAGTTTCGCCCGCTGTTCTAGGTTCTGCTTCTCTGCCTTTCCTGCCTTCTGAATCTGCCCCACTCTTCCTCTCGCTCTCTGTTCTTGCTACTAGTTTGTTGCCTCAAAAGACAGAAACTCTCACTAGGGCCCACCTGTGAAAACGGCAGTTTTACCACTTTCCGTGTTACCCCAAATCCTGCCAGGTGACTGTTGCCAAAGACGCGGACCAAGGCTGGAGGAGCAGTGGGCCAGCTGTGGGAGGCCTTGGAGGGGGCAGGCGAGGGCGTCAGAGAGCAGGCCCCTGCGTGGCCATGTTGCTGATGGCAGGTTTGGGGCTAGGACAGAGCAGAGGCCGGTCTGACAGGTGACGAGTGGATGGGAGGGAGGAGAGTGAGGACCTGCCAATGAGAGCCAAGCTCACCCACCCAGAGCCGCACCTGCTCAGGTGCTGCCAGGCACCCAGTTTTCCCTAAGTGCCCTCAGACTCACAGGGCAGACAGAGCCCCGGTGCAATGACCGTGTGCACCCAGCTGGACACCGAGGACAGGGCTGTGCATTCTGCTGTGGGTGGCAGGGAGGATGTCATGGGGAGCCACAGTGCTCACGTGGTCAGCTTATGCAGATACGGGCCGGAGACAATAAGCTAGCACTAAGTGGCATGGAGAAAAAGAACAAAGGCCCTCTGTCTGGAGGCTGACCAGCTCACACCCAACGTGGCAACGCAGTGAGCGACACGCACACAGCAACGGAGTGACGGACAGCTTTAGAAGGGGTGATCTACCACGTCAAGACTGGTACGGACGCGCAGGGGTTTTCACTGCCAACCAGCTAAAAGGCAGTCATTGGGGGTTAGCGGGGGCAGTGTCAAGATGACACAGGGCCCTGAGGAGCAGGCTGGGCCTGTGAACATCCCGTGTCATTGGCTGAGGAGGGCAGGAGCAGGGCGGGGACAGAGAGTGGCTCACTGTTCCTTGCATGTGGTCTTGGTACTGCACTGGGCGCCCCATGAATCCTTGCCAAAGAAAAGGATGAAGGTGCTATCCTTCCTAGAAGGCCTGGCCGGCATCCCCTGCCTGAGAGCCATGTTTCCTCTGCCCACACCCAGGCTTGTGGTGCCTTACAGAAGGCACTGTCAGAAAGTATCCAAGCATCAGAAGGTCAGACTGGGAAGAACACCTGCCTCTGCCAATGAGGCTCGCGGCTCAAGCACAGGTGCTGTCTCTCGGGCTGTGATGCTCGCTCTGCCCCACTGCGTGCAGCAGGTCACCCACCTGCTTTGCTGTCTGTGCGGGGGTCCATGATGACAAACTCTGGCCGCAGCTTACTGACGCGCCGTCCCTTGAGGATGGGCACCAGCCCACCCAGGTACTCCAGGTAGAGCGTGTAGCAGGGGCCGCCCACCTCGGGGTCATCCTCTGTGCGTCTCATGGTGCAGTGCAGCCGCTCGTTGCCGGCCGAGGGGTAGCTGACAAAGTCCCGCATGTTGTTGGGGTCTGGAATCGGGGGCTGCAGGTGGACAGGAAGAAAAGGAAGGGATGAGGCTTGTGAGGATGAGAGCGGGCATGGACAGGCCACTGTGGCAGAGGTTTGGCTGGGAGCCCAGGGAGAGATGGACGTGGTGGAGAGCAATTCCCAATTCTGGGTGCATCCTGGATCTCCCGGGAGCTTTCAAACTCACCTCAGTCAGGATTGCAGCAGATGGCTCAACCGGAACCCCTGGGGTGGGGCCTAGGCATCTGCACTTTTACATACACCTAAGTACCTAAGGCACTTGACTGCTAACCAGACTGCCAGCAGTTCAAACCCCCCAGGCACTCCTTGGAAGGAGGTTGGACAATCTAGAGATACCACCTCGGAAACCCAAGGAGGAACTGCTATGAGTTGCAACTGACTCGACAATAATGAGTTTAAGCAAAGATCCCACCCAGACAGCTCAACCGGAACCCCTGGGGTGGGGCCTGGGCATCTGCATTTTCAAAAAGCCCCCAAGTGGTTCTAACACGCAGCTGGGGCTGACACTTACTAGTGAAGAATCAAAATTTTAAGGGAACTGGGAAAAAAAAGTCACATCAGATTCTAAAACTCTGGTGTTTCAAAAAAATGCTATTTTCTGTAACCAAAAATCTGTCTGGTACTTAGAAGGAGGGAGAGGATTCAGAAAAGGTGGAGGGCCCAGCGTGAAGGGCACAGCCATCCCTGAGCCGTAACTGACAGATTCTGTCGCTACCACGGCAGACAGATGGTGATGGGTGTGCTAAGCGGGGGACAGCAGGCTCTCGAGTCGTACTGGGTTCAAATCCTGACCACACCAGCAGTGGGACGTCTACAAACATGTGTCCTGTCCTCTCTAAAGGAACAAAGGCAGCATCCGCCTGTATCTGAAGATAGAGCCTTCCAAAGTACTCAGTGTTGTGCCTGGCATCAGTCAATGCTAACTGTTGTAAGGCGCCGTTGAGTCGATTCTGATGCATAGTGACTCTATATACAGCAGAATGTGACAATGCCCGGTCCTGCGCCAACCTCATCATCAAACGCTGACTATATGCCCACAACTTTCATCACCGGGGCGGCATAGCAATCAAGCTTGGGATGCAGCCCTTGCCCTGGAAAGAGAACTTCCGGCACTGAGGTCAGCCCCCTATGGACTCTAACCGTGATGCTGACACACTGCACCTGTGGGAGAACGTGCCGGAACACTCAGCCACACGCCTCCGCTGCCCAGCGGCTCCTGTCGAGTGGCCAGGTTCCTGTGAGTGCTCTGCCCTTCCCCAGGTGAGCCCGTCTGTGCAGGGAGGAAGGCGAGCAGGCGGATGGGAGTCGGTGGTACCTTGATGGTGGGGATGAAGGCCGTGGAGAGGTAGGAGCACAGGCGGGGGGGCAGGCTCAGCTTGCTGACGTCCTTGTCTTCTCGCAGGGCACTGGCGATGGCCTGCTGACACAGCAGCTGTAGGCTGGACACTCGGTGCTCCACACGCACCACGTACAGGGCCGGTCCTGACGCCATGAGCAGCCGTGAGTCTCGGTGGCCCCAGCAGATGGAGATGATGGGGCGCTGCGGGAGGCCAGGAGAAACACGTAAGGTTCTGGTTTTGTGACAAAAAATAGATCCTACCCTCTTGTCATAAGCAAAATAAAGTGAGCTGATGGTTTTGTGAGTATTGGTTTTAAAAGCACAATAAAATAAACCATTGTGGGTGAGTCAATTCTGACTCACAGCGCCCCTAGAGGACAGAGCAGAACTGCCCCACAGAGTTTCCAAGGTGGTCAGTCTTCATGGAAGCAGGCTGTCTCACCTTCCTCTTGCAGAGTGGTTGGTGGGTTTGAAACACTGACCTTCTGGTTAGCAGCCAAGTGCTTAACCAGGGCTCCTCAATAACACAAAACAATGCAACAATGGCTGTGGAGTCAGATCTAACTCATAGTGACCCTCCTTGGGTTTCAGAGGCACTATCATTATAGAAGTAGATCGCCCAACCTTCCCTCTGAGGAGTGGCTGGTGGGTTTGAACCGCCAACCTTCTGGTTAGCAGTCAAATGCCTTAGGCACTATGCCACCAGAGCTCCTAGGGCTCCTCAATAGGAAATGTTCAATAGTATATATGAAAATCCAGTATTTTCATTGAAAAGCAGTTAGGTCTTCAGCTGGGGGCACAGACAAAGCCCCGGAGTTAACTGAGTCCCTTCCTGTGCACATGCATGACCTCATGGAACAGCACCCAAAAGCCTCACCCAGCTCTGCAGAACCCTTCTCACCAGGGGACACCATCACAATCCTGGCTGAGGATCTGCTACGACAGACTCAAGACTTTTGCAGCTCCAACCACCCAGTGGTGGGCCCCGTGGCTTGAGAAGGTGTGAGGAGGCAGACCAGGTGGCCCTGGCCTTCTATCCCGACAGGCAGCATTTTAGTGAGTGTGAGGTCATGTCTGCGTTCAGGTCCAACACCACCACATAGCAGCTGTGTGACCTGGGGACAGTTAGGTGGTCCTGCAAGTCTTCCCCTCCTCATGAGCAGCATGGGAGTGTTGTGAGCACAGAGGAGGTGGACAATGGGGCAGTGCCCTGTGATCCTGCAAAGATACGAGCTCCTGTAATGCTCCATTGTCCTGAAGCTGAAAGTGGAGAGAAAGGGGATGTGGTCATGGCAGCCTGGCTAGGGTGTGGCCTCAATGGCTATGGAAAGGCAGATGAAACCCCAAATTTGCAAGCCAGAAGCATCTTATACTGAAAAAGTCGAAAGCTCAGGATGCTGAGATGGGCCCAGGAAGGAGGCGGGGGGTGGGGGGAAGGCTGTGGAGGAGGAGCAGGGAGGAGAGGTGTTCACCCCCGGGGAAGACAGATGGGGCTTGGCTTTAATGAGGTCTGAAGGAGTTTCAAGAGATCGGGAGCAGGGATACTGACTATTTTAATATGAATGACAGACAAGAGTAGAATTCTCCCAGCACTTCAGTGAAAAACATCAAGATAAAAAGAGAGCGTGAAGACACTTCCACAAAACAGCCTCCAGGGTCAGCTGGTCCTGGTTTCAACTTCAAAACAAAATCTGAAGCTGAAGGTCATCCACCTTCCATTTCCCTCGCAGTGTGGCCAGGCGTCCGGTGGGGCCGAGGCTGCAGGCCCACGGTGGGAGGAGCTGTGCTTGGTGGCTGTGGGCCTGGAACTCGAGCCCGGGCCTTCGAGAGCACTGCTAAGATGGGTTTCTGCTGAGGACTGAGCATTGTTGTGGCCGCTAGGTGCTGCAGAGGCATTCCAACTCGCAGCGAGAGAGTCCGTATACAGCAGAATGAAGCACTGTCCGGTCCCGCGCCACCTTCCCAGTAGCAGGTATGCTTGAGCCCACTGCTGCGGCCACTGTGTCTATCCGTCTCACTTTGCTAGCCCTCCACTTTACCAAGCATCGTGTCCTTCTCTGGGGACTGGTCCCTCCCAAACACATGATGAACTGTGTCCCCGAAAAAAGATGAGCTGATGTCCTAGCCCCTGTCCTTCTGAACCTGACCTCACATGGCAATAGGTTTTTTTCCTTCTGTTTTCAGTTACAACAAAGGAGGACACACTGAAGTAGTGACTACTCCCTTTGGAGTGGCATCTTATAAAGGGGACGAACAGACATGGAAACAGAGTCATACACGGTGGTGGGGTGGGGGCGCACCACGTGAAGACGTATCTACAGGCAGCAAAGGAATGCCTGGGGCTGCCCAGGCTCCAGAAGGTAGGAAGGAGGATGGACCCGTTCCCCTCCCAAAGCTGAGATGGAATCACATGGCTGGTACCCTGCTTCGGACTTCCAGCTGAGATAATAAATGGTCTTGGAAGCCACCCACTTTGAGGTATTCTCTTACAGCAGCCCTAGGAGAGGAAGCCAGCCCCCTCGTCAGATGAGCTCACACAGAGGGTGAAGCCCACAGAATGGAACGTTAATTTAGAGGAAGGTTCCAGAGGGTGTGTTTGTATAATCACAGCTGAGGACGGAAGTAACCACACATAAAGCAGCTCCGGCAGCCTCCCCCGAGTCAGGTTAGAAACAGAGACTCTACGAGGACAGAAGCCACGCTTACAGACTCAACCACCACCACCCCTGAGTCTGAAAAGATAGTATTTACAACCTGTGGCTCAAGTCATGACGGTCAGGGCAGCTGACTGGTTGGAACTGGCTCCAGAAATCTCAGACGTGTCTTCTCTCCAACTGTTCAGCGCTCCTGAGTGAGCAGCCCAGCATGCCAACAGTTCCACGGCAGAGGAGGCCTTCTGTTCATCCTCCTGCCTCTAGCCCCGGTCGGTGGCCCTTCCCAGTAGCCATCTCCGCCCCACATAAACCAAAACCCAGCTGCCCTCGACTCAATTCCAAGTCACAGCAGCCACGTGTAGTTCCTGGGAGGTGGGAACAGTTAAAGCACTCAGCTGCTGACTGAAAGGCTGGGGGTCCGAGTCCCCCATATGCACCTCACAAGAAAGGCCTGGCAGTCTCCTGCTGAACATGCAGCCAGGAGAATCCTCAGAGCACAGCTCCACTCTGACACACAGGGGCACTGAATACAAACTCACTCGGTGGCAACTGGGAAACTATAAAACTACTATGATGATGCCTATCTATCCCTCCTATATTTGTATCATACACTTAAACCATTTACACAGACCTCCAAGGTGGACGAAAATCCCGGTACACTGACATGTACGATCCCTACCCTCCATCACCAAAGGAACAGGCACCATTTCTTAAACACTTACTACATTCCAGAAGCACACTGAGCACCTCCCATACAGCACCTCACTAATCCTCTCAAGTCCAACATTGAGCTACTACTGTTCACACTAACCATATGAGGAACTGAGGCTAAGTAGGAGAGGCTCCATAAGCTGGCCACAGCTAGTAGTTGAGCTAGGATCCTCACCCGTACCCATGTAGTTCCACAGCCAGTGCACACGTCAGGAGAAGGTGTTGCCTCCCATGTGTCTGCAGTGATGCAACAGCCTGGCAAATGTCAGATGACCCACTGCAATGTTTAGTGATCTATCAATAAACCGGTCCTGGAAGCAGTGTAGCTGGAATGCTCCTTGGAAGCAAGAATGGTCAGACTTGGTGTCACCTACTTCAGTCATGTTGTCAGAAGGGACCATCCCTGGAGAAGGATATCATGCTTGGTAAAGTTGAGGGTCAGTGAAAAAGGGGAAGGCCCTCAACAACATGGATTGACACGTGGCTGCAGCAATGGGCTCAGGCAGAGCAAGGATTGTGTGGCTGGCACAGGACTGGGCCTATGTTGTATAAAGGGTCACTGTGAGTCAGAGGCAACTTGATGGCACCCAACAACAACCACATATAAAGTGTTGTTGTTGTAATGTGCCATCAAGTTGGACCCAACTCACAGTTACCCCTCCTTGGGTTTCCGAGGCAGTATCACTATGGAAGTAGATTGCCCAACCTTCCTTCTGAGGAGTGGCTGGTGGGTTTGAACCGCCAGCCTACTGGTTAGCAGTCAAGTGTCTTAGGCACTATGCCACCAGAGCCCCTACAAATTTCCCCTGCATCCATTTATAAGTACCGCACACTAACCGACTGTGCCCCTGGAGCTCCTCTCTGCATCCATCTAGTCCAGGCTATTTGGTTCAGAAACAGACTGAATGGCACGTCTCCGGAAAAGGTGAACGGACAAGAGAAGAAACATGCTGCACAAACAGCAAATGGATGACAACCCGAGTGACTCATTACAGTGGAAAAGAATCCAGGGGTCAGGTGGGCCCACAAGCCAAGCTAAATGAGCCAAGTAGTGTTGTCAGAGAAACACAAAGCAGCAGTTGGACAGCCTGGCCCCTGTAGGGCGCTGTACTGCTCCACCTCGGGCAACGCATCCATGAGGAAAACAGAATGCACAGCTAAGCAGGAGTGAACGGGTAGGCGAGAAAGAGTGAAGGACCGATCCGATCTCGAAGAAGTCACCGCCCGGAGCAAAGCCAAAGAAACCAAGCTCACTGCTGTTGAGCTGTTTCCACCTCACTGCGACCCCTCCTTGGGTTTCCGCGGCAGTATCACTACGGAAGTAGATTGCCCAACCTTCTTTCCAAGGAGTGGCTGGTGGGTTTGAACCTACAGCCTTCTGGTCAGCAGTCAAGTGCCTTAGGCACGACGTTAGCAGAGCTCCCAGAGCAAGGTGAAATCTGCTCTCCTTTGAGAACAAGCTGAGGTAGCCAGCAGGAATTTATATGGCACTCATTTGGGGAAGAGCACTCACTCGCTCACCCAGGTCACGAAGTGTGGAAAACATGCGAATTGAACTGAACTTTTAGGTGAGACGATAAAGTAGTGAAATAAATTCAGTGTGGGGACCTTTGCCATAATAGCATTTAAGGTTGTATCACAAAAACACAGAAGAATTTACAGGTAGTGAGAGCGGCCCCTTCTCTGAAGGTTTCGAGGGGTCACTGACGGGGGGGGGGGGGGGGAAGTAATTACTGTAATTACTGTTTGCCCTGAGGTCAGGCAACAGAGCCACAACCCCCCGGTTCCTTTCAGCCCTGTAAATCCACACATACCCAGTGGCTGCTGAGTCGCCTTGCCTCCTGGCAACTCCTTGTGTGCAGGGCAGACCTTGGTGCCATGGGGTTTGCAATGGCTGATTCTTAACTATCTATCTATTTATTTATTTAAATTGTGATTTTGGGGAAAGTTTACAGAGCAAATTCACTTTCCATACAGCAGTTCATATACACTTTGTCTCATGACATTGACTACCATTTACCACAGTGCAACAGCTCCCCTCCCACTTCCTCCCAATAGTTACCTCTTCCCTGTGTGTCCATCGCTCCATGCACTCCTGCCCCCTTAGCTGTCTTCCTGTGCATAAGCAGCCCTTCTTTCTCCCATGATTGTTTTCTCCAAGGAGTGCATCTACTTCATATGCCTGTCCTTTGACTGGAAGTCACAGGTTTGGGTTCAATTCCAGACCTGAAAGGCAGCTAGGGGCCATAGTTTCAGTGGTTCCACCAGGCTCTATCAGACCAGCAAACCTGCCCCCCCCCTTTTTTTCCCAAATGATTTTGTGTTTCATTCCACATTGTTTTCCCTCTCTATCCAGGATCTCCTACATAGATTCCCCTCCAAGTGGTTGACAGTGGTAGCCGGGCACCATCTACTTCTTCTGGTCTCATAGTCGTATAGACTGAGGATCACCTGGTGTACCCATCGCTTGGACTAATGGTTTCCATGAATCTTTGGTTTTCTTCATTCTTCTTTGCTCTGGATGAGGAGAGACCTACTGTTCCATCTAGATGGCTGCTACAAGCTTTCAAGATCCCAGTCGCTACTCGCCAAAATAGGAGGCAGAACAATGTTTTGTGTAGTATGTTATGCCAATTGAGCTTGATGTCCCCTGTGACTACGGTCCTGAGCCCACACGTTCAACTACTGGTTCCTCTGGGTAGCTGTCTGTGGCCAAGAAGTGACTACAACCTTGTCCCTTGTCAGCTCTACTATACACCTGGGAATTCTTACAGAACACACAAATACACTTGTAGAACCATTGTCTGCCAACCCTATACATGTCTTTATACTCCCCGCTGCATAGCATACCTGATAGTTCAGCCTGTCCACCCATCTGTCTACCCGTATACCCATGTTAGCCTTCACTGACAACACAGTACTGTATGTGCAAAAGGGTTCATCTTTGTTGTTTGTACCTCGCATGTACCTCTCTATGTCTTCCTCTTCCTCAATGTCACCATGTTGATCACTCACATTTGGTACAATGCCCTTTTTTCTTCACCCAAATCAATACTTATCTCTACCTATCTAACAGTGTTCCCTACTCTCCCCTCCCACCCCTGGTAACCAACAAAGAAAATTTCCTTCCATAGATAAACCTTTCTTTGATTTTTACAATAACGGACTAATAACAATATTTGTCCTTCTGTGATTGACTTATTACACTCAGCATAATGTCCTCCAAGTTCATCCACGTTATGCCGTGTTTTGCAGATTCTACATTATTCTTTAGGGCTGCATAGTATTCCATTGTGTGTATGTACCATAGTTTGGTTATCCATTCCTCAGTTGGTGGACACCTTATTTCCATCTTTTTGCTACTGTAAATAGTGCTGTGATGAATGTGGGTGTGCATATGCCTTTCTTGTCCTGGCTCTCACTCCTTTAGGATATATATCAATGGCTGATTCTTCAGACGTTGATCAGCAGGCCTTTCTTCCTGTGAGTGTCCTCAAATCGCCCACCTTTTAGTTAGTAGCCAAGCACTCAGCCATGTGCACCCCCAGGGATTCCCGATAAGTGCACCAAAGGCCCTTTGATAACATGCCATCCCACCTTCTTGAAATCACATTTCCTTATTGGTGCTAATTTTCCCTGTGCTTGTTCCAGGCACCACAGTCCACAGAGACCTCATCATAAAGGTTCTGTTGATCTTACAAACAACAGGGTGGACACAGTGGTAACGCCCCATGCCCCAGACATGGGGAGTGGGCTGTTTACCAAAGTTCTGTCTCCTGTGGTTGTCTCAGAATCCCTCGCTTCAGCTGTCTGTCCCGTGGGATCAGTGTGCCGGCCCCATACCTCGCCTGGTGCAGCCTTCCTCCTCTGGCATCCCCACCTCTCGGGATCAAGAGGAACATACCCAGTTCTCATCTCCGATGAAGCTTACAGGGTACATCAGGCACAACTCTCAGAGGTTGAGGTTTGTGTTTGAATAGCTGCTGTCTGCTAGGGAAGAGCTCAGCTGTAAATGTGTGGACTTAATCTCTTTCTCAAATCACACAAATGACTATTTTTAGAACCAATGTCTAGGACTGTGAAGTCGACAGCATCCGAGTGTTAATTTTGCAAAGGGATGCTCACACAATGTGTGCGTGTAAATCTGTGGCACGGGGCAAGGAAGTGGGCTGCATCTTGGGGGTGCTAGTCTGGTGGTGGCTGGGAAGGCGCGAGACTGCTCAGTGGAGAGGCTGTGCTATGCAGAAGGTGGCCTGGAGGTAGGCTGCCTCACGCCATCGAGCGGTTCCTTCCAAGGAGCCCTCTGTGGGTGCCTGGCACTGAGCCACTGCAAACGAGTGACAGCTAGTCTGCTCCACCTCACTTGCCCCCCAGTGACAACACGGGACTCATTCACAAATGTCCACTTTCAGCTCCTTACTACGGCAGGTGAGGACTGAAAACACCTCTGGGTCTTGTTTGCCGACACTACACCATCCACACTGTGAAGCCACCCAATCATTTATTTCTCCAACGAGTTGTCGATGAGCCATTCAATAACATCTGCTAAATGTTCACAACAGGTCAGAGGCCTCCCCGGTATGAGGGGATCAGCAGGAAATAACAATAGGCTCCTGTTCTCACGGAGCTTCGACTCCCAAGTGAAGGGAGAGATCTTCAAATCTGACGCGATACGACGTCAGGTCATGAGACGTGATGGCGTGAAAACAGTGGGAGTGGCGCAGGGACAGGAGGGGGCTGTCTCAGGCCAACGGAACAGGGAAGGCTGCCAAGGAGGCCCGAGTGAGGACAGGAGTCAATCACTTATTTTCACTGGCATCAAAAGTTTCCTCACTGTTACGATTTCTGGAGCAGCCGTGAATTGGATGGAGCCCTCCACACGCGCCAGCAGGGGTCCCTGGGCGGTGCAAGTGGTTCCACACTGAGTTGCGAACTGACAGGCTGGGGGTTTGAATGCAGCCAGAGGTCCCTGGGGAGAAAGGCGTGGCTGCTTCTGAAAAGTCACAGCCACTGAAAACCTAACCAACGACACCAGCTCTAGTCCAACAGTCGTGGGGTCGCCCCGAGTTAGAACCAACCGCCTGGCAACTTGTTTGGTTTTGGGTTATTCAAGCAGGATTAAAGTCACGGGGATACCACAGGTCAAAGCCAACCACATGGGACCAAGACAGGGAACATGAGGCAGTCCAAAGAATGATGTTTCAGGCGGTTTCAGTCCTTGGCAGGGGACTTCCCAGCAGGCTGGCCTCTCCTTGGCCTCTGCGGCCCCTCCCCAGACTTCGCTCCTGCAAAGTGGATAGGGGTGGGTGTCAGGAGGACAGACCGCAGTGTTTATAGCACCAGGACCAGCAGGGGTCAGCTCACGTGTGTATGCTTGGTTCAAGGAGGACAGCCTTCTCGCACAGTCCACTGGGAGAAAGACTGAACCGGTGGTTGTTCGCTGACAGCCTGTGGCGGTTGGAGGCACAGGCAGCTCAAATATGAAGTGACGATGATTCTGCCACTAATGATGTAGCAGCAGTAGCAGCTAGCTCAGGAGTCAGTCACCTCCCCTAAGCAGACAACAGTCCCACCGAGGACTTTTTTAAATCTATTTACAGCACACAAGGGAAAAAGCACACTCACAGCAGCTTGTTAACAGGCGTCAAGCTAACTGTTGCTGTCAGTTTCCTACTCACAGTGACTTCACATATAAAGGAACCCAACCCCCCATCCCCCGGTCCTGTGCCAGCCCCGTGACTGGACCGCTGCGCTCCACAGGGTCTCACTGGCTGATGACCCCCGGTTCGTCACCAGGCCTCTCTTCCTAGCCTGTCCTGTTCCGGAAGTGCCACTGAAACCTGTTCAGTATCACAGCCACATATGAGCCCCCCCGACAGACGGCTGGTGGTGCATCTGAGGTGCACTGGCCAGGAATCGAACCTGGAGCTCCCACATGGAAGGTGAGAATTCTACCACTTCCCCCTAACCCTCCAGCAGAAGGAGGCAAATACATACTTTGCTGTAGGATCTCCTTCAAGAGTTACACAAGTCTATGAGTACAAGCATGACCTCCGCCTTGATTTTCAGTCACCTTCTCCTCCTCCTCTCTAGTTTTTACCCAACTACGTCACTATGAGTCGGGGCCGACTCGACGGCAAATAACAACAACAACAACAACAACAACACGTCACATCAACAACAGAACCTTAAAGCCTACAGGGCGGTCCTCCAGCAGGCCTCCAACACAAGAAAATGTGTAATGCTTTAATAATACTTAAAAAAAGGACTGAAATGACTGAAATCTGCCCACGTCAGTCAGCAGCAGGAGCTCGAAGGTTGCTGCCAGGTTATCTCTACGCGACTAGACAGAGGTGGTCACAGAGAACAGCTAATGAGATACATTACAGTGTCAAAGTGCAGCATGGCGCAGGGGAGGGAAAATAAATTCCAGTCTATTTCCTTATTAGAGCTTCAGCCCCAGGCGCTGCCATTATGAGTAAATCAAGAGAATCAATTCCTGAGCTTACATGGCCACACGTTTGGACCGGGCAAGGGCTCTGTACACAATCACCTACAATGTAATTAACTTGGAAATAAATTTTCCGATCTAAATTGCATTTAGTTCTCTTTTTATAAACAATCCAATAAATCGCCCAACTTCCTTCCTGCTACAAAAATGTCCCTGCCTTTGGACGCCTTGAACAGCGTATCACAGCTAACACGTGGCTTCAGTGTCACGGCAGCCGAGTTGAGCTGGTGCTAACTATGATTAATAATTAATACTGTACTTGATTTTTAATGACATCACCATTTAACTTTATATTATTAAGGGAACTTTTTGAATGGCTGAAATGGACGTTGAAGTGGGGGAGAAAAAAGAATGTTAAAATGAGGAGACACTACAGGGGTATTTTTCTCCAAAGGAGGTTCAGTTGAGACCGTCTCCCATCCCCCCACCCCCCCCGTAGTTGAACTTCAAGGCTCACGTTTATTTCATGTGGGTATGGAAACTTTTGCGATGGCCAAGGCCATCGAGCCTCTACCACATTCCAGGCACAGTGCTGGGTGCCATCAAGTCACTTCTGACTCAAGGGACCCCACGAACTACAGCACGAAATACTGCCCAGTCCTGCACCGTCCTTACAATTGTTGCTATGCTTCAGCCCATCGCTGTAGCCACTATGTCAATCCATTGAGGGTCTTCCTCTTTTCTGCTGACCCTCCACTTTACCAAGCATGATGGATGTCCTTCTCCAGGGACTGGTCCCTCCTGATAACATGACCAAAGGAGGTGAGACGAAGTCTCCCCATCCTCACTTCTAAGGAGCATTCTTGGCTGTACACCTTCCCAGACAAATTTGTTTGTTCTTCTGGCAGTCCATGGGGTAATATTCGATACTCTTCGCCAACGCCGTAATTCAGGGGCATTAATTCTTCTTTGACCTTCCTTATTCACTGTCTATCTTTCACACATGTAAAAAGTGATTGAAAATACTATGGCTTGTGTCAGGCACACCTTAGACTTCAAAGTGACATCTTGGTTTTAACACTTTCAAGAGGTCTTTCAGGCACAGCAAAGGTTAGAAAAATGAAGCAACCTCGGGTTTCTGGCTCATATAAGCCAAGTGGACAGAAACATGCATTATATGCTGGAGGGAGGAAGCATCCTGGGGGGTTCAGTGAGAAGAGAAGGTGTAATCAGTTGGGCAGATTCAAAAAGAATGCGACTAAGTTGGCTTTACAGGGTATGAATTTTGCCAGCTGCAGTGGCAGGGAAGGGCATTGCTGTAGAGGGAAAAGAAAGCCAGCTGAGTGCCAGGGGTTGTACAGAGGAGTGGACAACTCTGAACAGACATGGAATGTGCTTCAAAAGTTGAATTCATAAATATTCTAATGAACACAAAACCATATTAACTCAGAAAGTGCTGAAAATTCCCACCTTCTCCTACTCATGTCTCAGTTGGGCAAGGAATAGAAAGCTAGCATGAGATTTCCCTGAGAAGGACTCATACCCCACTGGTTCAAAACATCAACAGGAAGAACTAAAGAAAGGCTATGTTGACAGTTGTCCACCTATCAATGCACTGAACGGATATTTACTGAGCATCTGTATTTCCAGTAATGTACCAGTAGTCAGGTCACAATCCCAAATCCACTGACCACCAACATCTATGTTGATTCTGCCACACCCTGGCCTCAGGTCAAGGGCCTCATCTTCTCTCCACATCAGCTCTTCCCTGGGATGTGCCATCACTTAGAACAACTTCACTTCTACAATGGGAATGCGGATTTCCTACCCAACCACCACCTCCCGTGGTGCATTCATCCCTTCCTCCTGACATGCCTTCTCATGACTTCACACCACCCAGGCTCAGGTCATGAACTCCACCCAAGACTCCAAGGCTGGCCATCTCCACTGGGCCCTCAGTAGTTCCCTTGATTCCTCCCCTCCTGTGTTTGCCTTGCTTCTGTACCAACCTTTCCAATTCCTGGTCTCTGGCAATCTGTCCCATCTACTGTACCTTCTAACACATGCCTGCAGAGGACGCTCCCTGTAAACCTATGCTGACCAGCTTTGCCGGGGGTTTTACTTCAGCTTCTCATCTCCAATGGCTCCCTCCGCATGATCCCCAGGGCACAGATGCCACATCTTTCCTGGGCCTCTCCACTCTTGCCTTTTAGTTCACTGAGAACTAAAAGCACATGGAATGTGAAGATAGTAGACAGAGGTTGTCCTCCAAGACCTGCTTCAGGGCTCTCCTTTCCTTACAGGTCCTTTGGCTTTCCCACAATCTCTCCTTCCAGAACATTCTTCCAGATTACCCTCCTCACTCTCCTCAAGCACATACCTTGCAACCTGCACTGGGTCTTGGCTCCACGCCATTCTCTTCCTTTTTCTCTTCCTCCCCCAAAGCTTTATAATTTGCCTCTTAAAAACATGGCGCCACCTCATCCATTAGCTACTGGCAATGACCGTAATAGTATTTGTAAAACAAAACAAAACAATAAATTACTTTTGGAAATAGAATACAGTTTGCCTACAGCACAGGCAACGTGATGGGAATACAGAAAACAGGACTGGAGAAGTGCCTTGGGGCCAGCTACTGCCAGGTCTTGTGTACCAGCTATGATGTTTAGACTTCAGTGGTTTCTTTATTTTGCTTTCTGAGCAAGGGAGGGGCAGGGCAGGGCCTAACCTGACAGCAGTGTTGCCAAAATCCCAGCTGGCAGAATGAGGAAGAAAACCAGGACAGTGAAGAGAGGGTGGAGGAGAAAGGACTCAGAGATGTGCTATGACTTAGCTCCTGACATCCAGAGGAGGACGGCGCCAGTCCCGGTCACAGCACACAGTCTTGCTGAGAGGTGCCAGCTAGACACTGGGGTGGAAGTACGTAGAAGGCAGTTGGGGATGCGGGACTGGAGCTCAGGCAAGAGAAAGGGGTTGAGAGATACATTTGGATTCATTGGCACAGAGGCCATAGTTGGAGAAACGGGACTAAACGAAGGCAAAGGGAACGTGTGGAGAGGAAGGAAAATGAGGAACAGACCACACAGAACTCCTGATGGCTGAGAACAGTCTTCACTTAACAAGCAGCAGAAGGAAGGAACCCAAAGGGTATGTCACAAGGACCAACAAGAAGAGCATGCCAAGCAGGATGGAGGCAGCTGGATCTGGAGATGAGAAGGTCCACAGAGGAGTTTTACTACAGTAACAGTGATGAAGTCACATTGCAAAATATGTGCTCACGCATCCAATTAATATTTAATTGAGATATCTACTGGAGCCAACCATTATTCCAGGAACTGGAGGTGCAGCTGCGACAGCCAAGACAAAGAACTGGAGACTAAGCAGCTGGTGAAGACGCTTAGGAAGTGAAAGGATTTGGAGTGAAGGGAAGAATGGTGTTCAGTGACCTGAGCCCTCAGGTCACCTAGCTCTCCAGGTAATGCCAGGCAATCTGACATGTGGTCCTCGGGCCTACTCATAGGACCAGTATTTACTGAGACTCCACTGGGAGCCAGCACCACTCTGGGCCCCCATGTTACGGTGGTGAGTAGGATAAGACCTCACTCTGAGGCCCCATGTTACAGTGGTGAGCAGGATGAGACCTCACTCTGAGCCCCATGTTACGGTGGTGAGCGGGATGAGACCCGCTGGCCTCCCAGGTGCAGTAGTGAAAGGACAGTTCAGGTTGCTGCACTCATGTTCCTCATGTCTCACTGGGATGAAACAACCAGGCAAACAACACGTTTAAAAATCCCAGTGACAGTAGGTGCTATGAAGGCAACCATGAAGGAGCAGTGCACTTGGAGGGAGTTGTGGAGAGTCTCTCTGAGAAGATGAGACGGGTGTGAGGAGCTGAAAGGTGAGGGGGGTTGTTCTGGAAAGCCGGGTAGGAGGACTCTGTGCAGGGAGCCCTCGGGATGGCAGGTTCAGGGCACAGCAAGGAGGCCCGCGTGGCTGGTGGTCCAGGAAGCTGGTGTTCCATGAGGCTGCAGGAGGCAGGGCCCAGAGCACGAGGGGACTGGGGGAGTCTGTGCGGGGAGGTCACTGAGGAGTCTGAAGCAGGGCTGATGTGCTGAACAGAAAGCCTGCAGCGTGGTACGGTGGCGAGGCACGATGGAATCCCATGCTCCAAGTGAAAATACTACCCACCACCGCTCAGGACCTGGGCTGAGTATGCAGGTCTCCAGAAAGGAGGAGAGCCAGCTTCTCTTTAATCCAGGATGGGGTGAAATGGCTCCCTGTCCAGCTGGAACATTCTAAAAGCACTCTACCCCTAGCACTTTGCATGTGGGCTACCGGGAAACTGAAGTGGTTTTTTCATTCAATACGTAGGTCTCTGCCATTTAATGGCCGTTTGGGCAACGTCCGACCACGTATGTGTCCATGGTTCCGTAAGGTTTTTTTCCTTAATGGTTTTAAAGACCCCCAAACCCAGACTCTTGCAGCAGTGCACCATGGGTGGGATACAGGCAGGTAAGGCAGAGGACATGGCTCTGGGCATGCACTCTGGAGCTTTGTTTGGCAGGCAGGCAGGCAGGTGTGTGGCAGCAGCAGGGGCTGTGGGGTCTGGGCTGCTTCTGCTGCTCAGGCAGGCGGAACAGTGGGTAGGGCTAGGCATGCTTTGTTTCCTCCCCGCTTGCTTCCTCTCTGCTCCCATAGCCACTCTCTCAGCTGCCACAGCCACCATCGCTTTCCCTCTGGTCTCTGCCAGCAGCAGCAGCAACAATAGTGGTAACAGGGACAACTCAAAGCAGCTCCCATAAGGTTTTAACATGGTGTTCGCACAACATCCAAATCACGTAACGTCCTATTTCACAGAAGGTGTCATGGATGTTAAGTGATGCATGCCTGTAAATATTTACTGAATATCTATGTGTAAGGAACTGTGGATACAACAGTGAACAAGAAAGACAGGTCCTTGCTTTCGGCGACCTTACAAACAGACCTCAAGTGGATAATATCAGCTTGAGGAGCATTACAAGAGCCTAAGGAAGGGGAGTGCTCCAGGGTCACTGTGGCCCAGCAGTCTGGAGAGTCAGAATGGCCTCTGCAGAAAAGATGTTCAGACAGCAGCACAGACAGCCAGGAGCTACCAGGAGAAGCGTGGGGACAAGGGTATCTAGCTGGGGGAACAGCATGGGAGAAAGACTGGATGACAGCAAGTGTTCTGTTGGAGGAACAGAAAAATCTAGAATGGCAGGGCCAGGGAGGATGCAGGGGTGAGAGCTGATTCTAGAAAGGCCATGGGACCAGCTGATGGAGGTCCATTAAAGGAACAATAGGAACTTCTAGACTTTATCCTAACGGCAGTAAAAGGCTGCTGATTGAACTTGCGATTTTACAATGACGTTGTGGCTGCAAAATGAAGACAGGTTTGGGAGGGGAAGGGTGGCTCCAGGTGAGACAGTGGTGGCCTGGACGAAGGCGGTGACAGCATGTCTAGGAATCTGAGAAGTAACAATTCCAGGATTCAGAGAATATGGGAAAATCTGAGGGAAGACTTAGGATGACTGCTGGTTTCCAGCTCGCAAGACTGACAAGCGATGGCGCTGTGACCTGGAAGAGGTGGACTGCTCTGGGGCTTGAACATGCTAAGCTTGAAAGGCCAGTGAGACAGCTACCAGGAGATGCGAAGCCAGCACTGGGTCTATGCCATTCTCTGTCCCGAGCTTCAGGCCTTTGTAGACACACTAATTACAGCAACAGGAATGGCCGGGATGGCCTACAAAATGCAGAGCATGACGCTTGCCTGGCTGGGATGGAGGACAGTGTTTTGCTTACAAGAACCTTGGTATTTAACTGGGGTCAACAACAGCTTACAGTACCATCTGTCAGTGATAATCCCGAGTACAGAGAGTCCTGAGTGCGACAGGGAGTGGCAGAGGACTGACATAGCAGCATCACCTATAAAAGCTGCCACCGTGATGGAAGTGCGCATGGGCTCGTCCGTGTGTCCTCACCTGCACGAGCGTGTCCAGTGTGAAGATGTGCTCCCCACGGACATTGTAGAACTTGACCATGGCACTCTTCAGAAGAGGGCCACTGGGGAGTTCACCAAGTTGGCTCTGTCGCTCCATCCCGGCCACAGCCAGCAAGTCTCCCTGTGTGCACCACTGGACCACCACCTCTGAAATCACAAATGAGAGAGGTCAGCAGAGGACACGCACCCTACTGCTCACCGAGCAGGGGGCTGCTAAGCAAACCCAGCTACGGCTCTCCCCGTCTCTCTTGGAAGGCATATTCCACTTATTTCTCTCAGGACGATACAGACTGTAATGAACAAAAACAAAGCTGGTGCTTATTAGATGGACAGAGACTGTAAGGCCCCTGAAATACAATGCCATCAGGTGAAAGTCTGAGATGGTAACGTAGCCATATGCAGTACCTATCTCCAACACTGGTGTTTCCATGATGGTACGTGCAGAGAGGAGGTAAGATGACAGAACCCCCAGGACTACATATCCCAGAAGTGCCTTCCCCATGCTATGCCCCCCGCTTTCCGAGATGACTCAGAGAGTTTATAAATACTAAGAGCAACAACCAGTCAGAAGCGAGGCCTAAGCTGATACTCAGCTGCCTTCTGTGCAGCATGGGGCAGATGACATCCGAGTCAAGGTCAGCCGTGTCTTTGACAGCCCGACTCACTGCACTGGATGGTGTGATGGGCCTAGATACTCCAGGTGGGTGGCAGAGGTCAGAGAAATGTCTGCATTCTCTGCAGATGCAATGTCCACCTGCAAGCCATTCAGTCCCTACAGGAAATGGCTATTAAATGGTGTGTCTTACACCAGGTATCTCTCGCTGGTAAATCACAGTGTGAGTCCTAATAAGATTTACAGCCTGATTTCCTCCCTTGGTGATCATATGTGGACTGCACAGGGCTCCCTAAAATCTAGGACTAAGCACCCCACTCTGTAGAGGCTGGAGGTTGCTTTTGACTGCTAACCAGAAGACTGGTGGTTCAAACCCCCCAGCCACTCCTCAGAAGGAAGTTTTGGCAATCTACTTCCATAGAGATACTGCTTTGGAAATCCAAGGAGGGGTCACTATGAGTCGAATTGACTTGATGGCAGTGAGTTCAGTTTTTGGTTTCAGTTTCCTCCCTCAGCGATTATATGTGGACTACATGGGGCTCACTGAAACCCAGGACTAAGCAGCCCACTCTGCAGAGGCTAAATGGGACGAGACAAGGTTCTGCCCTATCAGGGACTTATCTCAGAGCTGGGACTAGAACCAGAGCCGCCTGAGCTTAGTCGGGTGGCATGTGATCACAGCGTTCCTGGTCTACCTGGACTCGGTCAGGTCATGTGATCACAGCATCCCCATCCACCTGAGCTTGGTTGGGTTGCATGTGATCAGTGTCCCATGTCTACCTGGGTTCAGTTGGGTCATGTGATCATATTGTTCCCTGTCCACCTGAGCTCAGCTGGGTCATGCGATCACAGTGTTCCCTGTCCACCTGGGCTCAGTTGGGTCATGTGATCACAGTGTTCCCATCCACCTGGGTTCAGTTGGGTCATGTGATCATATTGTCCCCTGTCCACCTGAGCTCAGTTGGGTCATGTGATCAGTGTCCCCTGTCCACCTGAGCTCAGCTGGGTCATGCGATCACAGTGTTCCCATCCACCTGGGCTTGGTCGGGTCATGTAATCACAGTGTTCCCATCCACCTGGGCTTGGCTGGGTCATGTGATCACAGATCACACTGTCCCCTGTCCACCTGAGTTCAGTTGGGTCATGTGATCAGTGTCCCCTGTCCACCTGAGCTCAGCTGTGTCATGCGATCATAGTGTTCCCTGTCCACCTGAGCTTGGTTGCGTCATGTGATCACAGTGTTCCTGTCCACCTGAGCTCAGTTGGGTCATGTGATCACAATGTTCCCTGTCCACCTGAGCTCAGCTGGGTCATGCGATCAGTGTTCCCACCCACCTGGGCTTGGTTGGGTCATGTGATCACAGTGTCCCCTGTCCACCTGAGCTCACTTGGGTCATGTGATCAGTGTTCCCACCCACCTGGGATTGGTTGGGTCATGTGATCACAGTGTTCCCATCCACCTGGGCTTGGTGGGATCATGTGATCACAGGGTCCCCTGTCCACCTAAGCATAGTTGGGTTGCATGTGATCAGTGTCTCCGTCCAACTGGGCTTGCTCAGGTCACGTGATCACAACGTCCCCATCCACCTGAGCTCAGTTGGGTCATGTGATCACAGTGCCTGTCCCCTGTCCACCTGAGCATAGTTGGGTTGCATGCAATCAGTGTCTCCATCTACCTGGGCTTGGTCAGGTCATGTGATCACAGCATCCCTTGTCTACCTGAGTTCACTGTCTACCTGAGTTCACCACATCCCTTGTTTACCCATCAACAGTGATGACTCTGAAGTTAACACCAGACTGTTCTCAGGCCACTGATGTTCTTTAACTGCCCAGAAAAGCTGGACAGTGTTCCCTGGGACACGTGGTCCACTAGGCCCTGGGAGCCAACAGCTTCCTTATTAAGGAAGCCACAGAGCACAGGCCACTAAGACAGGTACCCAAGACGGAGCTGAAGCCACTCTACCCAAACAGGAAACAGAACATGCACACACTCAGAAACTGTGAGTGTGTCATGAAAAGCAGATTTTTCTTTTTGTCAAAAGGGGGAACATGAATAAAGTTAAGTACAAACCAGGAAATGAAAAATAACTTAAAATAATTAAGTAAGTATCCTGATGAGTAAGGTTAAAACCAAACCAAGCCAGAAGGGAAAGCTGGAGGGTTTGCATACGTGGATGTAAGGGCCTGGTACCCGGGCCTGCCGAGTGAGGAGCCTGTGATGGGGAAGCTGAAATGGCCTCTCTGGATGGTGGCCTAGATGCACAAGGGAGGCAAAGGAGAAGCAGCCAGCACCACCAGCAAAGAGCAAACAGGCACTGGGTTCTAAAGCCTTCTTTCTGAAGAGGTGGTAACAGCAACAATGGCTCCAGTCACTCACTGTTTTTTGTGATAAGCTTTTTTCCCCTTAATACAGAAAGCTCACTTTCATTTCTTAACAGCTACGATTTGCATTCACTTTGTTAGCTCACGAGTATTTGATGAATTACTGCCCAGCACGTATCACTAGTGTCAGGCATGAAAGAACAGTTCTTCCCTTTGGCTGTTTGTAATTTTTAAATGGAATTATGCATGATTTTATTTTTTCTCTTCATTCTTCCATTCAGATCCTGGTAACCACAGACACACTTTTGTCTCTATAGCTTTGCTTGCGTTCTAGACAGTTCATGAAACGGGGATTATACGGTATCTGTGCTTTTGTGTTGGCTTATTTCACTGACAACAGTGCATCCAGGTTTATTTGTGTTGCGACATAGACCAGGACCTCATTGCTCCCTGTGACTGAGTAGCATTTCACGTATGTGCGGGCCACATTTTGTCTCTCCATTCATCTAGTGATGGACACTTGGGTTGTTTCCCCTGTTCGGCTACTGTGAAGCGTGCTGCACTGGGCACTGCGGTACGTGTGTCTCCTGTGAACTGTGCTACAGCGGGTGCTGCGGTACATGTGTCTCCTGTGAATCCTGCAGTGATCACTGCTGTCCGTGTGTGCACTGTGAACTGCACTGCACTGGGTGCTGGTGTACCCGTGTGTCCTGTGAATCCCGCAGTGATCACTGCTGTCCGTGTGTGCACTGTGAACCGCACTGCACTGGGT
>NW_006921722.1:7634421-7655018 GCF_000298275.1 Orycteropus afer afer
GTGTGTCCTGTGAATCCCGCAGTGATCACTGCTGTCCGTGTGTGCACTGTGAACCGCACTGCACTGGGTGCTGGTGTACCCGTGTGTCCTGTGAACCGTGCTGCAGTGATCACTGCTGTCCGTGTGTGCACTGTGAACCGCACTGCACTGGGTGCTGGTGTACCCGTGTGTCCTGTGAATCCCGTGGTGATCACTGCTGTCCGTGTGTGCACTGTGAACCGCACTGCACTGGGTGCTGGTGTACCCGTGTGTCCTGTGAACCGTGCTGCAGTGAGTGCTGTTGTGCATGTGTCTGTCTGTCTTGGTGTTTTCCATCCGTTAGTATAAACCTTGTTGCTGTTGTTAGGTGCCATTGAGTTGTCTCTAATTCAAAGCAACCTTACGTACAGCATAATTAAACACTGTTCAGTCTTGCGCCAGCTCCATGATTCTTGCTATACCTGAGACCATTTTTGTAGCCACTGTGTCAATCGATCTCATTGAGGGCCTTCCCTTCTTTTGTTGACCCTCCACATTACCAAGCATATCCTTCTCCAGGGAATGGTCCCTTCCAACAACATGACCAAAGTAGGTGAGATGGAGTCTGGCCATTCTCACTTCCAAGGAGCTTTCTGGCTGCACTTCTTCTAGGACAGATTTGTTAGTTCTTTTAGCAGTCCAGGGTACTTTCAGCATTCTTCACCAATACCAGAACGCAAGAATCTTGATGACTCTTTGGTCTTCCTTGTTCAATGTCTAGCTCTCACACACATATGCAACCAAACATAAAACTGCAACTACTGCCGTGGAGTTGGCTCCGACTCATAGTAACCCCTCCATGGGTTTCCTGGGGCTATCACTACGGAAGTAGATTGCCCAACCTTCCTTCCAAGGAGTGGCTGGTGGGTTTGAACTGCCAGCCTTCTGGTTAGCAGTCAAATGCCTTAGGCACTATGCACCAGAGCTCCTACATGCATATGAGGGGACTGAAAGTATCATGGCTTGTGTCAGGTGCACCCTAGTCCTCAAAGAGACATCTTTGCTCCTCAGCACTTGAAAGAAGTCCTTTGCAGCCGACTTGCCCAGTGTTATACGTTGTCTGATGTCATGACTGCTGCTTCCATTGGCATCAATTGTAGAGCCAAGCAATGTGAAGTCTTTGACAACCTCAATCTTTTCTCCATTTATCATGATGCTGCTTATAGGTCCAGTTGTGAGGATTTTTGTTTTCTTTATATTGAGATGGAACCCATATTGCAGACTGTAGTCTTTAATCTTCATCAGTAAGTGCTTCAAGTCATCCTCACTTTCAGCAAGCAAAGTTGTGTTGTCAGCATACTGCAGCTTGTTAATGAGTATTCATCTAATCCTGATGTCACATTCTTCTTCATATAGTCATATACATATACTCATATACAGGTGGGGGGAGAGAGCCCCCAAGGCAGGAAACAAGAAACCGGGGATCACCAACTGGATACAGGTACAGGGAGAGAGAGCCCCAGCAGAAGTGGGAAGCCAGGGCCCGATGGCTGGATTCAGGTAAGGGGGAAGGCCGGGAAATGAGTGGAGGGGTTTGGAACAGCTAAAGGAGATGAATTTGTCTGTCAGTTGGTTGTACTGTGGTGGCCTGCATGTTGCTGTGAGACTGGAGGCTGTGCTGGGTGTTTCAAACGCCAGCCGTGTTGCCCATGGTGGATGGATTTCAGCAGAGTTTCCAGACTGCAACAGACTCGGAAGAAGGACAAGGCCATCCACTTCTCAAAGAATTGGACAGGGAAAATCTTATGAATAACAGTGAAACACTGTCTGATAGATGACAGTGAAACACTGTCTGACAGATGACGGTGAAACACTGTCTGATAATCCCCTAAGAGTGGGATTTTTGTGTCATCTGGGAATTAATTCTATGTTGAACCTTCTGGGGAGCCACCAAGTGCTTGAGTAGCTACAGCATCTCACATCCCCACCAGCAACAGACAAGGGCTCCAGTCCCCACATCCTTGGCAGTACATGTTATTTTCTGTTTACAGTTGCCATCCCATGGGGTGTACAGTGGTATCTCATGGCGGTTTCCACTTTGATTTTCTTTTCCTCTAAACATTTTTAAGATAGAAATATCCCTGGCATGTTGTAGAAACAAAGATAACAGCACCAAATTGCCAAGGCCCCCATCTGATCGTCTTTGGTGAGTGAAGAAGTGAGTAACTGTGCCATTCTTTCATTTTAAGAAAGAAAGGTTCCTTGAATTTCATCCCAAGATGCCTTTTCTGAGCCAATGAGTGGGGGCTAAGGCTGCGGGGTGACCCAATGGCACCATCAGTTCAGTGCTGCTCACCATGTGGCCTGAGGGAAGGACCCCAAAGTTTGCTGGCAAGTTTTCAGGGGTCTCTTCAGTGCAGTTATAAAGTTCTCCTGAGACAGGTGTCACCTACAAAGGTAAGTTACTCCTTTAAGAAGAATAAATACCGTAATAATGATGTCATTGTCTGCTTGGACGATCATGGGATGTGCAGTATCAGGATGTGGCCCCTCTGACATGTCTCGTAAAACAATCATGATCCAAAGCATGGGCCCACCTCGCCCCAGGGAGCTACTACCACCAGCAGCTGGGGTCAAGTCAACCCTGACTCACGGCGACCCCACGTGTGCCAGAGTAGAACCAGGGCCCATAGAGGTTGTAACGGCTGACTTTTCGGAAGCAGACCACCAAGACGTTCTTCCAAGGTGCCTCTGGGTGGACTCAAAGCACCGGCCTTTTGGTTAGGAGCCGAGCACACAGTCTGTGTTGCCCAGGGCCTCCTAAGGGTAACTGGATCTCAGCAGTCCCCGCACAGTGACCTTTCATTGCTCAACATCAGTCAACCAGGAGCAAGGGAGTGCCGTCCCACAGGAACTGATGTCCTGGGGTGGGAGCTGGAAATGTTCATAAATCAGTAGGAAAAGTGAAAGGAAAAGCAAATACCCATTTACAGATGTCACTGTGAAGAAGAAGAGGAAAAGGATATGGAAGCCTGCACGTGGTCAGCAGAGAAACCCTCATCTCTCTCCCAGAAATGTCTTGTAAACTATGCCTGCCTTTCTTATTTTAAAAATAATTCCCAGTACCTTTGTCCAGTGTTGCAGGCATAATTTTATTTGTGTGAATCTCTCCACTTGTGCTTTAGAATATAACCAACAAGGAACAGCCCAATGCTTCCTTCAATAGCCTTCTCTTTTCCCTGAAGCTCTTAGCTTGAGGTCTTTAAGGTTTCTCACCAGGGGATGGGGATGTGGGGATGTGGGGGGCCAGGGTATAAACAGGGCCCATCCTCCTGAAGCACCCGTTTTTATCAATGATTCATTGGTGGGTGTATTTTTGATCTTTTAAAGCTTTTACAGAAAGAAAATCAGCACAATGACCCTGCTCTATCTCCTGCATCTGTTTTGGGTAAAAGCATGGAGGATGCAAACGTTCTCCGTGGTCAGTGATGAGCCAATGAGGTTCCCTGTGCTCACGACGAGCCTCTGGTGTGGTACCAATGCTGAGGAAGAAAGAGGCAGCGAAGCTCGATGGGGAACAAACAGCGCTCTCACCAGACAAAACACAGCCTGGAGCTACCACCTGGGATCCAAGGTTGATCCAGACCTTCATGAAATTTCCATGCTAATGGTTCACTCTGAATCAGTCCTTAGATTTAAGTGTAGTTAGCTGTGCATGTGTATAAAGAGTGAAAGAAGGGAAGAGAAACCAAGAAACAAATAAATTAGCTAACTGTGTGTGAGATGGTAAAACAACTGCTCATTTTTTAAAAAATAAGAGATATTTTAGTGAGTACAGTCGAGACTGAGAACAAGATGGCCATGTCTTCAATGATGACACCTGGGACAAAGCTCCGTTGGCCCAAATGTCAGGGGCCACAGCCACAGCACCCTGAACCAAAGCTCTCCACCTCAAGCCTCCCCCCGATCTACTCGGGCTCAGTGCAGCATCAGAGAGGACATTCTGCAAAGCAAGTGAACAAGGAAACCCAGCAGATGCTCTGACCTGAAGGCAAATGGGAGACAATGAGCTGCTCCGCCAGCCCCGCCAGGTGCCCCGCCAGCCCCGCCAGGTGCCCCTTGCTCAAAGAAGAGCAAGAGGCACAACAAGAGTGAAAGCCCCAAAGAAGGTGAACTGTGTGGGAAACACAAGTCCCCAAAGTTGGGGTACTTAGTAGGCTTTTTTTTTTTTTTTTTTGCAAGGCTGAACTTCTTCAGCAATCAACTGCAAAGCAAACCGACCCCCCCCTGCCCCTGCAATGACTCTGCAAAGAAGAGGGGGGCTGAAGGGTGGAGCAACGGACTGGCCGTGGGCCCCAGAGCTGTTTGGAATTCTAAGTTCTTTCACTCATGACATAAATGACAGTGCTGGTGACAAACTAAAGACTACTCCGTCCCACCTTTCCTCACTGAAGAGTTCTCCAGCAGCATTACCTTGACCCAGTGACAGAGGAAGACAGACACCCTTCCAGCGATGCTCCCTTTATGCTCAGGGGGCCACTATCACTGGAAGGCTGCCCGCCCTTGCCACCACTGACGATATTCCGGCCATCTCTTCCCACCGCTGATGACATTCCGGCCATCTCTTCCCACCACTGACAAACATGGTTCAAAAAGTCCACCCAGCCACTGCCATCGAGTCAATTCTGACTCATAGTGACCCACTATGTAAATCTGTAAATCTTCATGGAAGTAGATTGCCTCATCTTCCTCCTGCAGAGTAACTGGTGGGCTTGAGCTACTGACCTTCTAGTTAGCAATCAAATATCTTAAGCACTGTACCAACAGTTTCTTGTTTATAAAGTAGTGGATTTAAAAGAAAAAGAAAACAAAACAAAACCCCAAACTCCTGCTCCTCATGCCACGTGGAAGCCTGGGTCCCTGACATATTTTGAAATGCAGAGAAAGTGTCTACATGAAAGGGCACCAATGCATGGTACCAATCTCTATTCAACCTAACTTTCTGAAGAAACAGCTCTTGCCATGAAAGTAAATCCGTGAAAACACTTTTAGATTGTTGTTGTTGTTATGTGCCGTCGAGTCAGCCCTGACTCATAGCGACCCCTCCTTGGGTTTCCGAGGCAGTATCACTACGGAAGTAGGATTGCCCAACCTTCCTTCCGAGGAGTGGCTGGTGGGTTTGAACTGCCAGCCTTCTGGTGAGCAGGCAAGTGTCTTAGCCACTATGCTACCAGAGCTCCCACTTTTAGATTAGGAGAGGCAATTACTGACTTTGTGTTGTTGTCGGACTGCACTGTTGTCAGCTGTTGTCGATTCTGACTCATGAGGACCCCATGTGTGTCAGAGGTCAACTGCCCCCAGGGTCTTCTTGGCTGGAATCTCAGCAGTCAAGCATAAACTGTGCCACCCACAGACGGCAACATTCTAGTCAATGATTGACTGCTGCTGTTTTGTGCCACTGAGTTGATTCTGATTCATAGTGATCCTATAGGACAGAGGACAACGGCCCCAGAGGGTTTCCTAGGCTGCAATCTTTAGGGGACCAGATCTCCAGCTTTTTTCTTCTGTGAAACTGCTGGTGTGTTTGAACCGCTGATCTTTCAGTTAGCAACTGAGCACTTTAACTACTGTACCACCAGGCCTCCTTATTTTCCTGAATTTTTAGGATAAAAATTCGAGTCAAGAAATCTTGCCTCCACTCTAGCTGCCCGATCTGTGTCCCTATCCCTCTCCTGTTCATTTGGTGGGACTACATCAGAATAACTGCCCAGATACAAATGAATTTGATAAACAAAATAAGAAATAATATAACCAAGGAAGGAATGAAAAATAGTTTCCATAAACAGAATCATGAAAAATCAGAAAAAGTCACCGCACAAAAGATGAAAGAGAACTGAGGGTGATGATGTGGTTTCATTCAGTAGACGACAGAGTCCAGGGCTCTGAAATTAGAAGTAGGTTCCAATAAATTAATAGACTTGATTACGAGGTTTGAAAACAGGGTCTCTGAAGGACAAAAATCAAGCCCGGGCTGCAACCTTAGGGGAGAATTTACGACAACCATCTTTGTTTTAGTTCCATGAAAGATGGACATGCAGGAAGCGTAGAATTCATGTTAACGCTCCTCACAAAAAGGACTCAGCTCCACAGGGATCACCTGGGCAGAAAGAGGGACTTCTTTGTAGTTCATGTCCCTTAGGAATTTACAGACCAAACATTTGCACAGAATTATAGTTTTGAAACAGCAGAATGGGTTACCCAAAAGAAGGAGAGAAAGTGGTCTCTAAAGACATTCTATAGTTTAAAACAGATTAACACTTGTGAGGTAAGGAGGCAGGCAGGATGTATTCCTGCCAACCAACAGTGGTGTACTTGAACTTGATCCTTTTTATCACTGTGATTGCTGAGTAACTCCCGCCTGATGAACAAGCACATGGTGATACCTCATGAGCTGATGGTCCTTTCTGAATGACAGGCACACATTGTGCTGAAGGTGCAGGCTTGCCCCTCTCCTGTTCTCCAGAAGTCCGTAGCCCCCATCCCATTACAGAAGGGCCCTTCACATCAGGGACCCGAGGAAGACCAGGAATTGAATTTTTAAAACTGCCTGCATTGCTTCCCTCAGCCTGAATAGATGGGACTGTTTTCCAAAGATCTCCTCAGGGCCACAGCCTTCGGAGTGTCTTTGAATGGCCAAATTCAGAACTCTCCAGGTGGTCCCGCACACCAGCTTTCTCCCAACACAGCCAAAGTTCACGACATCACCCAGGTAGGCATCAGCACCTGACAGCAACCTTCACACTGATGCCTCGGGGTACAAATGTGAACGTCCCCACGTCCTTCAGGGTGAATGACTGCACCACAACCAGTTCCTCACTCAGCCCACCACACTCACAACACAGAGTTCTCTGGCAAAGACGTTCTATGCACCTTCTGCTGCCTTCTGGACTGACAGGTGCTGCAGTCAGCTCACGGCAGGCCCAGGCATGTCCTGTACGCCCAAGAGACAATCACACCAGTATCCACGAGAGAAAGGGCACAGACCGACAAAGACTGAATAGCAGAGCAAGACTAGGTAGCGACCTGCCAGGAAGGCAAACTTGCTGAGGGGAGTGGCCTTCGTGAACCGGCTCCATGAAGCACAGACGGGCTCACTGCAAGAGACATGGATCACCGTGCTGGTGGGAGACCCCCAGCCCAGAAGGCAGACATGCATGGCTGACCTGCGGGTTCTTTGTACCTTTCAGGCCTGAGCGGATGATAGTAGGGGACAGGTCGTCATAGTTGTTCATTAAGCTGATGTCTCCCGAGGTGAAGCTGACGGTGAGCAGCGGCTTGATGTTCTGCACTGGGATGGGGTATGCTGCCGGGCCATCTGTGGGACAAGGTGCCGAGTGAAAGAAGGCCGTGAGCACGTGACCCAGATCCATGACCATAATGCTGTCTGCCTGCACACTGCTGCAAAAGCTGTCCAGAGCGCGGCTCAAATGGGCCTGGGATGCCACAAGCCAGGCAGGCGTTCCACATTGTTCTAGAACCACAGGGCCACTGGAAAGGGGTTCTTTTCACAGAGCTCGGGATGAGTCAGGACCTGGTAGAGAAAGCCCTGGAGGCACTGGCTGATGTCAGTGGGGCTGCTGGGGTCTTTGGTGGCTGGTGAGAATCTGTGTGAAAAGCTGATTAACCTACGTGTTTCTAATGATCCAGAAATGTGAGTTATTTTCATGTCATGCAGTGTTCTTACACATGATTGATGGTAAGAGGGATGACATGTATTCTCATTCCTGGTTCAACATACCTTTTTTGTACAGAAAAGTTGCTGTTCAACACAAGTGCTCGTTCCCTGAACGTTACAGGAAATGAGTCCTCCGGGGAGCCACCGTTAGTACCCTTTGAGTTAGCTCTTCCATCAGAGACCCCAGCTGGTAAGTGGGCAGAGGCTGGAACGGATGGGGCTGGTGGAGAAGTGAGCTCTACTTCCAGGGGCAGCCAGCCTCAGGGAAATCCTGCTTTCTGGGCTCAGGAGGGAGCACCCAGATCTCAAGGCCAGTGCTGTTATGGACCGTGCACTAGACCCCTTCACGCTATATAAAAGAGCTAAAAGCACATCCTGCCTTCGTGTCGGGGGTACTCGTACTCTTCTCAAAGATCTCTGAAGAACTTCTCACCCTCCCTGAGCGCGTCCTCAGGCAGCCTCCCACGGGGCCTGCCTGATGCGCCCCCCTCACCTAACTCAGCCTTGCCCACCAAAGACCTGCACTTCATTTGATGGCTCTAGGTCCCCAGGCCACGAGGAGAACACCTGCTGTACCTGAGAGGTGAACCTCTGCTGTTCTCTAACCACCCCACTGCTCCTGAGAAGAGGAACAGGCTAGAGTCGCAGCCAGGGACTGAGTGCCATCCTGGGACACACCCAGACCTGCACTGTCACCTTCATCTCTGGACCTTGTGTCTTAGAGTGACAGTGTGGGATGAGCAAATCTGCGGTCCACCTACTTCAGGAGGGTTCTGTTCCAAAGTCTGCTGCGTCCAGTGTCAGATACACAGACACTGGCTTTAGCCCCTGGAGGCTCTAGAAATACAATCAACACTTAACTCAGGATGCGTCCTGTCAGGAAAGGGTGCAGTTACCGATGGATGGATGGGTAGGAGGGACACTCCCTTCCCAAGACCTTCTGATCCTGAAACACTCCCACCGATCAAATTCTTTTTCTCATGTTTAAACATGGCCTTCTACTTTAAAGAGCAAAGCAAAACAGACTATTGATCGATCTACCAATCAATCACTGGGAAATGTGGCATGGTGTCCTCTGTGACAGAAGAGAAAAGAAAACCAAGAGCATCCCAAATCCAGAGAAGGCAGACGCAGGTGGGGAAACAACGCTGGAACTGCCCAGGGTCAGCCCTGCAGGAGCACATGCCTGCATCAGGGCACCCCGGATGGTAGATGGGGAGGTGCTCACCCAGTTGTGAGCTCGGCTGTGGGCACTGGGGACGGGTTCTGCAGCTGTGTGCTAACTTTGAACCATTAGTCTCTCTCCTTGCACTCTTTTCCTAATGTGCTGTTCTTACAACAACAAGGGTGCAGGGGGTAGGATGCTGGCGAAGACTGAAGCCCTGGGGGGCATGTCAGGTAGTGACACTGGTGAGAGACACCAAAGCAAACGGCCAACTTCCGCTTGGTCCTTTATGTTCTGTTGGAGGGACAAAGTGCTGCTGGGGCAGGGGCTGGAGTCTGAAAACACTTCCACCAAGAATCGAAATAATCCTTTGTCACCGCCTAAATGTTCAAACAGTCTGATGCCACGTCATGGGGCACCGCTGGGGGGCTTACGGAGAGGGAGGGGTTCTCCTGAACTGAGGGATGGTGTCGCTTCTGCCTGACAGACAGAGAGCAGGTATAGACTCTCTGCCCAAGGTGCTGGCCTTCATTACGGGTCAAATGAATCCCTTCCTCTCGTAACTAAAGCCATGGTGGCCCCGATGGCGTTAGGGTCGGAGATACCACATATTGTGTTATATTAACAGCTCTGACGTTTTCATCTTCACTCTTTCTTCTCCCTAAGCAGCTAAGCCCCACAACGCCCCAGGGACACAGAAGGGGTCCTAAGTCTTACTCCATACCGAGGGAAAGCTAAGTGTGTGGCACTTAATCTACTTGCCCAGCTACTCTGAGAAAGTGACAGCAGAGAGAAGCCAGGCCGATCAAGAACAGTGACTGGATGCATGTTCTGGTGCCCTCTGGCTCCTGGGTAAGGGGTGCAGTAGCAGGGAGCAGGTGCTACCTTGGGGCGGGGAGTAGTCATCAGAGTCAGTGTCGCTCTCGCTACTGTCCTCCACCAGGAAGATGGGGCAGTTCCAGGACATGCCGAGGATGCCATCCAACTCGTGCAGCAGGACATGTGCCAGCATGCGGCCGTGGCAGTCCATGACGATCACCTGCCCGTCAGCCGTGCCAAACAGCACCTGCAACAAGACAGCACCCTTGACTGATGGCAAAGGAGGGTGTTACGGGTGTTACAGCTGTGCCCTGCCCCCCAATATGTGCTGTCCATCCTAACCCCGGTACCTGTGGAAGTTACCCCATTTGGAATAGGGTTTTCTTTATGTTAATGAGACCGTATCAGTGTGGGGTTGTCTTAAGCCAATCACTTTGAAGACAAGGAGCAGGTCAGGCACAAAAGCAAACAATGCAGAGATGGAGGAATGTACACGCCACGTGAAGATCACCAAGGAGCCAAGGAGTAGAAGCGGAGAGAGACAAGGACCCCAGAGTCGACAGAGAGAGCGAGCTTCCCTCAGAGCTGGTGGAATGACTTCACTTCCAACCTCCCGACTGTGAGAAAATCAATGTCTGTTAGATCCACCTCCGTGCTATTTCTGTTGTAGCAGCACCAGGTAACTAGGGCAAAGGGCCCGCTTTTGGTAAACTTCACTGCCTCCATGTTGTTTGACAACAACACAATACGTACAATTAAAACATAAACTTAGTAACTGAGTGGATGCATCAGGCACGAAGCAGTAGAGGCTGAGCTGGTTATCACTGCAAGGACCTGGACCTCTGATACCGAACTACGGTGAACATAAGGCAGACAGTCATGACGCTGTGTGGGCCTCTTCAGGTCATGCCAGCAAACGCATTCCCATTTTGTGGGCTGTTCATTTTTTTTGTTCTGTTTGGGCTTTTTCTGTGTGTGTGTGTGTGGGGAGGAAGTTTTGAGGAAGTGGCTTAAGAAGGGGATAATGTATTTTTTTTCTGGAAAGTGAAGAAACTGTTAACAGAGGTTTGGTGTCACGATGTGTCTCATATTTAGAAGCTGAGAATTATGTACAATCCCAGAGAACATACACTTGGCTGGGCAGGCATGTCCTCTAACTATGGACGATGTTCCTGAAAAAGTCTGTCTTGTTTTATTCCATTACAAGTTGTGGTGGTTAAGTTTGTGTGTCAACTTGGCTGGGCCTGGTTGAGTGGCTGGGCAGCTGGATGTAGTATTCCCCATCATGAGACTGGTAATCAATTCCATGGTGCAATCTACTGTAAGCAGCTGATTAGCTGCCTTAGGGATGTGGTCTGCTTCCTGTATATAAAGAGAAGCCTTGTGGAACGGTCTCTAGCTTATGGCACGCTTGAACCCTGTATGTAGCCAAGTCGTTGTTCAGCAGCTTGCCATGATCTGCGGACATTGGGACTTGAAGTAATGGTCTGCTGTGTGGGTTGGTAACATCAGGACTGTGTCTTTTTACTTGTCAACGTTGCGCTTGTCGGTCTCAGCAGCCAGCAGCTGTCTGAGTGAAGAAAAGCCTCCAACTTCAGTGGGCTGGAAACAGGAGGCAGAGCTGAAGCTCAAGGTTGAGAAGCTTTCACTCACCCCCTAGAGCCTGGCACTTTGAACTCAGACTTAAATCCTCCAAAATCGTAAGAGAATAAACTTGTTCAAGCCATCCCATTTGTGGTATATTCTCGTCAGAGTGGCACTAGGTAACCAGAACAGGGGTGATGTATTAATTAACAAGAAATGCATTGGCTCATTAATAAGCAAGTGCTTACTTTGTGCCAACACTGTTCCGGAAGCTTGACCTCCTAACTGTCAGTGCCCTTGTGAGGGAGGGAGGGACTTGCCTGCTGGCCTGGGCCTCAGGGGTCTAGAGCCCGAGGAGTGGAGGGATGCCCTGGGAGTCATCTCAGCACCTGTCACAGCACTCACACTGGGACAGGCTGGTGGCAGGAGCAGAGGAAGGTGGGTGGGCACTCAGCTCCCACCTCATGGGAGAAGAGCACAGGGACCTGTCCTGACAAGGAGTGTTCCCTTCAGTCGGGTGTCCCTGCGTGGGACCCTGGCAGCAGGACCCTACTGAGGGGCACTCTGTCATCTTCTGCTCTGTGGAAGGGTCCCTGGGGTTCCTCCATCTGGCCCTGTTAAGGTTTGCATCTTCCACAGCTCACGGGATTTTCCTCCCCCTCATCATTTCACTGTGACAACCAAGCCAGCTGTCACCTCCTCTTTACAGATGGAAAGTGACAGATACGGTGGACAAAGCCACCAAGAGGCAGACCCAGGGCTATTGCATTACAAAGGCCAGCATTTACACAAAGGGAGGATGCCAAGGCTTGAGGCACTTGCCCCTTTTCTTGTCACGATTTTGACAGCGAGCTCCGTGGGGGTCGGTGCTTCAGTGTCCAGGGCTATATTCCTGGCAGCTCAGAGAGCCCTGGGTGCGTGGTAGGGACACAACAAATACCGCTGAACGAATGAAAGAAAGTAACAATCCAAAGGCCGTTTTAGGACGTAAGTGCTGATGATTTCACCAGATAGACTGCAAGGGAGGATATATTTCACTTAAGTAGTAACAAGCCTATAAAACTCCAAGTTGTTTAGAATAAATCAATCAGTCATCAACTATTCCTCTGAACCTAATCTACATTTTAATGACTGAAGACTACAACAACGGTGAGGCAGTTGCCCAGGGGAAGTGTTGACTTCACTAGCGCACACCATTTAAAAGTAAAACCAGCAGCACGGTGAACGTGGAGCTTTTAATGGGGAAAATCAGTATCTATGGCATGTCTATACAGACCTCCTGTGACATGTACTAGAATCAAGATGCTTGGGTGATGGGTCAGAACCGCTGAAGGCCCAAAGAGGCAGGTGTTCATGGCACTTGGTTCCATGGCGAGAAATGTCTGGGGCAGGGAAGTGTCTAGAGACCAATGCTAACAGTGGTGACCAGGGGCAGAGGGAGGGAGGGGGGACTCGCTGCTCAGGGGACACGGAGCTCCTGTTAAGGGTGACAGGCAACTATGGAAACATAATGGTGACAGCTGAGCAACATGATAAACACACCCAAGGCCACTGGACTGTACACACGGGAGATGTTGAAAAGGCGGGAGATTGAGTACACAGTTATTTACCACAACAAAAAAGAAAAGTAAAAAAATGCAAAAAAAAAAAAAAGCTTGGTTAACAGTTTCCAATGACAATAAATAGAGACTGTGACTTCCTTTAACTTTAACTGAGATGCACAATTCAAAAGAAAAAGGTGGGGTTCCCACAGTGCTGTTCCCACCCCTTCCAGGTTCTTGCTCATTTATTCAAGTATGCTTTGAAAAGCAATTATGTTCCTTGGTGCTGGGGAAGGGTCATCTTATCACATATATTCAATGACCTTTGTTTTTAATAAAAATAGGTCATTAGCAAACAACAACAATCCATTCCTCTTCACCAAACCAAAAAAACCCAAACTCACTGCCCACTGCCATAGAGTCAGATCTGACTCATAGGGACCCCTCCCTCTTTGGGTTTCCCAGGCAATGTCCAACCTTTCTTCCAAGGAGTGGCTGGTGGGTTTGAACCACCAGCCTTCTGGTTACCAGTCAAGTGCCTTAGGCACTACGCCTACTCAGGATTAATGTTGATCCATCCCAAACAAAGTCCCGACCCTCCCTGGTCAGTTTCTCAGACCCCTGGAGTGTTCCATCAGCACACTTACTTCTATTCTATCCTTACCCAGTGACAATCTGATTTCTGTCAGACCCCATGCTAGGCTGCATGTCTGAGGGCATGGAACATGTCTGCTTGCCTCCCACTTGCCTCTAGGACCTGCCACGGTACCTGGCCCACAGCAGTACTTGTGCAAGAAGGAAAGGAGGGGAGGAACATGGCAGGAAGCGCCTCTGCACTGAAGGGTCTAGAGTCACACTCACATTTTTCCATTCCAAAGAGGACGGAGCAGATATCAGGCAGCAGAATGGACAGCAGTACTTGAAGAAAGGGCTGGTGATTTACTGAGTTATCGGCATTCAGAATTACGTTACAGCTGAACAAAAATCCAGCCCCCAAATCCCCCACCACAATCAGTTCCAACTACGGCTCCCATGGGAAGAGGTGCTTAACTATTACGGTCAGAGGGGAAAAGAAACCTGAAGGTCTAGGAGCCAAGCAATGATGGAGGGGGGTTACTCTGCTTTGGAACCAGCATGTCACCACGGAACCAGATGACTGAACAACACTGAAGCAACATGATTTCAGACTTTAAAAATCTCCCCACTTACAAGTTCTTTTCATGCCTAATCACTTCCAGTGAGAGAAAACGGATGTGAGCATAGAACTTCAGGAGACCAAGACAGAAGAGAGCCACATGATGAATAGACCAGTGGAGGAGCCAGGAGGGTCCACTGGTCATGGACACACAAGGGACAAAGGCACCAATCTCTGGTGCTGCCAGAAGGGCCGGCTCCTTCTGCGCAGGCTCAGCCCCTGCTCCTCACAGCTTGGCTCCGGGCTCTCCTCTCTCTAGAGGATCACAACCCTGCCCACAACCTCAAGGATTCCATTCACCATCAACACCCTGCCCAGGCCTCACCCCTGACCTCCAGACTCACACACCCAACTGCCTACCCGACTTCTCCCCCCTGCCCCATGTACCAAGGTCCTTCAAGGTCAAACCAAGATCAAAGTCATCATCTCACCCTTCCCCTGACCAGGCATACCTAACAGGTCCTCCTCCAACAAAGACCGTGACTTATGTTTTCATCGCCAATGTCTAGTCTAGTGTCTGGTACCCAGTAGGTGCTTGTGATGGTTAATTTTATGTGTCATCTTGGCTAAACTATTCCCAGTGGTTTGGCCAAATAACTAAGACTAGTTGCTATTTCATAATATAATGTAATCACCCTCCATAATGTACTCTTATACAATGTGATCAAGCAGTTGAAAAGGGAGTTTCCTGAGGGAGTGGTCTGCCTCCAGACTTTCTGTTGTTGTTGTTATGTGCTGTGGAGTCAAACCTGACTCATAGCTACCCCTCCTTGGGTTTCCAAGACAGTATCACTATGGAAGTAGATTGCCCAACCTTCCTTCCGAGGAGTGGTTGGTGGGTTGGTAGAGTAAAGGGGCAGCAAAAAAGAGGAGGACCCTCAAGGAGACAGGTTGACACTGTCTATATATTTATAATATGTTACTGTGTTTCTAGTGACAGATAACACAGCAGTGTAAGTTCCTAGTCAACAGTTTTTATACACGCAGTTCAGAGACACTGGTCACATTCTTCACAATGCACAAGCATTCTCATTTCCCTCCTGGTTGGTCCGTTTCCACTCATCTCATTTCCCTGTTTCGTTCCATTCTCGTCTTTGTTTTAAAGTAACTGCTGACCATTTGGTCTTACTCAAGTGATTTTTAAAGGAACACAGTATGTACAGGTGATACTCAATACAGATTAAAGAAAGATTTTGCCAAAATTCATCCTCTCTCTGCATTCTATCACCTGACCTACGAATCTTGGACCTGCCAGCCCCCCACAATCATGTGAGTTAATCCCCTGAAGTAGCTCAATCTCAACCAACCAACCTCCTGCCCACTCCTATGTATGTCACTGGTTCTGTTTCTTGAGAGGACCCTAAGACTGTGCTCAAGGTGGGACAGGGAACAGATGGTGTAGCGCAGACATCCTCTGTGAAGACTTTTAGAACCCCCAACAAAATGAATCTACCCTCAGCTGCCTGCTGTGGTTCTGAGTGGCTTGGCAGCTGGGTGGAGTTCTTCCCCACGAGACTGTAATCGTCTCCATGGTGGAATCTACTGTGAGCAGCTAAGTAGTTGCCGTCAGGATATGGCCTGCTTCCAGTATATAAGGAAAAGCTTTGAGGAAGCTTGCTAGCTTTTTGGCACATCAGGATCCTGCAACTGGCCGAGTCTTCATCTCTAGTTCCTGGACTTCAATCAGGGGCCTGCCGTGTTGCCTGCTGACCTTGGGATTGTTCCTGGACCTGAACCAGTGGTCTGTCAGGTGCCTGGTGACCTTGAGATCATGCCATTTTCCCTGCCGCCCTTGGGTTCATCAACCCCAGCAGCCTGAGACAGAAGATGCCTCTCGCTGCAGTGGGTCAGGAACAAGAGGCAAAGCTGAAGCCCAGGGCTGAGGGGCCTTTGTCCCACCCCTAGAGCCGGCACTCTGAATTCGGACTTCTAGCCTCCTAAACCGTAAGAGAATAAATTCCCATTTGTTAAAGCCATCCACTTGTGGCATGTCTGTTATAGCCGCACTAGAGAACCAAGACACCACGGCCCCCATGGCACTTTGAATTTTGCTTTGTGTGACGATGTCTGTAGGTGTGTGATGTCTGTCTGCCTCTCCCAGCACACTGTGAGCTTCCCACAGGCAGGTCTCAGCCCCAGTGCATAAGTGCACGTTCAGTGACTACTGATAACAGATTCCCACCCCTTTGCTTTTTGCTCAAGTTTTCCTACAAATGAAGGAGCCACTTCTTTCCTTTCTTATTTAAACTATAAAGGCCAACCAATGCTCAGATCTTCCCACAAAACTGGCCCAAACACTTTCCCAGGCACGGTTTACACAAACTTCTGTTCCCCGATTTCCTGATGTCTCCTCTGTCGGGCTGCAGGTTCCATGTGTGGCAAGGACACTGCTCCTTTGTAAGGGGAGACCCCTGGAGGTCTTCAGGCCCCACCATCTCAACAGTGTCTTCTCAGGTCCAGTTCATCTTCCCTTCTTGAAAATACTCATTGCAGAGCAGTTTTTAAACTATTAGACCCTTTTCAAATAATTAAATGATAATTATGGTATCCATATATAATCTCTTCATTTTAATGGACTCCATTTTCAAAGCTCTCTTAGGATTGCTGTTAGGTGTCCTCCAGTTGGTATCAACTCACAGTGACCTTATTATAATGGAACAGAAAGTCGCCTGGTCCAATCCCACCTTCACAATCCTTGCTATGCTTGAGCCAACTCTGTCAACCTGTCTCCTCGAGGGTCCTCCTCTTTTCTGCTGCCCCTTTACTCTACCCAAGCATGATGTCCCTCTCCAGGTCCCTCTTGATAACATGTCCAAAGTAAGTGGGACGAAGTCTCACTATGCCCACTTTTAGAAGTTCCTTCTAGATGCCATTACTCTAAAACACAACACACATATGACCAATAATTTAAAGTGAACAAAACTATAAACCAACAGGGCTGAAAGAAGGATATAAAATCTTTCCAAAGACATGTGCTTTGAAAGCAATGATGACATTTCATCAAGGCAGTCGTCTCTGGGAAGTTTCAACTTTAAAAAACAGATGCCTCTGTAAGTGGTCACCTCTTTTGTAGGAGCGGTTAATGAGTTCTTTCCCCATATGCCTTAGTGACATAATGTGTGTGTGGGGGTAATAAAAACAACCTGACCACAAAGTCTTACTAGAAATCCTAGCACTGCTGGTGACAAGCATCTGGATGTGTTTCTGTGGGTAGAGAATTAAAGGACAAACCATAATGTCCCTTTGCTCTGTAGAAAGAAACCTGTCGGCTCCGAGATGCCACTGGCTGCAGCTTTTTGCTTTTGAAGACCTCCCTGTTGGGCTTCAGAACACTGGTCTTCAAATGTGCTTCAAGGCCAGATATGAGTATTTTGCAACTCAAGTCACTGGAATCAGACAGTTGTAAAGGACAGAGCGCTCAACTGATTGGCAGACTTGTTCCTGCTTTTTCAAAAATGGGGGTAATGAAATCTAAGTTCACAGTGGACTAACAATCATTTCTAAAACAGGTATTTTAAGACTTATTCTGATAAACACGGGGAAGAGATTGGACCCAGAATCCCCATAATAAAAGATCTGTGGCCAAAACATGTACCTTTGATGTCATCTGATCTCTTCAGTGCAGAAAGGACTGACTTAAGCAAACCGGTAAAGATGAGACTATCCTACGTTTAAAGACGTTCAGAGAAGCCAATAATCTATAAGCCCCAGGCATCAAACTGACATTAAACACTCCCCACGGCTGAACTTTTGGGCTCCTTCTGTGAGGGATAACTCAGACAGGAGTGTACAGGGACCAGTTGCGTTTGTCTTTAATTGGTAATTAAGACAGAAACAGAAAGTGGATTCTATGCTCTCCTCTGAGGTATCTATCATATGCCTACTTCCCTTTCGAAGGCTCACCTGCATTTTATGTTCCAGGGGTGGAGGGAAACAGTCTGAGTAACAAAAACATATTGAACAGAGCACCTCCAATGAACACAGTAGCAACTGGCAACACCAGCTGTGTCTGGGAACAGGCCTGTCTGGCTGGGAACAGTGGAAAGAAGGGGCCTCTTCATCACGCATTCTTTTTTCTTCTATTATTTATTAGATTTTTGTTGTGGTTGCACAGCAGAAGGTACACCAGGCACAGCAGTTTCGACATGTCCAATTCAGTGACAGTAGTCACACTGTTCAAATTGGGCAACCATTCTCACCCTCCTTTTCTGGGTTTTTCCTGTTAACATCAACTCACTGTTCCCATCTAATCTTTCTAGTTGTTGTCAATTTCATCCCACAGAGACATCGGTATTCTTTTGAACATGTATCCTTTTATCACATGTGAATGTACCAGCTACTAAAACATATGTGGAAGCACACTTTGGTTTATTATACTAAAACATATGTGGAAGCACACTTTGGTTTATTATTATTATTATTATTTTATTGTGATTTGGGTGAAGATTTACAGAGCAAATTCACTTTCCATACAGCAGTTCACATATACTTTGTCTCATGTCATTGACCACAGTTTACCACAATGCAACAGCTCCCCTCCCACTTCCTCCCCAAAGTTACCTCTTCCCAGTGTCCATCCCTCCATACTCTCCTGCCCCCTGAGCTGTCTCCCTGTACATAAGCAGCCCTTCCTTCACCCATGATTGTCCTCTCCAGGGCATGTGTCTACTTGAGGTAAATGTTTAACTCACATGCCTGTACTTTGTTTGGCTGGGAACCACAGGTGTGGGTTCAATTCCAGACCTGAAGGGCAGCTAGGGGCCATTGTCTCAGTGGTTCCACCAGGCTCCATTGGACCAGCAAACCTGGTCCCCACCTTCTTCTTTTTTTTTTTGCCTCCAAATGATTTTGAGTTTTGTTCCACATTGTTCTCCCTCTCTATCCAGGATCTCCTACATCCTGGAAGCATACTTTGAATGAGGCAGAAAGAAATGTTGAAGGAATAGGTGTTTGGAGTGGGGCTCAAATGCTCAGGGGAGCTACTCCCCAAGACGCCCTTAGAGGCTGGGGCAGGTGGGGAACCCTCCTTTACTTTGGGAAAGCTTCAGGACTGGGAGTTAGTTGCCTGGGGCCTGGACCCACTTGGACTCTTTAACTACTTCTGAAACCTGGGGCGGAACATTTAACATCTCTGGGTGTCCTACATCCATAGTGCTGTTCTAACACAAATACCACAAGCAGGTAGCTTTACAGAACAGAAATGTATTTTCTCACAGTTCAGGAGGCTGTAAGTCCAAACTGGCGTCTCAGCCATGTGGACTTCTCCCTTGTCAGTAGCCCTAGGCATCCCTTGGTTCTTTGGCTTGCAGACGATCCTCATGTGTCATCTGTCTCCCTCTGCGTGCCTCTGTGTCTAATCTCCTCTGTTTATAACTCAGAAGTGATTAAGTTTAGGGCTTGTCTTCCTTGGGCATAAGGAGCTCTGGTGGTGTAGTGGATAGGGCATTTGGTTGCTAACCAGAAGGTCAGTGGTTCAAACCTACTAGCCGCTCCATGGAATCAAGATGGAACAATCTGCTTCGGTAAAGATTTACTGCCTTGGAAACCCAGTGGGGGTCACTACGAGTTAGAATTGACTCAATGGCAGTGAGTTTGGATTTTGGTTTCTCCTTGGGCATGGACTTAGTTAGCATAACAATGAAAACCTTATTTCCAAAAAGGAGCATACCACAAGCATAGGGTTAGGATCTAACACATACTTTGGGGGAATACGATTTGATCCATAACACTGCTCTCGGTCTCCTCATCTGTAAGCTAGAAGTGTCATATTCTTAAATCCTTTCCTCTTTCAAAATGCTTTGAATCAATAAGCTGTATGTAAACATACTTCCCAGTGGTATGAAAACAGCAATGTCTTCCTGTAGCGAGTAATAAAGTTCTTCAACAAAGGGCTAAGAGACGACTTCCTCGTCTGACAACACTTGTCAAACTTCTCTGATTCACCAGCAGCTCTCAGGGTACAGTGTGATGTGGGAAGACCCCACAGCACTTGTGAAAGGCAGTGGCACACGTGTGAAACACACACATCACACCTCCTGCCAATGCACTGAACACCCAGGACAGAGCCTGCTGGAGCCGCAGGGCATGACGGCACAGGGCGTGAAGGTGTGGCGCATGAACATGTGGTTCAGGAAGGCATGGTGCATGAAAACACGCAGTTCAGGAAGGCGTGGTACATAAGGCATGGTGGATGAACACGTGGTTCAGGACTGTGTGGTTCCTGAAGGCGTGCTTTAAGAAGGCCACATGTGAACCTGGGAGGCTCCATTTTGTAGTTCAAACATTGGCGTTCAGGCAACAAAGTCAAAGTCATCACCATGTAGTGGTATTGTGATGGTTATGTTTGAATGTTAACTTGGCTAGGCCTGGTTGAGTGGCTGGGCAGCTGGATGGTAATCAACTCCATGGGGGAATCTACTGGGAGCAGCTGAGTAAGCTGCCTTTGGGTATGTGGTCTGCTTCCTGTATATGAGGAGAAGTTTTGAGAATGGTCTCTAGCCTATGGCATGCTTGGACCCTGCATGTAGCTGTGTTGTTGCTCAGCAGCCTGCTATGCTCTGCCGACCTTGGGACTTATAGTGGACTTAAGTTAATGGCCTG
>NW_006921722.1:7655673-7658240 GCF_000298275.1 Orycteropus afer afer
GGCTGCTGAAGAAATCTATTTTCCCCCACAAAGAGTTCAACAACAGGATTTCTAGACCAGCACAAACAAAAGCCTCACAACACAGCATCCCTAGCTGTATAAACATGGCCATGAAGGGGGCAGCATCGCGGGGGCCTTCCAGAGTCTTTTAACATGGTTGTCCTTGGTGGTGACTCACACGCTCTGGTGCTAGCAAAAACCACTCCTACCCAGGGTCAGTGCAGGGTTTAAGCAAAGACAGTCCCGCCTGGGTACTACACCCACTATGAAAGCTGGCAGGTGAGTCACTGGTGCTTACTGGGGATGGAGGGAGGGAGGAGTCACTGCCTGCTGGTTTAGAGTAAAGCTCACTTCTGAGCCCCGCTCCAGCAGCAGATGTGCTCCCAGGCCACTCCCCACAGGGGGCTGCCAGCAGACGGGACCACTGTGGCCTCAGTCCAGTCGGTGTGTGCATTTCTAAACAATAAGTCATGTGTGTATGAGTCTGTGTAGGAGAGATTTCCACGTTCTTGTGTTGAGCACAAGAGCCTTTAGTCACAGTGGCCACTGGCCTTCATGGCAGCTAAAACTTATTCAGCACCAGTAATGACCACCTCAAAGGATGAGGTGCACAAGGCACAGGTGTATTGGAGGAGGGACAAGGGCACAGGGTGATACTCAGTGGGCTTGATCTAAAAGCCGGCCCTGAAAGGCATAGCAAGAGAAATGTTTCCATGCAGTGAATGAAAACTCCCTGCAAATAACGAACTGTGACTCTTCATATGTTCTTGCATTTGACCGTCTTCTGTTGGAATATGGGCCTCATCTATGTGTGGTCATGGCCTGTACAGTGCCTATCAGCAAGTACTGTTGCTGGCAAATGATGGTGGCAACACCATGCTGCAGCTGAGAAAGCAAAGGGTGGAAGACGTCACCTCAGAGGTCCCCTTTCTACATGGGCTCCTGCCTGACAGTGCAAGAGAAGGGAACCTCCAAATAAACCCAGGTCTCTGCTAATTCAGATGGGCCAAATTCCGGACAAATCATTGATGTTATGTGACAAGAGCCTTCTTGGGGTGTGACAATGGCACTGCAGCTTTGGGAAAAAAAAAACCCAGGTTTCTAGGGATTTCTCTGGAAGTGCATACGTGTAATATGACAAGCTGCCTGAGACTTGCTTTAAATGCATCAAAGAAAAAAGGGGTGAAATAAAGTAAATACAGCAAAACACAGGGTTCTTTATTCATTTTTGGTGTTACTGAGTTTCCATAATCTAATTTTTTAATACGTGGTATAATTAAAAATCCCTGACTCGACGGCACATAACAACAACAACAACAACATAGCCTTATTTATTCTTTGGGATATTGTCGGGGAGTTAGCAAATCTCCTTGAATTTTTTGCTAGTACTTCAGCCAGGACCTTAAGGAGCTCTGATAGCATAGTGGGTAAGGCATTTGGCTGCTAACCAGGTCAGTGGTTGAAACCCACCAGCTGCTCTGTGGGAAGAATATGAGGCAATCTAATTCCGTAAGGATTTACAGCTTTGAAAACCCAACAGGGTTCACTATGAGTTGGAATGAACTTGATGGCAGTGGGTAGTGCAGGAGCCAGAACCTACATTTGAAAAGTGAATGAATAATGAAACCACTGCCCTGAGAAAGTCTTTAAACCTTAGACCAAAAACATCCCTTGAAGTCTTCTTTAAACCAAACAAGAGTTTCACTGATGCAGTAAACGATGTCTGCCATGACTGCTGTACTCTTTAAAGATATATCCATAGGGGATCAAAGTGACAACAAACTCCGAAGATCGGACAGGAAGCTTAGGGGCAGTGAGTTCATGTTAATGAGGAGGGAACAACTTGGAAAAGGAGGGTGAGAATTGTTGCACAACTCAAAGAATGTCATCAAGTCACTGAACTGCTGTTGTTGTTGTGAGGTGCCATCAAGTTGGCTCTGGCTCATAGCGACCCTATGCCCAACAAAAGGAAACACTGCCTGGTCCTTTGCCAGCCTCACAGTCCTTGCTATACCTGCGCTCATCGCTGCAGCCACTGTGTCAATCCATTTCACTCAGAGCCTTCCCCTTTTTCATTGACCCTCCACTTTACCAAGCATGATATCCTTCTCTGGGGAATCGTCTCTTCTGACAACGTGACCAAAGTAGGTAAGATGATGTCTGGCTATTCTGGCTTCCAAGGAGCATTCTGGATGCACTTCTTCCAGGACAGATTTGTAAGTTCTTCTGGCAGTCCATGGTACTTTCAGTATTCTTCGGCAACACCACAACTCAAAAAAGCATCAACTCTTCCTTGGTCTTCCTTATTCACTGTCCAGCTTTCACATGCATATGAGGTGATTGAAAATGCCATGCCTTGGGATAGGGGCACCTTAATCTTCAGAGACATCTTTGGTCTTCAGCACTTTAAACAGGTTTTTTGCAAGAGATGTGTCCAGTGCAATACATCGTCTGATGTCTTGACTGCTGCATCCATTGCTGTTGATTGTGGAACCAAGTAATACGAAATCTTTGACAACTTCAATCTTTTCTCCATTCATCGTGATGCTTCTTATTGGTCCAGTTGT
>NW_006921722.1:7659500-7660133 GCF_000298275.1 Orycteropus afer afer
GTAAAGCTTTTGGGACCTCCATTTGTTGATGTGGCACAACTCAAAATGAGAAGAAACAGCTGCAAACATCCATTAATAAGTGGAAGATGGAATCTCTGATTATTCATACGAAATATGAATCTAGAAAAATTGGATGTTGTCAAAAACGAAATGGAGCACATAAAGATCAATACCCTAGGCATAGTGAGCTCAAATGATCTGGTTTTGGCCATTTTGAATCACAGAACCGTATGATCTACTATGCCAGGAATGACCAACTGAAGACAAATGGTCACAAAGAATGTTTCAAGCTCTATCCTGAAGTACAGCGCTGTCAGTGATAGGATACTATCCATATATCTACAAGGAAGACCAGCTAATACTACTACTATTCAAATTTACACACCAACCACTAAAGCCAAAACCAAGGAAATTCAAGATTTTTACCAACATCTACAGTCTGCAATTGACCAAACATGTAATCAAGATGTGTTGATTATCACTGGTGACTGGAATGCAAAAGTTGGAAACAAAGAAGAATCACCAGAGTTCCAGCAAGATGGAGGACTAGGCAGAAGGACTACACAGACCCTCTTCAACAAAGAAAAGGGAAACCAATTAACACAGACACAGAAGATAATCTTGGACCCCTGA
>NW_006921722.1:7679313-7680489 GCF_000298275.1 Orycteropus afer afer
GTTACTGCTTGCCCATGAAAACTCCTTTCAAGATTCTCCTTGTGCTTAACAATGCACACAGACATCCAAGCACTTCTGATAACCTCCACCCCCAATAAAGGTCATAGTTTTACCAACCCCCAACACCCAACCCCCCATTACTACTTCAGTGAATGGATTGGGATGCCAACCTCCTTTAAGCCTATCATTCATGGTGGGCCTTCACACAGCAGCCTGGGCTCCCCATGATGATGCAATGAGCCTAAGAGAGTTCTACAGGAATCATAACAACTGTGATGCCATCAAAAATACTGCTGACTCTTGAGATGCAGTGAAGCAGCCAAATACGAAAGGAGCATGGAATAAACAGTGCCCCCAGTTTGTGCAGGGGCGCAGAGACTCAGGGGTTTACAGCTGATGACATCACCAAAGTGTGGTTGCTATTGGTCCTCAAATGCAGTGAGATATCAGTGAAAATGATGTCATAGAATTACTAGATTCCTGTGCCCAAGAATTAGCCAACAAAGATGTTATGGAACCAGGGCAGCAGATGACAGTATCTGAGGAAGATGACCAGGGCCTAAAAACTCTAGAACCAAAAAGGTTTTCGATGAAACTGTTAGCCAAAGCCTCTTGTCTCACTGCAGCACAGATGGCAAAGTTAGGGGAGCAAGATTCTAATCCAGAGAGGTGCACCACAGTTTACTGCCCAGTGACCGAGGGCCTCAGCTGCTACAGGGTCATTCATGATGAGCAAAAGATAAGCTCTGTACGAATCTCCCTTGATGCCTACTTCAAGAAACCGACACTGGTAGTAACTACCACCCTCCCTCAGCAACAGAATTTAACTGTGACTCTTTGACCCCAGGCCTGTCCTCTCCAACACCAGGCCCATCTTCCTCAATCATCTCTCCACCATCTTCTGCATCATCCAATTAGGAATGTTATCATAATGTTATTTCATGAATGCCCCTTCCAGTAAGTATGCAAAACACAAACAGAATAGGTGTTAACCTTTAATTATGATCTTCCCCCCATTTTTCCTGTCTAAACCATTTTAAGCACTATTTCTTATATATATAGATGTATCTTTTTTTTTTTACTGTATACCTACACACATACATACACACTGATATTCTCTATCTGCAGTACAGTATCCTATGTAGTTATTTTTATTATTGCTGTATTATCATTATG
>NW_006921722.1:7681590-7687096 GCF_000298275.1 Orycteropus afer afer
AAAAAAAAAAAAAAGAGCAGCTGCTGAGGCTGCCTGCTTATGTACAACCAAACACCTCAGGGACTTGGTTCCTTGGTTTGGAGGTTGAGGGTCATGGTTTCATGGAACACCCCAGTTAACTGGTCTAATAACATGTTCAGTGTTTCTGTTCTACCTCCTAGTTTGCTGCATAGTGCCCAGGATATTAAAAGCTTGCCAGTGGCCATCCAAAGCACAACAATTGGGAAAACTGTGGAACAAGGAGAGTCAGGAACAGGAGGAGGACACGGAATGTGTAGCTAATTGGCTCCAGTCAGAGATCAGAAGAATTGGGTGGTGCCTGGCTACCAACACTGAACATTTTGATCAAAGATTCCACAGAAGAATCTTGATCAAAATGGAGACAGAACTTCAAATTCTCAGAGTCTAGACTTTCTAGAGCCATGTAGGGTGGAATAACCCCTACTGCCCTGAGATAATCTTTAACCTTCACTCAAAACTATTCCTTGAAGTCTTCTTAAAACCAAACAACTGTTCAGCTTAACTGCTGTAGAAGGTCTGCCTTGAGTACTGTGGTCTTTAAAAATTATCTATGTGGGATCAAAGTGACAGCAGCTACTCAGAAGATTAGACAGGGACCTTAGGAGGAGTGAGTTTATGTTCATGAGGGAAGAATGACTCAGAAATGGAGGATGAGAACGGACGCACAACTCACAGAATATCATCACTGTCGCTGAGTTGTTCACATAGAAACCGTTGAATTGGTGTGTGTTTTGCTGTGTATATTGTCAACAGCAACAACATAAATCAAATTTAAAGAAAAAACCACTGCCACTGAGTCGATCCCAACTCACAGTGACCCCACAGGACAGAGCAGGACTGCCCCACAAGGTTTCTGAGACTGTAATCTTTATAAACGCTGACTGCCTCATCTCTCTCCTACTGAGGCACTGTTGGGTTTGAACTACTGACCTTCCAGGAAGCAGCTGAGCCTTAACCAGTGCTCCACCAGGGGTTCCAAGACTTAAAACTTACTGCTTATGAAATACGTACTGCTCACAAGAGACTGTACCTTAGGCTTATAAAAGTCAGCAGGATATAGTCTAAAGCCTCATCATGATCAGCGGATTGTAAGATGTGACAGGAGGCTTTCTCCTGGAAGCTGTTTTATGTTGACATGGAAGGCGGGATGTTCCAGGAAACAGCAGAGACGTGGTTGGACTCCTGCAGGTCTGCCACATCCATCCGCTCAGACTCACGTTCCTGAGACCGTGCAGGGCCTGCACCAACCCTCAACAGGACAGACTCAGGTTCTTTCACAAGGGCGGCTCTCCCACCAACTGTCTTTATGAATATTCTACCAAGCCAGAGAGAAAGACTGCCAGAGAAGGGGAAGGAAAATTCTGGGTCCCCGCCTCAGTTCCAACATGACTGACGGTCACTGCTCTGCTCAACATGGAATTCCTCAAAATTCTTGTTGCCTCGGCAGTCACCAAACTTTTTAACAAGCAACGGAGCACTCTGCTCAGAAACATCCCTGCCTGTTGGACCCAGTATACAACCAGTAAAAGCAGCTGTCGGGACTAGAGGCTGGGGCATCAGCCCTGGCCTGGACCCCACACGGGCCTGAGGCGAGGCGCCAGCTCTTGGTGTGGGCATATCCACCTACCGCTCCTGTTGGCCAAGAGGCCACACCTCATGTTGTGTAGAGCAGCACTGAAGTAGCTCAGCAGTCCCGCTCAGGCTGCCCGGAGCACCACCCAGACTCAGCCTGGGTCGCCATTTGCTCAGAGACTCTCTGCCACAGCACTGCCACCACACACGGGGGCTGCGACCCTCTCCCACAGCACTGCCACGGCACACGGGGGCTGCGACCCTCTTCCACAGCGCTGTCAAGGAACACAGAGGCCGAAACCCTCCGCCACAGTGCTGCCACGGCACACGGGGGCTGCAACCCTCTCCCACAGCACTGCCACGGCACACGGGGGCTGCGACCCTCTCTCATAGCGCTGTCAAGGAACACGGGGCTGAGACCCTCTCCCACAGTGCTGCCATGGCACACGGGGGCTGCGACCCTCTCCCACAGCACTGCCATGGCACACGGGGGCTGCGACCCTCTCCCACAGTGCTGTCAAGGAACACGGGGCTGAGACCCTCTCCCACAGTGCTGCCATGGCACACGGGGGCTGCGACCCTCTCCCACAGTGCTGTCAAGGAACACGGAGGCCGAGACCCTCCGCCACAGTGCTACCACAGGACACAGTGACAGTGAACACTCATGGGCCCACAGCACCTCAGACGCGGGGGCCATGTCCTGCTCCTGTTGTTGTCCAATGTATCTGGGGCCCGTACCAGCCACACTGTGGGTGCAGGCCTGGGTGACACCTTGGCTCATTGGAGGATCATGAGGAACCTCGTGGTGGCTCATGGGCTCAGTATTCCAGGGGAGGGGGAGACTGAAGCCAAGATTCCCACTGACATTTTTTCAGGCTTTCCCATCTGTTCCTTCATTTGACCATTACAAAAGCCCTAGGACTCGACAGGAACTAATTCACGTCCTGTAGCAGGGGAGGAAGCAGATGACAGACAGCTTAGGTGACCTGTGCATGGCGGAGCCAGGGCCATTGCACATGTGTCTCCTCACACCCCGCTGCTCTGTGAGCATGGAAAGCCCCTGCCATCCAGCTGACTCCGACTCACAGTGCCCCCCGAGGAGAGCAGAACTCCTCACAGGGTTTCCAAGGCCGCCATCTTTACAAAGGAAACTGCCTCATCTTTCTCCCCATTAGTGGCTGGTGGGTTCAAACCACTGACCTTTTGGCTAGCAGCTGAATGCTTAACCACTATATTCCTTAAACACTTTACCAGGACTCCTTAAAGCCTATTAATAAAATAATTGATAATTTTCAAGGTTATGACATTTTCTGCCAAATTACTTCCCCCAAAGGTCTAACACACATTGCTACCAGCAACGAACGAAAACACTTGACTGGATTCAGTAAAATAATCAGTATTTCTCTATTACCATTTTTTGCTAGTAAGTGAAAAATACTCGTTGGGCTAATTTTGCATTTTTATGGTGAAATGCTTTTCTACCATGTGATTAGTGATGAGTTGAGCTTCATCTTTTGAGCAATTGCTCATTCATGTCCATGACCCATTTCTCAATTGGTGCTTCATGTGGATTTCAAACAAATTTGTATGAAAACTTTATATAATTCGTTAGGTCACCGTTTACCACACCGATGGGAAACATGGTTCCACCCATCCACGCTTCCTCTACAATTCTGTTCTCATTTTCACCTGACGGTTCTATTGTTCTTTTCCTTTGTGACTCTTTAAGAGTCTTTGAAGCCTCCGCCTGTCCCCGTCCCCACGTTCCTTGGCATCTGGGGCTCAGTACTGTACACCCCCAGTGAGAAGGCTTACCTGCTGGTCATCAGGAGTCCATATGCCACACGTGATCTGGCTCTCCAAGTTGATCTCAGACGACCAGTGCCTTTGTCCACTGACAGAACCAACCAGGACAAATCCATCTCGATAGGAAATGAGCGCTTGGGTCCCGTCGTGGCTCCACGTAAAATCACTCACCTTTGGGGGACACACAGAGAAGAGGTCAATTTGTCATCTGGAAGGGAAAGCACTTTTATCAAAGGCTAGACACAGGAATGCTCTTCAGAAGCAAGACTGGCGAGGCTCTGGTTCGCTTACTCGGAGGCACTCGTTCGTGCATGTGCTCAGTGGAGAGCCTCCGTACGTACGCCACGCAGTCGGTTTGGCTGTAGTCTTTAGAAGCTGCTTGCCAGACCTGGGTCTTCTGCTGTACCACGGGGTGGGGTCACACAGGCAACCTTTCGGCTACTAGCTCAGTGCAGAGTGTCTACGTGGCCCAGGCACCTTTCTGGCCCACTTACTTGATATATTTAGCTACTTTCCCTCCCCTTCCCCCCATCCATGGCGACCAACAAAGAAAAACCTTTCCTTGACTTTCTATAATGACCAAAACATCAAACCCACTGTCATCAAGTCAATTCCAACTCGTAGTGACCCCCACTGGGTTTCCAAGGCTGTAAACGTTTACAGAAGTAGACTGCCTCATTTTCCTCCGTGGAGCGGCTGGTAGGTTTGAACCACTGCCCTTCTGGTTAGCATTCAAATGCCTTACCCACAATGCCACCAGTGCTCCTTTTTACAGCAGACTCATACGGTATTTATCCTTCTGTGATTGACTTATTTCACTCAGCATAATGTCCTCCATGTTCATCCACACTATGAGGTGATTTAATGTTGCACAGTATTCCATTCTGTGTTATGCACCACAGTTTGGTTATCCATTCACCTGTTTGACATGTCCTCAGGAAAGACCAATCGTTAGACAAGAACATCCTGGTTGGTAAAGTAGAGGGTCAGAGAAACAGGAAAACCCCGATGAGATGAACCGACACAACAGCCACAACCCAAACTCACACACACCAACAATTGTGAAGATGGCGCAGGGCCGAGCAGAGCTCTGCTCGGTCACACATAAGGGAGCAACTTGACAGCAACTAACAATAGCTACAGGTCATTAACTTAGCCTTTAGGTTAGATCGAGATGGTCTTAGAACAGGATAAAGGCATTATGTGAAAACCTGTAAGAAAAATGACCAAGGACAAGACTTGCATAGTGTATACTACATGGCAGCACCGTCATATTGCTTCACATGTGTCAACTCACTGAGCCTCCTAACCATCTTCTGAGGGAGGCGTTGCTATTCCCACTTTACAAAGAACACGAGGCACAGTGGGAGTGAGGAATTACCCACGGTCGAACCCAGGGCTGTGTGGCTCTGTGCTGGCTCCTGACCTGGGTTACAATGCCCCTCAGGTTAGAGCAGACTTTCCATCACTGTTTGCTCATCACTTACCAAAACAGTAAAGCTCAGTAACACCAAATAGGATGAAGTGAACACAGCCTCACCAAGGTAAACAATGGCACCAAGATGTACACAAGAAACAAGGACGTTTTGGTAATGCTACAACGCATATAACTCTGTGACAGCAGCAACAACTAAAACATTTTTGTGGGTATATGAGTATGCATTTATGCATGTACATGTATATGTATGCAAATGTGTGTATATGAGTGTATGTATGGATACATATATATGTATATGCATGCATGCACACATGTTTAGAATTAAGCACACTGGGCGCACAGTTATGGACCACACACTTCAGAGGATTGGTTTACTGGATTTGAAGGCTTAGGACCATAGTCTAGTGGGAAAACTCGGTCAACTGGCAAAATAAACTTCATGAAGTCTACATCCCAGGTTGATGAGCGGTGTTTGGGATCTTAAAGGCTTCCAAGAAGCCATTTAAGATACAACTATTGACCTCTACTCATCTGGAGCAAAAGAGAAAGAAGGAAATCCAAGACTCTTAGAAAAAAGCAGCCTACAGGACCGTCTACATGAACCAGAGACTAGACCAGAGGAACTAGATGGTACCCAGCTACCACCACCAAACTTTCTGGTCAGGGGCA
>NW_006921722.1:7687606-7713905 GCF_000298275.1 Orycteropus afer afer
CTTGGAGGTGAAATGTTATCCTTTTATACACAGTTGGATTCAATCAGCTAATATAGCAGAATTTCTGTACCTGTATTTATGGGGGAAGCAGAACCATCATTTCCCTTCCTGTGATGTCTTTTCTTGGATTGGGGATCAGGCTTATGCTGATCTATCAGAACGAGATGGACCTCAGTCTCTCTTTTTGCACTCCTGAAAGAATTTGTATATATTGGGATAACCCACTGCCTAACAGTTTGGTAGAACATGCCTATAGAACCATCTGGCTCTGTATTTTCTTGTGAATAGATTTTTAACCACTGTTTCAGTTTCTTTAATAGTTTTGTACTAGCCAGACTTCCAAGCTTATTTCTTTTTGAGTTACAGTACCTATACATTTTTAGGAATTTGTCTGGTTATATCAGTTTCAAAACTGTTGTCAAGTAGTTGTTTAAAGTATCTCTTATTATCCTTTTATAAATCAGCTTCATTGAAGTGTCATTCATATATAATAAGATAGAGCTCTCTCTCAGCAGTCAATCCCCTACCTTCAACCTTGGTCCCAAGCAACCACTGATCTTATTTCTGCCACTAGTTGCTTGTTCTAGAATCTCACACGAACGGAACCATACAGTATGTTCACTTTTCTGCCTGGCTGCTTTTGTTCAGCACAGTGGGTTTGACAGTCTTCTGTGTTCTTGCCTGTGTCACTAGTTCATTCCTTTTCACAGATGAGTAGTACTCCCTTATATGGATACACTACAACTTACTTTTCTATCCAAGTTGCTGGACATTTGGGCTGTTTCCAGTCTGGGGCTATTATCAAGTTGCTGTGCACATTCATGTACAAGATTTTTTGTGAACACATAGTTCCATTTCTCTTGGGTAAATACCAAAGGGTGGAATTTACTGCTGAGTAATAAGGTGAATACATGTTTAACCACATAAGAAAATACCAAGCTATATTCCAAAGTGGTTATCCCATTTGACACTCCCACCAACAGTGCATGTGAGTTCTAGTAGACACAGAAGCTAACATTTGGTGCTGTCGGTCTTTTTGATTTCAGTTATTCTACTGGGTGTGCAGGAGCCCCTGTGTGTACCATATGGTTAAACTCTTGACTACGAGCCAAAAGGCTGGTGGTTGAAACCCATCCAGAGGTACCACAGAAGACAGGCCTGGCAATGTGCTTCCAAAAGGTCACAACCTTGAAAACCCTATGAAGCAGTCCCACCCTGCACACAGGGGGTCACCGTGAGGCAGAATCGACTCAAGGGCCACTGACCACAACAAAGGGTGTGTATGGAATTGCACTGTGGTTTGAATTTGCATTTCCCTGCTGGCTAAGGAGGTCGAGCAGTGGTTCATGTGCTCAGTGATCATCTGCATGTCATCTTCTGGGAAGTAGCTGTTCAAATCCTTTGTCATATCTATCTATATATACATACACAATACATGGAGATATATATAAATACATTTATTAGGTCATCAACCTTCTTATTATGTTGTAAAATGTTTGTATAAATTCTGGATATAAGTGCTTTTTCAGGTATGTGGACTGCAAATATGTTCCCCAGGCCCTGGCTTGCCTTTTCATTTTCATAAGGTATCTGTCAAAGAGCAAGAGTTTGGAATTTTGATGAAGCCCCGTATCATTTTTCCTCTGTGGCTCATGGACTTGTGGCCTTCACAAGGACTGGTGCAGAAGTCCAGGGGCAGAGCTTTCCTCCTGCACTGTCCCCCAGAAGAAGTTCCGTTTTCACAGTGAGGCCCACAGCTCCTTCAGAGCTCATCTGTGTGCACAGTGGGAGCTAAGACTCACGGCTCATTTTTTTTTTCTTACAGCTGTTTAGTTGTTCCAGAGCCATCTGTTGAAAAGACGTTCCTATCCCCACTGAATTCCTGAGCCATCTTTTCATGCCTTTGGTTACTGGTCACCTTTCCTGGGTTTTTAATTAATTGTTTTTTATTTCCTTTTTTATTATGAAGTGTTTCAAGCATTCCACAGAAAACAGAGAAAATACCAAACGCTAGGTTATCTACCATATGACAGCATCAAATTAAAATGTATCGCCACATTTATGTTAGCCATTCATGTGCGTGTGTAAAAATATACCCAGCGAAACCTGCTCCCACCACCCAGTTTCAGACACAAAGGTCAGTGATGGTGATGCTCTTCACCTGTGTCCACACTCTCATTATTTCTGTTCCATTGTCTCCCTTGTTTTTCTGACTTACTATTTGCCAGATATTTTTTGCATCCTTTTACTTTAAACTTCTATGTTAAGTTTTAGGTGTGGCTCTTAATACCATATACTGGGGTTTTTGAAAACATAATCTGCCACCTTTTATCATTTAATTTGTGAATCTATCTCATTTACATTTATTATAATTTTTGTCGTATGTTCTTGTTTCTACCACTTAATTTAAGTTAGTGCCACCTTTTGCTTCTTTTCAACCTTTTTTAACTTAAAAAAAAAAGACACATATGTAATCTTCACTCTTCTTAGACTTAGAAATATCCTATTTCCTGTAAAATGTGTGACACTACCAATACCACACATTTTGGGTGAATAATAAGATGGATGAACAGACACCCCCAGGACATGACCTTCCTACCATTTCCCCAGCAGGGGCCACGGTCTCTGTTGGTGACCAGCCACTGTCCCCATGAATGGTGTGGCTTGAGAGGCAGCTCCTCAACAGCTGGTGTAAGGGACCGAAAAAGCTGTTTCCTTGGGTCCATGCAGAGGCTGGTTATATTGATAGATGTTTCAATCAAGCATACGATCTCACTTTAAGAATTTAAAGCAATTTTTATAAACCAAAAATATCCCCTGGAGTCTTCTTAAAACTGAACAACAGCTTAACCAAACCAGTGGGGGAAAAAAAAAAGAGGTCTGCCTTGAGCATTGTGGTCTTTTAAGAACTATCACCATGGGCTCAAAATGTCAACAGCAACTCCAGAGAGTACACAGGAACCTCAAGGGGCAGTAAGTTCATGTTTATGGGGAGGAGCACCCTAGAAAAGGAGGGTGAAAATGGCAGCACAGCTGGAAGAATGGGCTCCATGTCACTGGATGGGTGACATGGGGCAACGGCGGGGCTCTGCCACTCTCGACCACAACATCAATCAAATTCAGAAATAAAGAACTGAAAGCAACAGTTTTCAGAGAAAACACATTACCTTCTGCAACAAAATTTAAGGGCCTGTCGCCTCGCAAGGATAATGCTGCTTATTTGCATGCTCTTAACTCATTTATCTCAGAAATTATTTGTACTGAAAGGAAACACTCCCTCTAACCAGAGGGCAAAAACGTACAGCCAGCGCAAAGATGCTTCTTAGAGACCCAAGCAAACTTACAGCCACAGACCTGGATGATACAGGAGGTTTATCTGAACTAACTAAGATTATTAAACTAGGTCATCATCGAGTGGTAAGAATATGACAATCAGAAAAACAGAGGTAGCTGTGTTCCAAACGCACTCCACTGCTCCAGCTGGGCTTGGATGGCGAAGGGGCGTGATGCTCTTCCTGACGAAGACATGTTCTCGGACACAGATTCGTGATACTGAGCCAGGCACAGGCGTCCTCAGTGGCTGGCCCTGTGAGGCCATGCCAGCCCCATGAAGGATTCACGATCCTGTCCTGAAACACAACTGTTCATGTAGCTTCTGCCAACTGTTTGGCTACTCTGTGACAATGCAAGGTACACTGTGTAAGAAGGATCAATAGTCATTTCTTTTCAGAAGAAATAGTTCTTCTCTGAGCTGGTTTCAAGATGTCCCTCCTCCAGCCACGAAAGGATGCTGGCACCAGACATTCCCCAGGTGCAGAGCCACCTGCCTCACAGTGACTCACCACCACATATGGTCTGCCTGCAAGACAACGCAGCACAACAGGCCTCCCCAAAGCATAGACGGTTCAATGGTGACAACTGCTCAGGCGAGTCCTGAGAGTTCCAGAAAGCAGAACTGTAAGAAAAACTGAATCGGATCACAAGCTGTAGCAAGGACTCTGGTCATCCCCAGCTGACACGGGCTTCTGTCAGGTTCCAGATGCTTCCAGAGGCTCTGACTGATGCCAGTGGTGCCTGGCCGCTAAACTGCAGGCTGGCAATCCCAGTCCAACCAGACACCTCGGAAGAAAGGCCTGGTGACCTACTTCTGGATCTCAGTAACTGAAAACCCCACAGAGCATAGTCCTGCTCTGACACCCACGGGCACCATGAGTGGGAACAGACTTGGTGGCGACTGGTGAAGACTGCTGCCAAGGGTTTCCATCCCTCGGGGGCTCACTCACGCACAGGTCTGAGTCCATGCCCTGCTCTTGTTTCCAGCATGCTTGCTTGCTCTAACTCTCAAGGGGAAGAAGGGCTTAGGGACAGGGCAGCGTGAACCACGCAGCTGCTGGACAAGATGCTGCTGCCATGATGCAAAAAAGTGTGGCAGTGGTCCCCCTCTCGGCTGGTGTGGGCCCCCTCTCGGCTGGTGTGGCCCTTCTCTGGCAGTAAGGAAGTCTGAGCCCTATGAGATGTAATATAACCACACAAGGAATAAGAGTGCGTGGCAGAGTGTATGGATTCAGCCTCAGCTCTTCCTCCCACTAACTGCCCTGGGCTGACAAGTTCCTTGGCTTCCCTGCCTTGGGTTTCTCTTCCACTAACTGAGAATGACATCTTTTGAATGGGGTGCCTACAAAGATCAAAAGAAACGACATTTACCATTTTCTTGCCATCCCAAATCTGCAGACATGTTGTGGCTAATCACCGAGTCCTACGCTTTGGTTCGCAGGAGAAGCCCAGCACTTTAGACCCTTATGGATGAACCTGGAGAAATCTCCACATCGCAGAAAGCAAGGGAGCGGTGTAACCTCCACGCCTGAAGCACGTCATTGGTGATGGTATGGCTGCCGTTTACAGGACAGGCAGGCTTGAGGAAAGGTGCTACGGGGTAGTAGTACTTCTACACACAGTAGGTCTGAGCATTACAAATGTATAGTGACAACAGTTATGATGCAGGCACTGTCATGAGCACCTCACATACATGTTGTTGTTGTTGTTTTTGTTATGTGCCGTCGAGTCGGCTCTGACTCATAGAGACCCCTCCTTGGGTTTCCGAGGCAGTATCACTACAGAAGTAGGATTGCCCAACCTTCCTTCCGAGGAGTGGCTGGTGGGTTTGAACCACCAGCCGTCTGGTTAGCAGGCAAGTGTCTTAGCCACTATGCTACCAGAGCTCCTCCTCACATACATAGTCTTACTTAGTTCCCACAATGAGTCTTTAAGGCAGGATTCTTATACTTCCTGTAACCAGCCCTGGCTCTGGTGGCACAGTGCGTAAGGCATTTGACTGCTAACCAAAAGGCTGGTGGTTCAAACCCACCAGCCACTCCTTGGAAGGAAGACTGGGCCATCTACTTCTGAAATGACACCACCTCGGAAAGCCAAGGCGGGTGGCTATGAGTCGGATCTGACTCGATGGCAGTGAGTTTGGCTTGGTTTGGCTAAGCAGACTGTCCTGGCAGTAGAGTGGTGATTCAAACCACTGCAGTTCCTCAGGAGAAAGATGTAGCCATCTGCTCCTGTAAAGAGACTGTTGTTGTTGTGTGCCAGCAAGTCAATTCCTGTTATAGTCCAGAAAACTCTACAGAGCCGTTCTACCGTCACATGGGGTTGATGTGAGTGGACATCACCTGATGGCACATAAAAACCACCACTTATTCCAGTTGACAACAGTAAGGCAAGAGAAGTAGCTGACAAAAGGCTACACAGCCAAGAAGTCACGGATCCTGACCCCAACATCGATCCTCAAGGTGACATGAACTCCCTACTTAGGGCCATGGAGGTTTCCACACTTGGGGCTCCACTTCAGGAGGGTCAGCAGCCAGAGGGTGGGCTCTGCCTCTTCCTCTTTCATTCCACGGAGGTAGGCAGTAAACTGAAGGGGGCTTACCAGGGTCGGTCCATGTTGTGTTTACATGAACAGACAAACTCACACTCTCTCTCTCTCACACACACACACAGAAGAAGGTTCTGTCTTTACAGAGAGCTACACTTGTCCTCTGTAATCATGTACCACGATACCGTCACCATGAGTCAGGATCCACCTGACAGCAACAATCAACAATACCTTCATTCTCTGCAATTTCACTTCCCTTGACTGGCCCTTCAAACATGGGGTGCACACAGCGTATTTAGCAAGGGGTGGGGGAGCAGAGGACAAACTGCCAGTTCCTTAGACATATGCAGCGAGCTAGTCACAGGGAAACCGTCCGGGGATGAGTGGTCCCAGAAAGCCCTCCTCAGCCAGCATCCATAGGGGACCAGGGTTCACATTCCCAGGACCAGGATGGACTTGAGTCCTGGCACAGAGAGGAGGTGCTCGTGGAGCTCACCCCTCGAGTTGGAGGAAGAATGTGCTGCAAGCCAGGAGAACCCTGTGGAGGCTTCTAAGAATAGACGCCTCCATAGGGCCCTGCCAGTCACTGGCTTCCTCCCAGCGGAGAGGACTCTGCACCAGAACGGAAGTGAGGGCCGCAGGGGGCTGCACTAATTGAAACTTGACAGAAGAGAGTGTGAAAACCCACTGCTTGGTGAGAAATCATCTTCCAGGCTCTCCCAGAGAGAAGCAGAAGCCTACAAAACAGGGAAAATACCTTTAGAAGGAGCAGAGAAGTGATATGCTAGAAGCCCTTCCGAGGGTCCAAATTTAACATGGAATCACACACTGAATGGTGAAAAAAACGATCCCACACATTTAATTAAAGCTTGAACCCTGACAGTTCTCACATGCGGCGGCAGAGCTGAAGGCAGGAACGTGATCCTATTTTAAGCTAGTGACATACTCTGAGGAGTGAGAAGCCGGTTCTAATTTTATTTATTCCCACTCCTCTTTGTTTGGGAGAGAGTTTTCCGTGATGTGAAGCATTTTTTCCAGAGTACTCGGTCTGGCACTCCACCCCAGCCCCTGCTCACCTGAGCCCCACGGTCGTTGACCAGCTCCACAGACCACCTGCCCTCATACTGAATCCACACGAATATCCCTCCGTCCGCATCACACGTGGCCAGCTTCTGGTAGGGCTCGTTCCACCTCACCAGCACGACCTAGAAAAAACCAAGATGGTGTTTACCACAGTGGATAACCCAACAGACCATGAGCATTCCCACAAGGTGATCAGACTTCAGAGCTAAACATGCTATCATTAGTCAAAGGAACATGGACACAAACACACCAGTGACCATGGGGACAGCGTGGAGACAGGCAATGTTTCCCTCTAATGCCGTAAGTCACAGTCCACTTGATGGCAACTGACAGTCCAAAGAGAAGAGTGAAAGAGAATCCAGGGAATTAGTGGAGGGGATAGGGCACAGGCCACACATGACAGTTTTACACAGAACCAGGTCCATTCTGTCAGGGCTTCCTAGAAAACAGCAGACACTTGTGCAAATGATAAATTATGGCAAGAAAATGCCCACTGGCACAAAAACCAGGAGAGGGACACCAAGCCTACATGATCCAGCCCCTGCCTCTCACTGGCATGCACTGTTTCCTCATCTGATGGTACCGTGTGATGGGAAAACGGATTTTCACAAAGCTTACGCATTTTACGCAGGATACTATTTATTTAGTACAGAAAAGGGAAGGTGCACATCTCATTTAATTTCATTTTCCTTTAGAAGTGAAATTTTCTATACTTTTTCTGGACTACCTTATTTCTCTCCACAGTTCACTGTCTAAACATGGACAATTTGGAAAAAACGTACAATTGAAAAATCTAAGCTGTTTAGGGTTTATCACAGAGGAAATATGAAGAAACTAAAAGCTCAAAATTGTGTTTTAAGAACTTCATTTTATAAATTTGAAAAGATCTGAGCCACACAAGTCATTCCCGTGTTCCTGAAATATCATCTCCTCATCTCAGAATGGCAGACGCTCTGGGAGGTGATTTGTGGGATCTGGTAAATGCCGAGTTCTCTGTTGGCAACCCTCACAGAGCCCAGTGAGTCCTAAAAGGGAATGAGGGTTATGAAATGGTCCCTGGAGACCATGAACTGCAAGCCGCAAAACCAACCCCACAAGGTGCACTGTGGTGAACGTTTCCCAAGGCTGTCTTCTTGATGACATATTATGCTACAGGACTAATACAGAGTTGGAGGACCTGAGGCCTCTGTGTTCAGGAATGTGAAAAGCCCAGATGGGGAGTCAGAACATTTTTGGATACAGAGATATAGAAATATTCCAAAATGATGTACATCAAAACGTATGCGTAAGGGTTGTATCCTTTCACCACAGTTATTCACCCTGTATGCTCAGCAAATAATCCAGGAAACTGGACTATATGAAGAACATGGCCTCAGGACTGGAGGAAGGCTCCTTAACAGCCTGTGATATGCAGATAACACAACCTTACTTGCTGAAAGTGAAAAGGACTTGAAGCATTTACTGATGAAGATCAAAGACTATGACTTCAGTATGGATTACACCTCAACATAAGGAAAACAAAAGTCCTCACAACTGGACCAACAAGCAACATCATGAGAAACAGAAAAAAGAATGAAGTTGTCAAGGATTTCATTTTACTTGGACTCACAATTAATACCCATGGAAGCAACAGTCAAGAAGTAACATGACGTATTGCAAAAGACCACTTGAAAATTGTTCTGGTTCCCTAGTGCCACTCTAACAAGAATATACCACAAATGGGATTGTCCTTAACAAACAGGAGTTCATTCTCTCACAGTTTGGACGCTTTAAGTCCAGGTTCAAAGTTCCAGGTTCCAGGGGCTGGGTGAAAACCCCTCAATCTTGGGGTCCAGCTCTGCCTCCTGCTCCTGGCCCACTGGAGCTAGAGGCTTTTCTTCACTCCGACAGCTGCTGGCTGCTGAGACTGACAAGCTCAAGGTTGGCAAATAAAAAGGCACAGTCCCAATGTTACCAAACCACATGGCAGGCCATTAACTCAGGGTCATTGTAAGTCCCAAGGTTGGCAGAGCATGGTAGGCTGCTGAACAACGACATGGCTACATGCAGGGTCCAAGCGTGCCATAAGCCAGAAATCATTCCCCAAGGCTTCTGCTTATATACAGGAAGCAGATCACATCCCAAAGGCAGCTACTCATCTGCTCACAGTAGATTCCACCATGGAGTTGATTGCCAGTGTCATGGGGAATAATATATCCAGCTGCCCAGCCATTCACCCAGGCCTAGCCAAGTTGACACACAAACTGAACTACCACAAAAACGTTAAAAAGTAAAGATGTCACTCTGAGGACCAAGGTACACCTAACCAAGCCATGGTCTTTTCAATTGCCTCATGTGCGTGGCAAAGCTGGTGAATGAATAAGGAAACTGAAGAAGAGCTGACACATTTTAACTGTAGTGCTGGTGAAGAATATCAACTATACCGTAGACTGTTACAAAGAGTCGTACAGGAAATCCAGTCAGAAAGCTCCTCAGAAGCAAGGATGGGGAGCCCTTGTCTTGCTTACTTTGGATACGTCATCAGGAAAGACCAATGTCCAGAAAAAGACGTCACGGTTGGTCAAGTGGAGGATCAGCAAGACTGAGGTAAACGTCCATGAGATATGCTGAGCCACAGCCACCCACGGTCCCAGACACAGCAATGGTCAAGAACACAGTGTGGGACCAGGCAGCGTTTCGCTCTGTTAGACGGGAGGCCACCACGAGTCAGAGTTGACAGGAATACAGTCAAGGAAAACATCATCAGACACTCAGCACAGCACTCCTGCCGCTCCCGAGAAGTCTGTAATCGGTCTCCTCCCAGGACACTGGACCCAAGCTGCTAATTATATCCTTGTGAACTTATGACACCTGTGTACATGGTTTCTAAACTCTAACTTACAATGTAAACTAGAAAACAAGGCCACAGACAGATGGTGAAGGACCCCTCACAATGTCCAGACCCCCATCCTCCCACCCATTTTCCATCGAACCCACATTTCCTGCTTTCTGACCAAGAGGTAAACCCATCACTTCGAAAAGCTATACTATGGGCACGTTGCTTTTAGGTTTCACATCTGTTTCCAGGACACTGAGAGCTAGGAGAGATCCCAACTTAGGCCTGACCTAAGGTGGCCTTAAGCTAGGTTCCCAGCCAGCCTTGGTTCACAACACTGGATGGTCTCGGCACTCACTGAAAGATGCTTAACAAAATCCTCAAATATTTCAAAACGAAATTATTATCCATTTAAACTGCAGAGAGTCCTAGGCCTCTTTTCAAAGGTTCAGCGAAACTGAAGAAAGCCATGATGATCCAATTTTCTAAAACCGGGCAAATCTAATCTAGCTGCTGGCTAACCATGCTAGGAGCTCTGGAGGCACAGTGCCTATGGCATTTGACTGCTAACCAGAAGGCTGGTGGTTCAAACCCACCAGCCACTTCTCAGAAGGAAGACTGGGCAATCTACTTCTGTAGAGATACTGCCTCAGAAACCCAAGGAGGGGTTGCTATGAATTGGACTCGACTTGACAGGAGTTGAGTTTTGTTTTCTGTTTTTGGTAACCATGCTACAATCAACTGCCAGGGATATGGGTGTCAAAAACACCTTAGGAGTCCAAGCTAGCTTCACCCCTCTGTTGAGACCGCCTCCTTGTTGCTGAGTCATTGCCCTTCCACGTGGGACTCACACAGTCCATAGCAACTATCAGGTGTGCGTCTCTGGCAGCTCTGTGTGCTTGGGGTCGTGGAGCAAGTTTTGTCCATCTCTGCATACAGACATGTAATAATTTTGATATACTGTGCCAAATAATTATATAAAATGAGAAGTTGTGATCCTTATTAAATAACTGTAAAATTATTGAAAACTATTTTGAGTAAGTTATTTCCAACTCCCCAAGAACACATCTGTCCTGGAAGAACTGCAGCCAGAATGCTCCTTGGAAGCCAGAATGGCCAGACTTCATCTCGCCGACTCTGGTCACATTGTAAGAAGGGCCCATTCCCTGGAGAAGGATACCATGCTTGGTAAAGTGGAGGGTCATGGAAAAAGGCGAAGGCCCCCAACAAGATGGACGGACACGGTGGCTGCAACGATGGGCTCAGGTATAGCAAAGATTGTGAGGCTGGAACAGCACCAGGCAGTGTTTCATTCTGCTATGCACAGGGTCACTGTGAGTCAGAGTTGATTCAATAGCATCCAAGAGCAAAAACAAGCACACACTGGAAGGGCAAAACAGAGGTCGGAGGGGCAACCAATCCCAATTCCTTTTGCTTTTTTTAAGACTAGTTTTAAACAATCTTCTTTATTTAAATTACTGTTTGAATTTTTAAACTCAAAGTCAAAACAACAGCAGGAAAAGTCTTTTACTGACATCGAATGTGTTAAAAATTTAAAATTCCCAAATGATTGCTAAAAGCCATCTTCATAAAATCCATAAGATGATCTGGTCCAAGTAGCACAACCGACAAACGTGTGTGTGGCTGCAATTTGGTCCCGAAGGCCTCACCCTCCATTTTGGGACTCATTAATCATCTAACACCCATAGTGGACGTCAAGGTGGCTCCCACAGAATGGAGTTTGGCAGTAACAGGATATTCATGGTCAGTTCTGAAACTACGCCCCCCCAGTGAATAGTGAGCATTTGCTGCTCTGTAAGGCCCGTCACAGAGTAACTTCTGGTGACAGAGCACAGAGGTGGAGATTTTTGCCTTTGACATCCACTGCTACGTATGGTTGTGTATTTCATGAACACTGACAACAAAACCCCTTCTCCTCACAAAATAACTTGCTCATTCACAGCACAATATCAACACAAAAGAGCAGAGCTAAAATCACGTAAATTATGCCTAACATGACATTACAGAGTCCTTGGCCTCTTGACAACACAGTTGCCTTTGTTGGATAAATGAAGTCAATAAATGAAGTTAACAGACTAAAGTTCATTTTTCCATCATTCTTAAATCAGTTGAGGGACAGCTGTAGATGAGAACGTGGTCCCTGATCACACACTGGTGGCTGTGAGTACTAACTGGGTAACTGAATAGGAGGTTACCTCCTCTAGGTTCCACAGAAGAAAAAGGAGGCTATCGGTTTCTATAGAGTACAGCCTTGGAAAACCCTGTGGGGCAGTTCTACTCTGCCCTACACAGTGGCTACTCAACAGTTTGGACTGGTTTGTCTAAGCTGGAGTATCTTCCAGGTGATTCTTGTTTGAAAAGAAAGTAAAACTGCTAACGTTGTTTCCCGGGAGGGGAACCCTCCTTTCCTCTCGTCTCCAGGTCCTCACTGCTGCCTTATCCTTCCAGCAGCTTCCTGTTTTCCAAATCCTTCCAGCCCGTTCGGCAACGTGAGCACACACGAGCATGCTGCAGGATCTCTGACTGAGGGCCAGCTGGGCTCTGAGCTGCCCAGAGTAGGTGCCAGGGTGCTAAGCAGCAGGCAGCCTAAGGCAGAGCTCGCCTTTCAGTTTCAACACAAAGCAGACTCCTGCTTCCTCGGCACCAAGGGCTTTGGTGGTCAGGTGGCAGCTGAAAAGCGTGCTCCCCCACTGTTAGAGGATGAGCTAGTTTGACATAGGTCTTTGGCTGTTCTAAAAATGGTGGCCTGTCACTCTGTGATATGAGACATGTTCCATCCTTTTATGACGGTACTGTTACCAACGGGCGTTTATGAAGAGCTATCACGGGTAGACTGGGGCCATCTGCTCTGTGGTAGAGCCCTACATTCTATGCAGGGGCCTGCACTGGATTCCCAGCCAACACTTCACGCAGCCACCACTCACTGTCAGTTCAGGCCCATGTGCAGCTAGGACACTGGATGGTTTCAGTAGACCTTCCTGACTCAGCCGGACTGGGGAGAAAGGCCTGGTGACCTACCTCTGAAAAGCAGCCAGTGGGAACCCTGTGGATGACGACAGTCCCTGCAGATCCACAGCAACCGTGGGGACGGCACAGGGCCTAGAGCACCTCGTTCTGTCAGGCACGAGGTCACGTGAGTCGAGGGCCCACTTGACAGCAGCTGAAGACCACCTTACAGGTAGAGAGACCTAAGCTACAGATGTAGGGTAGGCAGCTCAATGCCTCTTCAGGCTGTAAGCTACCACCCCAAATAAAGTCACTTCCACCCCTGAATTACTTTTACGCAGAGTGACAAGGACCACTCATCATCTCCAGGATCTGGAGGCAGGAACCCTCAAATGAAGCTGACAGATGAACTTACACAGGAAACACCCAGTGAGCAACCAGTACTGCCAGTGTCCACACATCAGCTTAAAACATGCATCATTGGAATGAATGGCTAAACACAAACGGGTAAAGTAACAAAGCCTTATAAGTGACCATCATCATTCAATCCTTACTCTGTAATTTATTACGGGAGACAGCAACAGCTTGTACTGTTCAAGAAAAACAGTAATTGCTAGTTTAATTTTAGACACATTCGGTTATTTTAATAAAGAACCCAAAAGCATCGTGAACCACAGGCTGGAAGGAATTCAGAGAGAACAGTATTTCACAGAACAATGCCAGCCAGCAGTCTTCCAGCAAAGTCATTGAGAAAGTGTGGTCCCTCTAGCTCAGTGGTTAGGGGTACGGACTCAGGGCCTGCATCCTGGCCTTGCACTGCTCAGTGCTGTGGCCAGGGACCACTCGCTTACCCACTTTGGGGGCTTTCCTCATTTGCCAGGTGGGGTGGTAACAACACAACTTTCAGAGTTGCTGCGTGGAGTATAAGGAGAACGGACTCAGAACAGTGCCGGGCACACAACAGTCCTTCACCAAACTTCTTTAACATTAACTTGTGAACTAAAACTTCAGGATGATAAAGACAGGTCCAGCACAATATTTAAATGGATGCTCCTGCTGCAGCTAGCCACCGCTGAGGCGGTCCCTGACACGTGGTGACCCGGAACGTTGCCTGGTCCTGCACCAGCCCCAGGGTTGCATGCTGAATCACCGGAATCTACGGGGTCTTCACTGGCTCATTACTGGAAGAGGATTGCCAGGCCTGTCTTCCTAGGTCTTAGCTTGGAAGCTCCACGGAAACATACTCAGTATCATGACACCAGGCAAGCCTCCACTGTCAGATGGACGGTGGCTGAGCAGGTAATACACGAGCTGGGAACTGAACCTGGTTCTCCCACATGGAAAGCAAGAATCCGACCACTGAACCACCAACGTCTTCATAGCTGAGTGGATCGCTTCTTATTTAATAGGAGATAAACGTTTTGAAAATGAGCCCCTTTTCCAACTGATCTGTTGGCACTCGCATCCTCAATCTTCAAGATCTCTGCATCTTACTGACTAATGATACCATGAGGTCTGCATCACCGTGGGCCTGGGATGCACTCCGCCCCTTGACCTCTGGTGGAGATGCCTGCACCGCCTCCCCACCTTCCTTCCTGCCACGACTGTGCACCTTGTCTGCCGGGTCCTAGTGCAGGCAGCTCCCCCCACGCACACACTCACTCAATGCATCTCCCTCGCCTGAGACGGCTGCTTGTTTGTCCCCAGTGGCAGCAGACAGTCCACAAACATGTTCACCCCAAACTTTCCTTGAAGGCTACTAACCGTGTTTCTGTAGACTTTTATATTATTCATTCATTCATTTTTTCTCTTTTCATTAAACTTTTAAAGGGAAGAAACATTAAGATGTCAAATTAGGTCAAACAAGAGGATTTTTTTTGGGGGGGGGCGGATAACAGCTTCATCAAGACACAATTCACACACGTAGAACACACCCATTTAAGGTGTAAAGTTCAATGCTTTCTTAGCATATCCAGAGTTGTGACATTATCATCACAATATATTTTAGAACATTTTCATCACCCTAGCCGGGAAGCCCAGCCCATTTACAGATCACCCTGTCCTCCACACCTGCTTCCCTCATCAACCACTACCAATCTCCCTTCCGTCTATGGCTCTGCCTCTCCCGGGGGTTTCTCAGAAATGGAATGATCCAGTGCGTGGCCTTCAGTAACTGGCTTCCTTTGCTCAGTATCACACGTTCGAGGTTCATCAATACCATAGCAGTATCAGTAGTACTTCGTTCCTTTATACGGACAATAATGTTCCATTGTACGGATAGACCACATTTTGTTTCTTCACTCATCAGCTGATGGACACTTGAGCTGTTTCCACCCGTCAGCTACTATGAATGATGCTGCTATGAATATTCATGTATCAGATTATGTGTGGACATATGCTTCTATTTCTCTTGGATGTATACCTAGGAATGGAAATGCTGGCTCAAATGACAACTCTACGCTTAATCATTTGAGGGTCTGCTGGATGCTTTTCCAGAGGGGCTGCACCATTTCACACTGCCTGCCAGCAGTGCAGGAGTGTTCCTGTTTCTCTACATTCTCGCCAACACTTGCTATTGTCTGCCATTTTTATTAGAGCCATGCTAGCGTGTTGTGAACTGGCACCTCAGTATGGTTTTCACTGCGTGTCCCCGATGGCTAATGAGGCCGAGCGTCTCTTCAGGGGCTTGCTGGCCATTCTATGTATCTTCATGAGCAAACTGTATATTCAAATCCTTTGCCCATTTTTTAGTTATCTGTCTTTTTAGTATTGACTTTGGGCGTTTCTCTTTCTTAAACCCTCTGAAACACTGACTACACTTGAGGAACACTTTAGCTTTTATTTCCAGGCAATCCAATTTATCTCTCTCATTTAACTGTTCAAAGTTCACTCACTCATTTAATTCAATTTGTTGGTGAGAAAGGAAGGAAATGGTCCAGAGACAAGATGGCAATCAGAACACACTCCAAACTCCAGTCCATGGTCGGCATCCTGTGATCCACGGACCAAGGTGCCTCTAAGTGGCTCAGAACCGGAATGGGGAGAAGGGGAGGCGCTCCCTTCGTCTTGGCCACTTGAGGACATGGCCTAGGAAACTCAGCTATATATTCCTTCCTGGTATTTTTCACAGCCTCCTTGCTGGAAAACTATACATCTTCTTTTTAGGTAGAGTTTGTGCTCTTAGATAAGGCTGAGTTAGGGGAAAAAAGAACTCCAGGTCTCCTAATGTGGGCATCAACTTACCATTCCCAGCCTCCCCAGTACCAAGTGTAGCAAGAGTCTTCCATCAAAGCACCAGATAAACCACAACCAGGTAACCGGCTGCTGCTGAGTAAACTCCAACTCACACAACCCTGTGTGTCAGAGTAGAGCTGGGCTCCACAGGGGTCTCACGGGCTAAGTTTCTAGGAGAAGATCACCAGGCCTTTCTTCCAAGGGACCTCTGAGTAGACTCGACCCTCTGACCCTTCAGTTGGCCACTGAGAACTTTATTTGCACTCTCCACTGTCCACAGGGAACCCAACAGTTAACACCTTCATCTCCTGACTGTTCTTAGCCACGGATGGGCACATTCCAACTCCACTGAGATCAGATCCACCATGACTCTAACTCTTTCCTCTCTTGCTCAATCTCAGATACTATCTCCTGTATAAAAATTTGACTGGAAAGCATATTCAACCATATATACTATTCAGTGAGGTTACAAAGCACCTCACTGTCATGAACTAGCCATTTTTACCCATTGTCACCTCCCCGTCACTCCCACTCCTGGATACACAGTTACTGGCTTTAGCCATTTTGGAATTAAAGCAGACATTATAAACCAACCACCTCTTACTGATGAGGAAAGAGGCTAATGAGGCGTGCTGACGTTTCTGAGGTCACACACCAAGCTCAAGTTAAAGTCAGGGCTCTAGCCAGAGCCCCAGTCTTCCTTCTCCAACCCTCAGTCAGCCAAGCAGGCCCAGGCCATCAGTCAGCTCACGCATACCCACCAGGTACCTTTGAGGTGCAGCCCACAGGGACGCACCTGGTGTAACCACCAGAGGAATTGCTTCCCCTTCCTGTCTAACTGGCATTCTTCCTCAGTCATCTTTCTGCATTGCAAAAACGCCCCAGAAACAGGTATGTCAACAAGTTCTGGTTCTGACAGAAAACTAAAAATCACACTAAAAAGCAATAAACTAATATGCTCCTGGCCAATACATCACATCAGTAGGAGCTCTGGTGGCATAATGCCTAAGGCACTTGACTCCTAACCAGAAGGCTGGTGGTTCAAACCCACCAGCCGCTCCCAGGAAGGAAGGTTGGGCAATCTACTTCCGTAGAGATATAGCCTCAGAAACCCAAGGAGGGGTCGCTATGAGTCAGAATCGACTCAATGGCAGTGAGTTTTTTGATTTGAAAATGTTAGTGGTGGTGGATTACAACAGAGTTTTATTTCAACGTCTCTATGTTTCCCGGGCTTTTTTTTTTTTAAATAAGGAATGTATTTTACTTCCAACTTCACACACTTCTGAAGAAAGTTTTTTCTTTTTTTTATTCTTCGACAGAGGACTGAACAATTTATCTCAGTAATAACAGTGATAGTAACTGGTGGGTTACAAATCATTTCTCACACATGAACTTGGTTTAAGCTTCACCAGTACCTCAGAGGGCATGAGTGTCATCTCCCCACTGTACAGATAAGAAAACTGGAGCTGAGAGAAACTATGAATTTCTCCATAGACTTTTTTGTTTCTTAACTTAAGAAAGTTTTGGCAATATTTATGGCACATAAAAGGGTTTAGAGGAAAATTCACCACAAAATATTCCCCTCACTCAGCATAAGAAAATACCACCAGGATGGTGAGAGGCCCTGTGGATTCCCTCCTTCAGATCGCAATCCTCTCTCCTCTGAGGGAAAAAAACCAACAAAATAAACCCCCTCTTTCTTGGGAATTTCTTGTTTAAAGTTCACATGCACTTTATACCTTTATTACACATGTATGTATCCCCAGTACACCATGTGGGGCTGTGTGTTTAACGTTCAACATGAATGCAATTTTCAACATACCCTCAAGAAGAGCAATTGAGATCAGAACCCTCCAGGGGCCCACCGTCCAGGTTAAAAAGCTATCAATAATTTGCGTGCTTTTCTGCTTTAAAACCCCAACGTAGTCTTAACTCAGCATTGTGGTGTGAAGCCTACCCTTGCTGACAGGACACCTCTACCCACAACCACTGAGGGTGGAAGCATCTCCCGTGTAAACCCAGTGGAGCCCTGAGGGCATCACCACCAGGCGGTGGAGCCGCTGGGCATGACCACCAGTCCTTTATTCGTTCCCGAGGTGATAAACGCACAGGCCCCTTCAACTTTTGTCTTCTGCTTTCACTAACAATGCGGGTCGTGAACGTCCTGCTGCGAGTCTCCTTGGGCACATGTGCAGGACCTCCTCTAGAATGTTCTGCTGAGGGTCTCCATGGGATCAAAAGCAGGACTTTCTCTAGAATGTTCTACTGCAAGCCCCCTTGGACACACGTGCAGAACTCTCTCTTGAGGCTGTAGCTAGCAGTGGAACAGCTGGAAGGAACGACATGCAATGGTGTGAACACAGAGTTTCCATCCCCCCAGCAGCCTGTCTCTACCTGACATCCTAACCACAGTCAAATGTGCTGCCCACGTTCACGTTTGCCAGTCTGACAGGTGTAAAATTGTGTCATATCTTGCTTCTCATTTGCATGTATCTCCATAAAGCCAAAAAACCAAACCTACCATCATCAAGTCGATTCCTACTCATAGCAACCCCCAGTGGGTTTCCAAGGCTGTAACTCTTGGAATGGAAGTAGACTGCCTCATCTTCGTCCTGTGAAGCAGCAGGGGAGTTTGAAATGCTCACCTTCTGGTTAGCAGCCACACACCTTACCCACTACGCCTTACTCACCAGGTCCTTGTATCTCCATAGACTTTTCCATTTCAATTCGTTTGTAAATTCCGTGTGTCGTGCTCTGAGAAGACAAATTCCAGTGGTTCCTTTTTCTCTGGGCTCTCCCTTGCTCTACTTGAGCAAAGTGCTCACTCAGTTCCAGCCATTCTCCTGCCGTCAATTCTGCCTCCACTCAGGATTTCCCCCAAGGAGTCGAGGTCTTACGTGCCAACAAAGCATCACGAGGCCCCTGAAGTAAACATTACCAGGTGCTGTGCGGGCAGAAAGCGCAGAGGGCGCACCACGTCCCAGGAAGCACGTGCTGCAGTGGGGACTCCTCATGAGTGGAATACCTTAGAAGAGGTTACCTCTGGTTGGTCTAAAGATTAGCCCAACTTAATCAAAACAACAGTGAGAAACCATCTTGTCCCAGCACCAATTTCAACAAGACAGAAAATAACAAACGCTGGCAGACTGGGACTCTGACACACTGCTGGTAGGACTGTAAAATGATATACCTTGTTGCAATGCAGTAAGGGCATCTGCAGGAAGGGAGAGTGCTCAGCTGCTAACACAAAGGCTGGCACCTGGAACCCACCAGTGGACCACGGGAGAAAGACGAGGCAGTCTGCTTCCGTAAAGATTTACAGCCTCGGGAAGCCAATGGGCAGGTCGCTATGAGTTGGCATCAACTTGATTACAGTGGGTTTGGTTTGGGCTTTGCTTCCGTAAAGACTACAGCCTTGGAAACCCTCTGGGGGAGCTCTCCTCTGCCCTGTGGGGTCACTGTGAGTCAGAATCGACTTGTTGGCCACGGGTTTGGTTTTGGTGTCAGGGCACGTCCGCTGCTCCAGTTTTCTGTTTTTGTCTTCTACAGCAGCTACCCTAGCTGGGCTGACCTGGCAGTTCTCGCTGCCCACCTCCCTCTCTACTCAGTCCTTCCAGAACCATCTAGGTTCAGAATGGCATTCTAAGACCCATCTGACATCCACTCTCTGCTCATGCGTCCCTGGACCAGGCAAGGTGTTTCCAGGTTTGGGCCTCAGCTGCCGCCAAAGCTGTCAGTACAGCAGATTATTTGAGGTACCAAAGAAGCTTAATTAGGGAACTCCAGATTTGAAAATAAGTTATTCTAAATAAAAGGTATTAACCTCTATGTATAATTAGAAAAAGGCCATTCAGTTGTCAAACCAAAAGACCCAAACACAGTACCATCAAACAAACAAACAAAAAAACCCCTCAAACTCACTGCCGTTGAGTAGATGCAACTCATAGCGACCCCCTCCTTGGATTTCCGGGGCAGTATCTGTATGGAAGTAGATTGCCCAACCCTCCTTCCGAGGAGTGGCTGGTGGGTTTGAACCGCCAGCCTTCTGGTTAGAAGTCAGATGCCTTAGGCACTATGCCACCAAGTCAATTCCAATTCATAGCAACCCTATAGGACAGAACAGAACTGCCCCACTGAGTTCCCAACACCGTAACCTTTAATGAAACAGGCTGCCACATCTTTCTCCCATGGAGCAGCTGGTAGGTTTGAACTGCTGACATTATGGTTAGTAGCTGAGTGCTTAATCACTGTGCCACCAGGGCTCATACTGTTATCCAAATCTGCTAAATCCTGGTATTGGTGATTCAATCAAAATATTTCATTCTAAAACAAGGGAGTTACTCTTATTAAAAAAGAAAAAACACAAACTCACTGCCATTGAGTCGGATCCAACTCATAGCGACCCCTCCTTGGGTTTCCGAGGCGGTATCACTATGAAGTAGATCACCCCATCTTCCTTCCAAAGAGTGGCTGGTGGGCTTGCCTTCTGGTTAGCAGTCAAATGCCTTAGGCACTATGCTACCAGAGCGCCTATGAAAATTGTGATTGTACAAAAGGATCTGATTGTCAAAATGACCTGTGACCTGAGGCAATCCTTATGATCTCCCTTTTAGAGAAAAAGAAATAGGTTCAGAGCAGTTAACTGGCCCCAAAGCACCGACCAGTAAGTAAGAGGCAGAGCAGGGTCCAGGAGCCAGGTTTCTCCATTGCCAGCCTAGTCGGTTTTTCCATCTTTAAAAAATGAACTAAGGCAGAACCGTGTGATGATACCATGTGTGGGTCACCTGCTCATCGAGGAAGAGTATGGTGTTTGCGAGGAATGCTTGGATCCTTTTAGGCCAGAAAGCTATAACACGTCTAGACTAGAAAACATGTACGTGCCACCCAAAATAAACACGAGAAATGTTCTGAGGAAACCAAAAGAAACTCTTGGGGCAGAACTAGGCGACGTGAGCACCAATCCTGAGCAGCCCTGTGTTTACCGTGAGAAAGACCCTTCTGAACACAAGAGCCTAGTGATGGATGGACTCCTTCATACGGGACCCTGGACACTGTCAGGGTTTCAGCAGCGGCCTGACAGCCAGCTGTTGGGGTTCTGAGAAGAGCTCACCCTTGAGGGTTTGCTAGATAAGAAGAAGGCGACCTCCATCTCACGTCAACTCCTAAGCCTGATCTTAAGACACGTCCTGTTATCCTTCACTCAACTTGCTGAAGGACAACTCAGTGATTAAAGCAGCTGACTCAGCTATTTTGAATAAAAATCTATATTTTCAATATCATAATCATCTAATCTACCAGGTGTGTACTGCAGGCATCACGCACCGTTAATCCGATGGACGAATTCCCACAACACTCCTCTTCTCTCCTCAGAGCAGTGGCGAGGTGGGGTCTCGGCAACCTGCTGAAAATGCCTGCCTCTCAGGCACCGCATGGGGCGTGTGGCCAGGGAGCGGCGCTGCTCCGGACACGTGGCCGCCGCCTCTGGCCCGCAGCCGCCTCTGGCTGGCTGTCCAGTGCAGATGACAGCACATGCTGGAGGCTCAGCTCTCAGCCAGACCAAAGCATCCTTCCAGCCCTGAGAGGCAGAGCAAACCTGGGGCTGGCAAATGCTCTGGCTGGCTGCGGGAACCCCGAGTCTTGTCTGGGCTGCAGCTCTCTGAGTCTTTGTTTTGTCTGCTAAATCAGGTTGGCCTTGATCGTTTCTCAGGATCCTTCCAGCTCTAGGATTCTGACCCACTGGATTCCAGTCAATCCTGTGGCCCTTCCTAAGCACACCAGCCTAAATTGAGAGAGGCTGCTTGTTAAATAATCATCAGTTCTTCAAGTCGTAAACACACACTAAGACGTTACAGAAATTCACACACAGAGAGTGAACATGCCTTGACGTTCGGTGCCTCCAACGCAGCTCTTTCTTGTCTGGTGTCTGTTCTGCACCTCGGATGAAGGACCCATACGACACCTCGGGCCAAGTAACAGCACGCTCACCCTCATCAGGTCAGCCCGACAACTCCTCCTCCTACCACCTCCTTCCGGTCATCACCTCTGCACACATTAATGGCTTGTTTTCAAATGACTGCCCATTTCTGCGTTTTGCACTGAAAGGAAACCACGCTCAGTGGCAGGAGGAACCACCTTCTCCTTCCTCCTCTCTCCATTTCACAAGACTCTTGGGCTAGGGGGATTCAAAACCTACTGCCATCGAGTTGAATCTGTCCCACAGGACAGAGTACAACTGCTCCATCGGTTTCCAAGGCTATAAAGCTTCTTCTTTTTTAAAAATCTTTACTGTAATCTGGGTGAAAGTTTACAGACGAAATTCATTTTCTATACAGCAGTTCATACACATTTTGTTTCATGATGTTGACTGCAATTCCCATAACGTAACAGCTCTCTTCCCACTTCCTCCCTGTGGTTACCTCTTCCCTGTGTCCTCTTCTAAAGCTATAAATCTTTATGGCATGTTTTTCCCATAAGTAGCTTGTGGGTTTGAGCTGCTGACATTTTGGCCAACAGTCAAATGCTTTGACCACTGTACCACCAGACCTCTTTCTGGCTAGGGGGAAGTAGCTCCTTAATGGAGTGTTTATTGACAGAGAGGCTCTCTCTCTCTCTTTTTTTTTAATTGTGCTTTGGGTGCAAATTTACAGAGCAAAATTTGTTTTACATTCAACAGTTTGTGTACATTTGATGTCACACCCTGATTACCATCCCCAGCCCTAACTCACTCTCCTCCCCTCCCTTCCTTGTAACCATGCCCCCTCCCTTGGGAACCAGGCACGGCTGTCTGTCCAGCTTTCCCTCCCTGTGATGCTGCCCTCTGCTGCCCATGGCTGATTGCTCCAAGGGGTGTGTCTCTGTAGAGTGGGTGGGTGCACCGCCCTGGGCTGACTGTTCTGCATGTAAGTCTTTCTACTTGTTGGGCTGCGAGCCAGTTCTCGGGAGTGAGTCCTATCCCAGGCCTGAAGGGTATTCCAGGGCCACAGTCTTGGGGGTCCCAGCAGACTCCATCCGAGCAGTCATTCTAGTCATTATTGTGCTTTTGAATTTTGCTCCACATTTTTCCTCCCACTCTATCCAGGATCTCCAGTCCCTTAAGAAAACGCACACAAGGCCTCTGTGACCACAGACTCCTCTTCATTGTGGTCCAGGGACATTCCCTGAAGGACAGCTGCTCTTCAGGCCTCTGACAACCAGCATGACCTTCTGCTCTATGAGGGCTGTAAGGGACAGTGCCCTACCTTCCGCCCTGAGAGCCACGTGGAGAACCAGCTGCCCCTGACTGCTCAGTCCCAGAGCACAAAGGCCCAAAGCCACCCCAGATGCTCATGTCTTCACTGGGAAGAACAACTGTCCCAGAGATGTTATTTTCCCAAGGAATATTCACACCTGTGCTGCTCTTACAAATGCTAATCCCCAGAGTCAACTCTTTCCTTCAAGACAACGTCCCACTTCCGATGACAGTCCCAGCAGTTGAATCTCTTCATTTCCTCTCCACAGTTGAGCCAGTCCCCTACACCAGTTGAACAGGCCACAAATCTCTCAGCAAATGTGCCTGCTGCCACTTCCTGTTTTCCAAAAGGCCCCCTCTCTCAGTAACATTTCCTTCCTTACTAGCACAAGGAGGAAGGACAGACAGACGGACATAGAGAAGGGAAGACAGAAAGAGGTAAGAAGGGAAAGGCTGAAGATAAGGGAGCTCAGGATGAACATTTCACACCCAGAGCTCATGGGCCTCCCAGGCCCGTAGGCAGCTGTGCAGGGCTCCGTCACGATGAGCAACTGTTGTGACCCTGGGTGGTGCAGACAGTGAAGGTGTTCAGCTGCTACCAAAAGACTGGATGGAGGTTCGTGCCCACTCAGAGGTGCCTTGGAAGAAAGGGCTGGCAATCTACTTTCAAAAAATTGGCCTGTGCAAACCTCACGGAGCCCAGTTCTACTCTGACCCATGAGGGCACCGTGAAGGCTGAACACAACTCAATGGCAACTGGTGCTGGTTATTGTCGTTACTACCATGCCGCGTGCCTTTCTGACACCTGAAAAACAGAGGGGAAATACAAGGCACCCAACGTGTCTCTGGAACACTCACCAGTGGGAAATTCCAGGCTGGGCCAAACGCTGGCCTTCTCGTTCCTCAGCAGAGACCCCTGCTTTGTTCCTTCTTTTCACCACAGCACAAAGTATTTAAGGTGGGAAATCTAAGTAGCCACTTTCACTCATTCCAGTCAGACAGCAGCATGGACCAAGCTCACCTCCCCACCAGCCACCTCTTCTCCACAGGCTCCATTCACTTCTGCGGCCTCCCGAAGTGGTTATCTGGTTATCAACCTTTCTGCCCACCCCAGGGCACCCAGGGATTCCAACACACTCACATGGGTGACTAGCTACTAGAAAAGGAGCCTCAACTGGGGGTGGGGGCTGGGAGTGGGCTCCAGAGGTGGCACAGATTGACAAAGACCCCACGCTCGGCTGAGGGCCACACCTAAACTCCTGCCCCAAAGCCTATGGGTTGGGTTCTTGGTGCTTTTGCCTTTGAAGCTAAACACAGTCAAGGCTCTGGAGGGTGGTCTATAATTCCACCCTGGGCTGTGGCACCTCTCGGGGCAGACAAGACTTAAAGGGCCCCGAGCCCCAGAGGCTGTGAGGAGGGCACCCCTGCCACTGCAGTCCTCTCTGATCCAGGCCTGCTCAGCCCCTGGTCCCTAACCTGGTCCCTGCTCAGTCCCTAACCAGAAGGCTGGCGGTTCATCCTGGTGCCCACAGAGCAGGTCACACCTGAAACTAGCCCCTGGCGCTTAGGCAATGGTTTCAGGAACTTCTACCACTGTTCTGCTCTAGAATCGGCATCTTCCTGGAAGAAAACCTAAAATAAAACACTCTGTACTGTAGTGGGCATTCTGGTCTTACATGGCTGCAATAACCTGGCATGTCAGGCATGAGCTGACCATGAGAAATGGTTCACTGGAGTGAAGAGGGATGGGGCATGACCAGAGAGGGACATTTCGGTCCAGGCACCAGGAGAGTGCTGTGAGGAGAGTTTTTTTAACTCTCTTAACAACTGACGATGGAATACCACCATTCTGATTTTACACAACCGGACACTCTGGCTTGGAGTGGTCAGGCGCTATGTTCAGCATCACATAGCCAGTTATGGTGGCAAAACCTTCAGACCCAGACCAAACTCCCCCAGTGGAAATGAAAACACACCACACGACAAGTGACCTCTAGGAGAAGAATGTTTCAGCCACAAATATAACTCATGACTGGCTCTGACCAGATGCTCAGACCTCAGGTCTATTTTCTAAATCCAGACACTTGTCTTCTGCTTATTTCAGGACAGAGCCTAGGACACCACGCTGTGCCATCAATGGTCCTACATTAGAACTGAAATGTCACCCCTCTTTCTGTGACACAGTGCTTTGTAAGTAGAAATAGGAGTGAGAAATACAGATCGTGAGGTGAGAGTAGCTGTGCTTCTTGTCAAATTCAACCACGATCCTGTCTCAGTTTGAAAGAATTGAGATGAAAGTTCAGCATTCCCCAAAATTTGACCAAGACAACCATTTACAACCAAAGAAGTTATTTACAAAAAGTACTGCATTCTCCAGTTGTTGTCAGGTGCCATCAAACTGGTTCCTACTCATAGTGACCCACGTACAAGAGAATGAGACACTGCCCAGTCCCGTGCCAGCCTCACAATCATTGCTGCGCCTGAGCCCACTGATGCAGCTCCTGTGTCAATCCATCTCATCGAGGGTCTTCCTCTTTTTGGCTGACCCTTCACTTTACCAGGGAGCTCTGGCGGCTTAGTGCCTAAGGCATTTGACTGCTAACCAGAAGGCTGGCGGTTCAAACCCACCAGCCACTCCTCAGAAGGAAGGTGAGGCAATCTACTTCTAGAGTGATACTGCCTCAGAAACCCAAGGAGGGGTTGCTATGAGTCGGATCCAACTCTATACCAGTGAGTTTGTTTTTTTAGTTTTACTGTACAAACGTAATGTCCTTCTCCAGGGACTGGTCCCTCCTGATAATATGTTCAAGGTATGGGAGATAAAGTCTCACCATCCTTGCTTCTAAGGAGCATTCTGGCTGTGCTTTGTCCAAGACAGATTTGCTCATTCTCTGGCAGTCCAAGGAGAGCCAATATCCTTCACCAACACCACAATTCAAATGCATCAGTTCCTCTTTGGTCTTCCTTACTGATTGTTGTGGTGCAGTGACCATGGCTTCTCTAGCCATGGTCTTTGTGACTCCCATCAGAGGACTGGTGGGTCCATGTAACTATTGCGTGTGGCCCCCCAAGGGAACTGGATAGCTTAAAC
>NW_006921722.1:7714620-7728904 GCF_000298275.1 Orycteropus afer afer
AACACATCATTGAACCCAGCAGAGAAGCAGAGTGATGTGGAAGGGACAGTTGATGTCAGAATTGGTAAAAAGGTTGGAGGGTGGCGGCATGTCTGACTTGTGCTTCACAGGAATCGGCCATGGGCTGCTGACGGCAATTTGCCCTGCCCTTTGTGAAGTTAGAGGCGTTAAGAGGATGCCATCCCCTTGCCCTTATTACAACTGTCCAGCATTCACATGCACACGAGGAGACTGAAAAGACCATGGCTTGGGTCAGGTGCACCATAGTCTTCAAAGTGACATCTCTGCTCTTGAAGACTTTAAAGAGGTCTTTTGCAGCAGATCTGCCCAGTGCAGTATGTCTGATTTTTTGACTGCTGCTGCCATGGACACCGATTGTGGATCTAAGCAAAATGAAATGCTAACAACTTCAGTATTTTCTGTTTATCATGTTACTTATTGTTCTAGTTGGGAGGATTTTTGTTTCCTTATGTTGAGGTGTAGTCTACACTGAAGGCCCCAATCATCATACCATCATTGTAAGTGCTTTAAGTCCTCTTCACTTTCAGCAACCAACATTGTGTCATGTGCATCTGAAGATTTCAAAGAGCAGCTCAAGAAGATAAAGTAAAGTATTATAATGAAATGTGCAAAGACCTGGAGTTAGAAAAGCAAAAGAGAAGAACAGCTTGGCATTTCTCGAGCTGAAAGAAGTGAAGACAAAACTCAAGTCTCAAGTTGCAACACTGAAAGATTCTAAGGGCAAAATACTGAATGATGCCGGAAAGCACCAAAAGAAGATGGAAGGAATACACAGAGTCACTGTACGAAAATCACTGGTCAATGATCAACCATTTCAGGAGGTAGCAAAGGATCAACAACACAATGGTACTGAAGGAAGAAGCAGTCCAAGCTGCACTAAAGGTACTGGCAAAAAACAAAGCTTCAAGGAACTGACAGAATACCCACCGAGATGCTTCAACAGACGGATGCGGTGCTGAGGGTGCCTGCTCGTTTATGCCAAGAGATTCGGAAGACAGCTACCTGGCCAACTGACTGGAAAAGATCCATACTGTTACCCCTTCCAAAAACAGGTGATCCCACAGAATGCAGGAATTATTGAACAACAGCATTAATATTGCATGCAAGTAAATTTTTGCCGAAAAGAATTCACAAATGGTTGTAGTAGCACATAGAGAACTGCCAGAAACTGAAGCCAAATTCAGAAGAGGGCGTGGAATGAGGAATACCATTGCTGACGTCAGAGGGGTCTTGGCTGAAAGTAGAGAATACCAGAAAGACGTTGATCTGTGTCAGTCATAAGAAATTATGGATAATATTGTGAAGAGAGGGAATTCCAGAACACTTCATCGTGCTTATGCAGAACCTGTGCACAGACCAGATGCAGTTGTTCAACAGGATAAGGGGACACTGTGTGGTTTTAAACCAGGAAAGGTGTGTGTCAGGAGTGTCTCCTCTCTCCACACTTAATTAATCTGTATGCTGAGCAAATCATCTGAGAAGCTGGACCATATGAAGAATGCAACATCAGGATTGAAGGACGGCTCCCTGAGAACCTGCTATGGCAGACAACACAACCCTGAGGTTCGACTAGACTACAGTATCAACAGGTGAAAGACCCTGGGCCAGATCCCAGTTAAAATGGAGAAGAGATCCTACAGAAGCTTTGGGGGACTTCATGCATCGCTGAGCAATTACCAAACTCCAGACACCAAGCCGGGGTCAAAGAGACAGCCAGCTACCCACGGGGCTCACATACCGGCCCGGGGCTCACATGCCTGGAAGCACTTGGTACTGGGGGTGGGGTGGGGGTGGGGGTGGGGTATCTAAGGATGAAACTTGGAGCTTAGCCCCATGCAGAGCACCTCCCAGCGCAGAGAGAGGGTCAGGAGACTTCCAGCAGGTGGCTCTGCAAGGCCTTTAGAAGTCTTCAAACCCCAGGAGGGAGGGAGCGCGGGCACTCCTGCTGTAACACCAATTAGCTGGAGCTCCCGAGACACACAAAGCCTTCCTTTCCTCCAGGACCCCCCCTTCAGAGGGAGAATCGCAGCGCTTCTACCAACAGCTGCAAACAGATTATTATAATTACATGTTCCCTAAGACATTTAACACTTGAAGATTTCCCCCTCCAAGAGTTTCTTCCTGTTATAGTGGAACCTAACACTGACTCCCAGTCAACAGCCTGAAGTGCCTGAAATAGATCTCACATTCCCTACATGTTATTTTCATGAAAGCACAACTTTTCCTTTTCCGGTCTGTTGAAGGGTCCATTAGTTCATAGGTATCTGTAGTCAGTCTATTGGCAGATGCCAATGTAACATTCTTTTTAAACGGAATTATTAAAAGTAGCTTGGACAGTGGTCAGAAACTCCAAGCAGCTCTAAGCTGCCAGGACACTATGATCCTCCGTCAAGAGAAGGGCTGGGGGAAAACGGGAAACACTGCTTAGTAGCTGTGTGACTGCGTGAGTTACATCACTGCCTCGAGCCTGGTTCCTCACCCGTAAACCAGGGACCACCACCTAACTGACAGACCAGATTCTAAGTGTCAGAGTAACAACCACCATTCGTTCTGGACCCATGATCTCCACATCCATCAGCTCATTTCTGCCTCCTGCCACAGCTCACAGGGGTCATTACGGCCACGCTCAAGGATCTACACGGTTTCAGTGTACCCCGAGTCCCTCGGCAAGTGGGAGCAGGCCAGAGCCCTCACCTCTCCATCTCTACCTGCTTCCCTGGGTGACAGGGTGCAGGTGCAGCCCTGGTCGTGACCTCGACCTGAATGGCTCATGTAAACAGCCTCACATTAGTTCCTGCTGCTGTGTAGTGTGGGCTTTGCATGTTCATGTGAACCTGGGCATCATGGTCCCATTCTGAGCCCTCACAATTAACCAAAACCAAAACCAAAACCCACTGCTGTCAAGTTGATTCCAATTCACAGCAGAACTGCCCCGCTGAGTTTCCAAGGCTGCAGTGTTTACAGAGCAGACTGCCTCACCTTTCTCCCAAGGAACAGCTGGTGGGTTTGAACGGCTGACCTTTGCTTATTGACCGACCACTTTTACCACCATGCCACTAGGGCTCCTTAAACAAAACCCATTTTCTCCATACCCTTTGGGGCCCCACACCTGTCCGGAACTGTTTCTCCCACACTGCACTCACTGCCTCTGCTCCTAAGCTTTGCTCAGTGGTCTCTGAAACCCCACCCCTGGCTGGGCGTGTACCCTGAGGTCCCGCCTCCTCAGCCATCACCTTCCTGCTGCTGATTCCCAGATGCCTGAAAGCTGCTGTCTTCTCTGAGCAGCTGCTGAAGGTCGGGGTTCAGCCCTCAGTGAGAAGGCCCAGGAGGCCCCAGCTGGCACTGCTCTCTGTGCTGAGTCCACGTCTGCTGCATCACCAGAAAATCTGACTTACTTCCCATCCCAAAACCACCTACTATCAAGCCTCTGAACAAGAATCCCCACCTTGGGCTTGGCTTCCAGGCAACTTGGCCATTTCCAGGGAACCTGGGGTTCTGTAAGCCAGTGGCTCTCAGAGTCCCAGCCCCAGCACACCCCAGGACTTGTTAGAAATGTCCCCCAGACCTATTGAAGCACCTGTTCGGGGGGGGGGGGGTGCTCCATTTGTGTTTGAGCAGGCCCCCAAGTGTTCCCAGGAAGTCTAGTTTGAGAACTGCTGTCACAGCGCCCTCTGCAGGAGGGATGGAGCAGGGTAAGCTCAGTGGGAGCTGCTTCAGCCCCAGGGGCTGGAAACCACCAGGCTCCTCACCAGATGGCCCTCCAAGGGCTCTGTGGAGAAGTCAGAGCAGAAGAAACACAAACGGACAATTCAAGCCAGAGAGGAAGGGGTAGGCGAGAGGTCCTCGGGACAGACTGGGGTGTAGAACTGTATCTCCAGTGGAAACAAGAGAGAGTCATGTTGTTAAGATTCCTAGTTAAGAACAAAGGATTGACTTGGAAAAGGGAGGGCATGTGTAGAGGCTGTGGGTGGCACAAATGGTTAACGTGCTTGGCTGCCACCCGAAGTGTTGGAGGTTTGCGCCCCCCAGCCCTCAGAAGAAAGGCCTGGCCATCTGCTTCTGAAAAGTCAGTGACTAGACACGCCATGGAGCACAGTTCTACTCACGCACACACGGGGTCACTGTGAGTTGCTGTCAACGCAACAGGAACTGGTTTCTGGTGGCGGTAAAACTGTATGAAGTCAAGGAAATCCTGGCCGTTACAAATGGTAACACGGAAGGTGACTGTTATGGACACGCACTCCAACGCCCCGGCCGCTGAGCCCGGTGGGACGGCAGAGGCACAGAGCTTGGTAATGGAGGATTCTGAAGGTTGGCCCATTGGTGTTCTATTATTATTATTATCGTTTAAGCATGGGTGGACATATGGGCATCCAAACATGCTCCCACGGAACAGGGCTACGGGTGCTGGTCAGGGTCAGGGACGCTGGGCACACTGTTTGCATCGTGCCCACATTCACGTTGCTAATGCTCTGGTTGCTCGCCCGTGTTCATTTAGAATCAGTGCCCCCAAACTTCTCATCTAGGCCTCAGCATTACTGTTGTTCCTTTAGTTTCATAAGGGTAATTTTCTTAAATAAAAAAGTATAATACTTAAGGGTGACATTCTTTACTTCTTCGGGTAAACTGTCATTTGTTTAAAGATACCTTCAATAGATGGTTTTGTTTTGAAATTTGAAAAGTGTTCCAGGGCAACAGTCTTGGGGATCCTCAGCCTCAATGAATCCAGGAAGTCTGTATTCTTTGGGAATCTGAAGTTCTGGTCACACCTTTGCCATTTCTACCAAGATCCACCTACTGCGTCCCTGACTGAACCGCTGGGCAATGGTAGCCAGGCACCACCCAGTTCTTTGGGTCTCGTGGTGCAGGAAGCAATTGCTCAGAGAGGCCGTGAGTCCTGTGGTCCAGATGCTTCTCTGATTCTTGGGTTACTTCGTCGTGAGGTAACGTTCAGAGATGACAGAGGCAATCATCAGAAGCTGTGGTAAAGGAACAGGGAACTGCCTGCCTCTGAAGGAGAACCTGTCACTATCAGGCAGAATCAGGATGCTATGCTAAACAGGCTGGCTGGTAACCTGGGAGCAGCCAGGAGATCACTCAGTCCACATGGCCCTGACTGGGAACTGAATGGCACTTAGCACTGCTAACCCATGGAGGCCATCTGAAGTCTGAAAGGATCGTAACTGCATAGGATGGGGTCACATCGTTATCATTTCCAGCAACCAGACCAGTGACTTCCAACTTGAGATGGAGATGCCCTGGGATGGCTACAAGACAATCACTGGATGTGAGGAGACATTATAAACACTGCTCTTTGTACTTATTTTGATTTAATGTAAACAAAATACAAACGTCACTAATATCGAATACATGGACTGCAAATGGACCTGCTAGTTCCTAATGGAGAAAGATGACACATGTCAAGTAACGGTGCCAGGTACCAGGGGGAAGAGAACAAGTTTCACAATACCTGCCTATAGCACCTGAACTGCACCTATACACAAGGACATGGGCTTCTAAAGGATGTGCCTAGTTTTACCTCAACAAACCTCACACAGTGGACAAGACTTTCAGTAGTTGAGAAACCACAGTGTGAGGACAAGAGTAATGCTACAAACACAAAAGAAAACAAAAACACGGCAGAATGGACATATGTCCTGTTTCCAGGGCAGGCTCTTCACCAGTGCACTGCAGTAAATACAAGGGTGATCTCTGGTCTGACAAGACAGGTGCAAAAAAAAAGTTATTAAGAAACAAATTATCAAGATATTATGAATATGGATTTACACGCACAGCTGGGAATGAATAAAGGCCCTTCTAAGCACTGCCATGCTTTTCCACAAATTACACACACCTTCCATGTTTGTTTGTCCTCCCCATGGAGGGATTTCTGTAAATGAGCTATGCTACTTTTTCTTTGCAACAACCATGTTTTTAAAAAAACTGCTGTAGTGGTGCTCATGAAAGTAGGTCCCAGGGACAGGCATGGTTGGCAAGTAATGGTAGAAGAAGCGTGTTATTTGTGTAAAAATACAGTACACACTCAGAAATCACTCTACAAACACAGCAAATCCACCACGAGTGGGAAAGCCTTTAAAATTTTAAAATACTCTGTACTTCATTGGTGTCTCAACCTTTCACAATTTCTATTTTATGTTTATTTTATAGTATATTTTATTGTGTCTATGGCTTTTGGTTTTTTTTATGTATCTCTTTATTGGAGGAGCTCTGGTAGCATAGTGCCTAAGGCACTCCTCGGAAGGAAGGTTGGGCAATCCTACTTCTGTAGTGATAACTGCCTAGGAAACCCAAGGAGGGGTCGCTATGAGTCAGGGCCAACTTGACGGCACAACAACAACAACAACAACAACTCTTTATTGGCAGAGTAGTATATACTGTATCAATAAACATGCTATTTATTGGGGTATATGTTCGATTTTTTTACTGGCAGAGGTCCTACTAGTTCAAGAAGTCTGTGGACCACGCCTACATAATAAAAAAACATGAATTTACTTCAGTAAAACTTAAAAGCTTCACACATAAATATACTTTAATCTGATAAATTTTATTAAAATGATAACTGTTGGTGAACTGATGTAGTTAAGTTCCACAGTAGTCAATATTCTGTCTTGTTAAACATGATTTGTGTTATACTACTCTGAGGTTTGTTGTTAGGTGCCGTTGAGTCGACTCCAACTCACAGCGACACTAAGTACGACAGAACGAAACGCTGCTCATCTCTGCACCATCCTCACAATCCTTACTATGCTTAAGCCCATTTTTGTGGTCACTTTCTCATCCATCTCCTTGAGGGTCTTCCCCTTCTTCACTGACCCTCCACTTTACCAAACATGATATCCTTTTCCAGGGAAATGGTCGCTTCTGACAACATGACCAAAGTAGGTGAGATGAAGTCTGGCCATTCTCACATCCAAGGCCATTCCAGCTGCACCACTTCCAGGACAGACTCATTAGTTCTTTTGGCAGTCCATGGTAGTTTCAGTACTTTTCACCAACACTGCAATTCAAAACATCAACTCTTCCTTGGTCTTCCTTATTCATTGGCCAGCTTTTACATGCACATGAGGTAACTGAAAATACCATGGCTTGGGTGAGGCACACCTCAGTCTTCAAAGTGACATCTTTGTTCCTTAACACTTTAAAGAGGTCTCTTGCAGCAGACTTGCCCAGTGCAAAATGACATGTGATTTTCTAAAGGCTCCTTCCATGGGTGTTAACTACGGATCCAAGTAAAATGAAATCCTTGACAACCCCAATGTTGCTTATTGGTCCAGTTATGAGCATTTTTGCTTTCTTTATGTTGAGGTGTAATCTGCACTGGAGACTGTAGTCTTTGAGGTTAAGACACTGTTAAGCAACAGCTTAATAGCACCTGCTCTTGCCTGAATATTGGTATCTGAGCAGCTCAGTTAGAATTACCTCGAGTAGTGGGGGTGACTGGAGGTCAGCTGGCAACCAGAGACAGACAGAGGGTGAGAACGCCAACTTCTTCAGATTGTCTGGTCGTCAAAACTCCAAGGAGGCATAGTGGTTCCAAGTTTGGGCTCTGAAGTCAGCCAAACTAGTCTGAATTCTGGATGCAGAACATGCAACTGCAGGCTGTGAACAAGTCTGGTCCAAAAAACAGGGAGGTCGTAAAGAATAAATTAAAACAGAACTGAATACAAAGTCCCTGGCACATGAAAGCATTCAATAAATGTTAGGACTGACTGTCTCTTACTTAAGGGAATGTTCATGCCATGCCTCCCCTTCCAAAAGCTGGGTTTGAAACACACACCTCTCAGGCAGGGGCTTGACGGTCGGTCACTGACACCACCAGCACAATGCAGGACCCTCAACTGACTCCAGTCAATGACAGCCTCACCACCACAGTGTGGTCCTTGGACCACCGGCATCGGCATCACCCGAGACATGGCTGAAATGCAGACTATCGAGGCCCTACCCCAGAACCACTAAAAGACAATCTGCATTTCAGTAGGTGTTCATGTGCACCTTTAGGGTGGTACTGCAGAACTCAAAATCCAAGTCACTGTTTGTGGTGTCAAGTCAATGCTGGGACAGCTCAGTTGAGGAAGAGCATTACCTACCTTTGCTTGCTGTTGCTGTTAGGTCCAATGGAGTCAATTCTAACTCACAGCAACCCTGTGAGTGACTGTTCAGTACCACCCTCACAGTCAGTGCCAGGTTTGAGCCGACTGTTGTAGCCACTGTGGCAACCCATCTCCTTGAGGGTCTCCCTCTTCTTCTCTGACCCTCTACTTTACCACACACTATGTCCTTCTCCAGGGACTGGTCCCTCCTGATAACATGACTAAAGTACGGGAGATGAAGTCTCATCATCCTGACTTCTAAGGAACATTCTAGATGAACTTTTTCCAAGATGGAGTTGTCTATTCTTCTGGCAGTCCATGTATGCTCAACACTCTTCATCAACATCATCATCCAAATGCATCAATTCTTCTTTGGTCCTCCCTGTTCGGCGTCCACTTTTGCATGCAAATGAGGTGAGTGAAAATACCATGGCTTGTGGCAGGCATATCTTAGTCGTTAAAGTGATGTTGTTGCTCTTTAACATGTGAAAGTTTTCTGAAGCAGACTTGCCCAATGCAATATGTCATCTGATTTCTTGATTAGTCAGCTGGCCAACTGACTGGCCTCCAAATTTCTTGGCATAGAGCACTGAGGGCTTCCAGCATCACATCTGTTTGCCGAAATATCTCAGTTGGTACTCTGTCAATTCCTGGAGCCTTGTTTATTTGCCAGTGCTCTTAGTACAGAGGAATTCTTCATTCAGTTAAAAGCAGTTCCTGATCATACACTTCCTCCTGAAATGAATGAGTATCAACTGACCAATTCTTTTTGATACAGTGACTCTGTATTCCTTCATCATCATCATCTTCTTTTTTTAATTTTTATTGTGATTTGGGTGAAAGTTTACAGAGCAAATTCATTTTCCATACAGTAGTTCACATACACTGTCTCATGACATTGACTGTTATTTCCCACAATGCAACAGCTCTCTTCCCACTTCCTCCCCATAGTTAACACTTCCCTGTGTCCCTTCATCTTCTTTTGATGATTCCTGCATTATTTAATATTTTGCCCGCAGAATCCTCCAATAATGCAACTTGAGGCTGAAATTTTTCCTCAGTTCTCTCAGCTTGACAAATGCCCAGTGTGTTCTTCCCATTGGTTTTCTAACTCCAAGTCTTTGCATATTTCATTATACTACCCTACTTTGTTTGTCTCCTCAATCTGTCCTTTGAAGTTTTCTATTTGGCCAAGTTTTACTTCATCATTTCTTCCTTTTGTTTTAGCTACTCTGTTCAAGAGCAAGTTTCAGAATCTATTCTGACATCCGTTTTGGTATGATGTTCTTGATGTCATCCCACAACTTGCCTGGTTTTTAGTCATTGGTGTTCAATGCATCAAATCTATTTTTCAAATGGTCTCTAAATTCAGGTGGGATATATTCAGTATCAGAATACCAGAAAGATGTCTATGTGTATTTTATTGACTATGCAAAAGCCTTTGACAGTGTGAATCATAACAAATCGTGAATGGGAATTCCAGAACACCTAATTATGCTCATAAGGAACTATACATAGACTAAGAGGTTGTCGTTCAAAAAGAACAAGGTGATACTGCATGGTTTAAAATCAGGAAGGGGGTGCGTCAGGGTTATTTCTTTTCACCATATTTATTCAATCTGTATGCTAAGCAAATAATCTGAGAAGCTGGGCAATATGAAGAATACAGCATCAGGATTGGGGGAAGATTCATTAACAACCTGTGATATGCACATGGCACAACATTTCTTGCTGTAAGTGAAGATGGTTTGAAGCACTTACGGATGAAGATTAAAGACTATAGTCTTCAGTATGGATTACATCTCAACATAAAGAAAACAAAAATCCTCACAAATGGACCAATAAGCAACATCACAATAAATGAAGAAAAGACTGAAGTTGCCAGGGATTTCATTTTACCTGGATCCATGATCAATGCCCAAGGAAGCAGCAGTTAAGAAATCAGACATCATACTGAACTGGGCAAATCTGCTGCAAAAGACCTCTTTAAAGTGTTAAGAAGCAAAGATGTCACTTTGAAGACTAAAGTGCATCCAACCCAAGACATGGTATTTTCAATCATCTCATAGGCAAGTGAAAACTGGAAAATGAGTAAGGAAGGCTGAAAAAGAGTTGATGTCTGTGAATTACGGCATTGGTAAAGAATACTGAAAATATACCACAGACTGCCAGAAGAACGAAGAAATCTGTCCCAGAGAAAGTGCAGCCGGTATGTTCTTTGGAAGCGAAAATGGTCAGACTTCATCTCACCTACTTGGTTCATGTTCTCAGAAGGGACCATTCCCTGGAGATGGATGTCAAAGCAGAGGGTCAGTGAAAAATGGGACGACCCTTAGTAAGATGGACTGACGCAGTGGCTACAATGAGGGGGTCAAGTACAGCAAGGGTTGTGAGGATGGTGCACGACCGGGCAGTGTTTCATCCTGTTGTGCAGGGGGTCACTATGAGACGGAACCAACTGGATGGCACCGAACAACAACAAATTACTACAAGTGAAAGGTCAAAACAAATTAGGGAAAACATGTCCATCAACTCTAACAAAGGTTAAGAGAAAATGCTAATGAAATAGAGAAAATGCTCACCTTCCTTAGTGAGCAAAGAAATACAAATTACAAGGAACCTGTTCTCTGGCAGTGTAGGGGAGCTTACCCAGCACCCCATCCCAACAGGCTCCTCCCTCACCTGCCTCTGCTATTCAATTTCAACCCCACCCTCCCAGCCAGGACTGGCCAATGAGATGAGAGCAGAAATCTGCTGGAGTCACTCCATCCTGCTTTCTCCAGCCCTAAAGCCCAACGTGGTGGGAGCCACCTTGTGGCCATGGGAAGTGACCATGAGAAGGAGAGATGCTGCCCTGAGCTTCCGGAAAATGGCAGCAGCCGCTTGTCTCAGTGCTTCCTATCAAGTGAGTCAGAGGCCGGCCCATGGAGGCTACAGGTAGGCAGATGTTCTGATACTTGAGTCATTTGATGAACATTTACTGAGCGCCAGCCACATTCCAGGCACCGTTCTTAGCTCCAGGAATATGTAAGTGTGCAAAACAGAACACGTCACTTACTGTGGAACTTCCCTTCACTACAGAGAAAAGCAACCTAAACACAACAGCTAACATTAGATGTTTACTCAAGGCAAAAACCAGCAATAACAACAACAAAAATCACTATAAAATATAATATCTAATGCTGGCAAAAATGTGGTGTTTTGGTTACCTCTTGTGCTGCCCTAACAGACACATATCACAAATGTGTGACTTTAACAAACAGGAGTTCATTCTCTTACAGTTCTGGAGGCTACAAGTCCAAGTTCAAAGTGCCAGGCTCTAGGGGCTGTGTGAAAGTCCCTTGACCTTGGGCTTTAGCTCTGCCTCTTACTCTTGGCCCACTGAAGCTAAAGGCATCTCTTCACGCAGGCAGCTGCTGGCTGCTGAGGCTGACAAGCCCAAGGTAGGCAAATAAAATGGCACAGTCCTGATATTACCAAACCACATGGCAGGTCATTGATTCAAGTCCTATTAACAGTCCCAAGATTGGCAGGAAACATGGTAGGCTGCTGAACAACTTGGCTACCAGCAGGGTTCAAGCATGCCAAAAGCTGACACCTTCCTCAAAGTTGCTTCTTATACACTGGAAGCAGACCACATGTCTAAAGCAGCTACTCAGCTGCTCCCATAGATTCCACCATGGAGCCAATTACCAATCTCACCATGGGGAATAACTACATCCAGCTGCCCAGACATTCAAAACCAGGTCTGGCCAAGCTGTCAACCTGTGGTCAAACTTATCTCAAACATGGAATCTATCAGCACAACTCACTTGGAGAGTCAGCAGGCACTATGCCTCAGAAGGACCCCTACTCCGAACATCTGGAAACAGAGAGTGGTAAAAATTTGTACAATATAATGAATGTAACCAATGTCACTGAAATGTACATGTAAAAAATGTGGAATAAGCAAATATTTTGTTATCTTTTTATCACAACAGTGAAAGGTACCACCCACTCCTAATGCATTCTCTTTAATGCAGGAATTCCATGTCTATTACAAGTATGGAAATTCATTTGAAAGCCCATGCCATTCAATGTTTCTGGCCTATGTAAATTTTATCCTAAGGAAAAACATGTTGTTGGTAAGAAAAATACTACAATGGTCATGGGGGACCATCAAGCTCAATTGGCGTAACACACTACACAAAAACAATGTTTCACATCCTACTTTGGTGAGTAGTGACTGGGATCTTAAAAGCTTGCAAGCGGCCATCTAGATGCAACTAGATGCATCTAGATGGGTCTCTCCTCATCCAGAGCAATGAAGAATGAAGAAAACCAAAGAGTTATGGGAACAATTAGTCTAAGGGACTAGTGGACCATGTGAACCTCAGCCTGTATGACTATGAGAAGAACTAGATGGTGCCTGAATATCACTGTCAACCGCTCGAAAAGGGATCAAAATAGGAGTTCCTAGACTGAGTGGGAGAAAAATGTGGAAGGAAATTTAAAATCATACAAAAAAAGACCAGGCTTATTGGTCTGATGGGTACTGATGAAACCCCTGAGACTATGGCCCCTAGTCACTCTTCAGGCCTGGAACTGAACTCACTCCCATGGCTTCCAGTCAAACAGACAGCCGTACAAGGACCTACACCAGGCAGGTACACTCCTTAGAACAAGCAACCATGGGAGATCAGAAGGGCGGCACTTGAGCAGGGAGATAACTCAGAGGGCACGAGCGCATGGGAAAGAGGGACTCAGGGAAAGGGTAACCAAAGGGAGCAGGTGGGAAGAGAGCTGTTACGTTACGCGGATTGCAATCAGTATCATGAAACAAAATGTGCACGAAAGGTTGAATGGAAAATGAATTTGCTCTGTAAACTTTCACCCAAATCACAATTTTTTAAATAAATAAATGAGAAAAAAAAATATCAATAAAGATATAACAACATTTCTAAAAGAAAAACACTATAAAAAAATATTCACCAGTGTTGCCTTTGATTAGTTCCTGAGTAAACCCTTGTAAGTTCTAGTTGATCTGAAGCTTTGCTAGTTGCTTAACTAGTTGCATAAGCTTTTGCTAGTTGACCGTAAGCTTTGCTAATGCTTAAGACGAGCTCCTTGCTCTCACTGGTGGGCACAGCACACTCAACACATGCAACTGTTAAACAGAAATAAAGAATAATAACTAATGGCCTTGCTGTTAAGGGCTGTTCTGTTAGTCAGTGTTTCGGGATACACACATATTACTATACCATTTCATCATAAAATACTGCCTTATGTTTTCATCTGAAATTTTACAAAAGGAAATAAACATCCCTAACTGTTCCCCAAACACACACACAAACTCTACACTATATAAGAAAGAAACCTTAGAACATTACAGCTGAGTCTGGTTGCTATTGTTATTATTTCAGTACTACCATTTATCAATTCTTATTTTAAAATAATCACTGTGGTCATGTGTGGTAGTTAAGTTTGTATGTCAACTTGGCTGGGCTTGGTTGAGTGGCTGGGCAGCTGGATGTAGTTACTCCCCACGGTGAAATAGGTAATTAACTCCATAGTGGATCTATTGGAACAGTTGAGTAGCTACTTTAGGGATGTGGTCTGCATCCTGCATATAAGATGCAACTCTGAGGAAGGTCTCCAGCTTTTGGCATGCTTGAACTCTGCGTGGAGCCAAGTCATTGTTCAACAGCCTACCATGCCCCCTGCGAATCCTGGGACTTCTTCTGGACCTGAATTAGTGGCCTGCCATGTTGTTTGGTAACATTGGGACTGTTCCTTTTTACTTGTCGACCTTGTGCTTCTCAGCCTCAGCAGCCAGCAGCTGTCTGAGTGAAGAAAAGCCTCCAGCTTCAGTGGGCTGGAAGCAGGAGGCAGAGCTGAAGCCCAAAGCTCAGAGGCTTTCAGCCAGCCCCTAGAGCCTGACACTTTGAACTCGGACTTAAAGCCCCCAAAACTGTAAGAGAATAAACTGCTGTCTGTTCAAGCCATACCATTTGTGGTGTATTCCTGTCAGAGCGGCACTTAGGTAACCAACAGACCATGTTGTTGTTGTTATGTGCCGTCGAGTCGGACTCGACTCATAGTGACCCCTCCTTGGGTTTCCGAGGCAGTATCACTATGGAAGTAGATCTTCTTTCTGAGGAGTGGCTGGTGGG
>NW_006921722.1:7731474-7756301 GCF_000298275.1 Orycteropus afer afer
GTGCCCCGCCCCAACCCCTGTCACTCACTGGCCATCAGGCACTCCCAGTACTAACCAGGATACACACGGTGCGGTGGGCCCTCCTTCCCCACCACCACAGAGCCATGGGGATGGGGTGTTAATGGTGGCCAGGTGTTCCTTACCACCTGCCACCTCCTGATACCTGCCCTAGGAGGGGACCCCACTTGTCCTCCACCCAGCTTGGTCCTTTGGGCTCTCATATGGCCCCCTCCTGCTGCCTGCACTCGTGTCATCCTGCCATCACCTTGTGCTCTCCATGGCCAGAACAAGATGTCACAGAAGAGCAGGGGAAGGCGTCCCATGACCAGTCGGCCACTGGCCCTCATGTGGCCAGGCTGTTGCCCGAGCCTCAGCTGTTGTTCAGGGTGATCTGCAGAGGGAGCCAGGGCTGACCGCAGCCCCTTGTGAGGCCTGGACCGTCAGAAGGGTTATGTGAGAATTTTTTCAACGTTGTTGTAAATGAGAAATATCAGATAATGAGACAGTCGGTAAGTGAGGAATAGGTGTACTGACAAGGAATTAATCAATAAATTCAACATTTCCTTATTTAAACTAATAATGAAAATCATTCAAATAATAAGTAAGCCCATGACAGAAGCAAAAGTTTTCTTTATTACTTAGATAGTATATGGGATGTATTTCTGCAGTGCAGTAGATTACTTAATGTGGCCCTTCTAGCCAGAGTCTTTGTAACTCCCATCCAATGATTTGGTCATTTGCTATGCAAATGTAGGTTCTGGAGACCCACATCAAGGGGACTGGAAAAACTTCTAATAATGTAAATAAGCATTATGGTACCCATGTGGGGGTAGAACCATGCAAATAAGGTGTGTGGAACCCTAACATGGGGACTGGTAGGTTTTGCCATCCTGTTACTTAAAATGAACCATCCCAGATGCAGAAAGGAGGGGTCTCATTACCACCAAGAAAGAAGAGCTAGGAGCAGAGTGTGTCCTTTGAACCTGAGCTGGGAGCCTCCTAGAACCAGGAAACAGAGGAAGAAAGAGACCTGTTACACCAAAGAGACAGTGAGACACAGCAGCAGAGAGATGAAGGCAGCCAAAGGAGCAGAGGCAGCAGGACAAGGAGAGGACTGGGAGACGGTGCAGTAGGATTCCAGCCCGTGGAGTGAGAAAGCTGAGCACCTTCGGGCAGGAGTCTTGCTGGCGGAGTAGGATGCCCCCAGCACTTATTGGCAGAGCTGAAAGAACTGTGTAACACTTGCTCAGGCAGGGCAGAGGCCCAGGGGCCCCAAGGCCAAGAGGCTGAGGTTCAGAGAGAGGCATGCCTGAGTATGCTACAAAGAGGCTGTCCTGACTGAAGAACTGTATCCTACTAAGTCCTTTCTGATCCTGAATCGTCACCTGTTACTTCTCTAATAAACCCCATAATCATGAGTATTGTCTCTGAGTTCTGGTGGCCACGGCAATGAATCATCCACCCCAGCAGCAAAGTAGACAATGCCGTGGGAGGGATGGTTGGTGTCAGAACTGGTAAAAAGGTTGGAGGGTGGAGCGTGCCTCATGGGAATCAGCCTTGCACTGACGCTCCTGACTTTGGTCTTCCTTCCCCCGTGTGAAGTTAGAGGAGGTCAGGTGCCACCCTGTGCCATTTTCACGATTTCTTAATAAAATTTTTAATTGTGATACTCAATGACTGTAACTGAAGAGTTAATGTATTTGGATGGTTTCAGAAAGTTACTTTTTTAAAGAAAAATTATTCTTTTCAGGTGATTGCTTTGTTAAGCACTATCAGTAGAAAAACTGTAACTGTGATGAGAACTGTTTTTTTTTTTGTCAGTAGAAAATGAGTGTATCATTTTTCTCCAAGTATCTTCTGTGATGAATAAAACCAATTTTACAAACATATTTTCAAGGCTAATTGCTAGAAGCTTGAATCTTGTTCCTAAGAACCAGTTGTAAACACTGAATTGTAAACTTTAAGTGGGTTTATTATATGGTATGTGAATTATATTAATAAAGCTGTTTTTACAAAACCAAAAGCAAACCACTGTCTTATGCAAGAAAAACAACCTGAAACCCGATTAAAACTTTCCTTGAATAAAATGTCGGCAGTGCTGTGTTTTATAGCGAGTAAAAAGTGCCTTGGGCATCGGAAGAAACATGGTGTCCATGTGGCAAGGCTGCAGAAAAACTAGTTACTACTGGAAATTATGTTTAAGTTAAAGTAAGATGTCTGAGGTGTTTATGCATTATTTTTTAACGATTCCCCAATTCAACCAATGCCCCCCCCCCTTTTGGATTAACTGATTGCCTTTTCTAGATTGACCAACCACATTTTGTGAGTTAATCAATCTCAATCCCATCAAAGAAGGTCTACTGTAGGATGTTGTTGGAGAACATCACGAAGCTTTGGAATAGACGTGTGACTGGCAGGTGGTCACTTAACATGGACGGTATACACCATTTCTGATGATCTAGATGAGTAGGAATCTTCACATTTGATTGGCCCTTCTGTGTGATACAATTAACTTGCATTGAGACGTAATTCCCACACACCTGGGTCCCTGTGCCAGTGGCCCCTGTATGAGCCTCACAGGCACTTCCACCAGTCTCAGCAGCAGCATGGCCTTCCGTTCTCCATCACTCACCTGCACACTTGTCCAGCCTCCCAGCTAAATCTATGCACCTTTTAGTCAATTTTTATCCTCTACATTTAGAACATTTTTCCATTTTACACTGTCCTCCTGATTTTTTTTCATTTATTCGTATAATGCACTTTGAGGTGAGAGAAAGAGACTAGTAATTCCCTCTACATTTTCAAAGATTTAAAAAAATAAAATTCACACACTAAGTGTGAGGTACAATTCCAAGCACTTGCACGCATCACCTCATAACAACCCTATGAGACAGGAATGACCACTGTCTGTCCCACTGTACAGATAAGGCTATAGAGACATGGAGAAGTCTAGGCCAAGGTCATTCAGCTGGTAAATGGTTAACACAGCTTTCCAATCCAGGCACGCTAAGGTCTGCCTGTGCACTAACCAGTCAGGTATACTACCCTTCTGAGTCTCTGAAATCTGGAGCTACCATAAGCTAAAGTCAAAAAATTAAGGGTTATAAAAAATTAGGCTTATAACACTTCATTTTATAACAAAAAATACAGTAAGTAGTTATGTGGCAGAAGAGGAAGAGGTAGAAGAGGAGGCAGGAGACTCAGGCACACTTGGTGTAACTTTATGGAAATACACCAGGATTTCTTTCTTCTTTATCATTTCTCTAAAAAAATTGTTTCTGAATGGAACCAATCCTTGTTCTACCATTTGCTTTAGTTTCAGTGTCTGTTATCATGGAAGGGTCCATGTCATAAAAGAAGTCAAAAGCAGTCTTGAATAATTAGAACCTTTCTGCCAGATGCTCTAATGTCAATTTGTTTTCTCGTACTGCTTCTTCTACGTCTTCTCATTGTCTGTCACTGGTTTGGAGGAACTCATCTCCATTAACTCATTTTCTGTTGATTCCCCTGGTTAGGGGTCTATTAGCTTTTGAATTTCTCCAAGACCCGTATCTTAAAAAAAATATCTGTGGGACTTTCAGTAAGATGGTGGAACAGACAAACAATAGACAGTAGACAGACAAGGTACCTTCTTCAAAAAAGAAAACAGAAACCAATTGACAGAGATACAGAAGATGACCCTGGAGCCCTGAGCTTTGAAAGGAAGTATACAGAAGTGGATTAGGCACCAACTAGTGGAAAAACTGGGAGCTCTGGTAGCATAGTACCTAAGGCACTTGACTGCTAACCAGAAGGCCGGAGGTTCAAACCCATCAGCCACTCCTCGGAAGGAAGATGGGGCAATCTACTTCCATAGTGATACTGCCTCGGAAACCCAAGGAGGGGTCGCTATTAGTCAGGTCCTACTCGACGGCACATAACAACAACAGCAGTGGAAAAAACCTGAATGAAAACATCGTGAGTATGGAGATGGTTGGAGCAGTGGATTGTCAGCTACTCTGATGAGACCAACAGTTTGAACATTTCCAAGGGTCCTGGGACCTGAGAATTGACCTAAAGATCAGCCCTGGTCACCAAGGGCTGCAGGGATGACTGTGGTGGTGGTGGCCTATGACTTGAAAGAGAAACAGCAAGAAGGGAGACAACCTGAGCCGTGGACTTCCGGCTGTCTGGAGGGCACAGCCATTTTGACTGTTTACATGTGGCAGCCATTTTGGATATTTAAAGTGACAAAGGGTGCACCCGTTTGGAATGTTTACAAGTGGTGATCATTTTGGGTATTTAAAGTGACCGAGGGCACAGCCACTTTTAATGTTGACAAGCAGTGGCCATTTTGGATATTTAAAGTGACCCAGGGCGCAGCCGTTTTGAATGTTTATAAGTGGCATCCATTTTCAATATTTAAAGTGACCGAGGGTACAGCCATTTTGAATGTTTACAAGATGTGGCCATTTTGGATTTCAAAGAGACAGCATTCTCATTCAGATTCCAGGGACCTAAAAATAGGCTCTGTTTGCCAAGGATGGCAGGGACATACACAAGGCTGACAACAGCAAAGGAGTCAGGTGGTGAGTGTATAAATGCTGGCAACAAGCAAATAGAGGAGCACAGCACAGTACCCTGCTTAACAGATAACATACAAACAAAACAAAGAAAATGAAAATCTTGGGCAAGTCACTCTAGCATACAATCACCAATTAAATATACACACAAAAACATCACAATGCTTCAGAGACAACAGAGCACCACAGGCCACACAAAAAAGTAAGATAAAGCAGGAGAAACAAGGGACTGCATACAGACCCAAAACATAGCCCTGAGGAAGAAGCAGCATTGGAATTTCTTGATAAGGAATTCAAAAGAATTATATTTAGGTATTTTTAATGAACTGAAAGACAGATCAAAGAAAACACTAACAAAATTGAGGAAAACACAGAGAAAACCCTAGAACAATTTTGAAAGATAATACAAGAACAAAATAACAAAACAAATGAAAAATTAGAAATGATACAAAATCTACAGATGGAAATCCAGAAGATTAATACTAAATTTTTTAAAATATGTAACACATAGAATGGGCAAAGAAGCAGAACTGAATCAATGGAAGACAGAATTAGTGAGAGTGAAGGCAAATACCTAAATACTTCTTTGGAAAGGTATAAATCAGAAAAAAGATCAAAACAAAATGAAGAAAGCCTAAGGTTCATGTGGGATACCATCAAAAAGGAATAGCCTGTGTGTAATCAGAATCCCAGAACAGGAAGAGACAAATAAAACCACTGAGAAAATTGGTGAAGATTTGTTGGAAGAGAATTTTCCTGGTATGATGAAAGATGAGAATATATTCATTCAAGGAGTCCAAAGTACCCCAAATAGAATAGACCCCAAAAGAAAATCACCATGGCATATCACCATCAAACTCACCAAAACCAATGACAAAGAAAGAATCCTGAAAGCAGCTTGGGAAAAACAAAAAGTTACCTACAAGGGGCAACCAATAAGACAGAGCTCAGATTTCTCAGAAGAAATCACGCAGGCCAGAAGAAAATGGGATGGTATATATAAAACCGTGAAAAAGAAAAATTTCCAACCAAGAATTACATACCCAGCAAAATTGTCCCTCAAATATGCTGGTGAAATAAGGAGATTTCCAGATAAGCAGAAATTAAGGGAATCTGTTAAATCCAGACCAACCTTACAAGAGATGCTAAAGGGAGTCCTTTGGACAGAGAACCAACAACAGCAAACAACAACTAACCATTAACACACATGATGACATAGCCCAGAAATCAACCCAGGTATAGAAGTATCCAAGGTAAATAAGCCTACAAGATTGCAAACAGGGAACCATAGACATCAATCAACAAATGGGGAAACTACAAACCAAAAAGAGGCAAAAAATTGTGTAGTTACAGAACTTCTAAATGGTAGGGAAGTCAAGACAGCTACAAGATAGAATGGACTGTTCTAAACTGAGGAAGAAAATTATAAATCACAGGGTAACCTCAAAGAAAAATGATAAACCTTCACATCGAAATAAAAAAGAGGACCAGCACAAATACCAAATACTAAAACAATAGCAATGAAGTGATAACACTATTCATGAACAAAATGAGCTCAGCATAGGAAATTATATGAAACAAAGAAATCAACACCACAAAAAAGCACAAAACAATATGACAGCAACAAATTCATACTTGTCAATAATTACATATCTGAGAAGGGATTTATCTCTAAAATTTATAGAAACCTCCAATAACTCAACAAATAAAGATTAACAATCCAATTAAAAAAATGGGTGAAGACATGAATAGACACTTCACCAAAGAGAATATTCAGGAGGCCAGCAAATACATGAAGAAATGCTCACAATCATTAGGCATCAGAGAGATGCAAATCAAAACAACAATGAGATACCATCTCATCCTGGCACTAAGGGCAAAGTTCAACAAGACAGAAAATAACAAATGCTGGCGAGGATGTGGAAAGATTGGGATTCTCATACACTGCTGGTAGGACTGTAAAATGATATAGGCACTGTGGAAAACAGTATCGCGATTCCTTAAAAAGCAGGAATTAGAAATTCCATTTAACCCAGCAATCCCAGTACTAGGTATATATCCTAAAGAAGTGAATGCCAGGACAGGAATAGATATATGCACACCCATGTTCATCGTGGCACTATTTACAATAGCAAAAAGATGGAAACAACCTACGTGACCATAACCAGAAGAATGGATAACCAAACTATGGTACATACACACAATGGAATGTTATGCAACACTAAAGAATAATGTAGAATCTGCAGAACACTGCGTAACATGGATGAACTTGGAGGACATTATGCTGAGTGAAATAAGTCAATCACAGAAGGACAATACAATATTAGCTCATTATTGGAAAACGTCAAGGAAAGGTTTATATTTGGAAGGAAACGTTCTTTGTTGGTTACCAGGTGAGGGATGGGAAGGGGAGGGAACACTGAAAAAAAATGATGCATTGACCCACATCACTTTGGTATTGTGTATTTTACTGTACATAAATTATATTTCAGTAAAATGCATTAATAATATATATACATATAGTAAGTAGTTTAAAAAAAAATTTACTCCACTGCCTCTATTTGTTGTTGTTGTTGTTATTTGCCATCGAGTCAGACTCGACTCATAGGGACCCCTCCTTGGGTTTCCCAGGTGGTATCACTACGCAAGTAGATTGCCCAACCTTCCTTCGGAGGAGTGGCTGGTGGGTTTGAACCGTCAGCCTTCTGGTTAACAGTCAGGTGCCTTAGTCACTATGCTACTAGCACCTATGAATACATTCCACAAGTTTTATTTCTTGGACCAGGGTGTGCACATGTATCTGTTAGTATCTGTAAACTCCACTTTGTCAGCAGGACAGACCAGCTGTTCTCTAAATCACTTCATGTTAATAAGATTTTACTTGGTTAAACAGCCATCTTTTAATAAAGGTTGAATGCTGAAATTCCAAATGTATTGTTCTAATTCAGAAACGAGTCTCACTTGAAATAAAACCTATTAGTAATGGGGATAATGAGCTCCCTGAGCTGTGGCTGGGCTGAAATAATGCCTCGGGTGAATACGTTGGCTAGCCAATGTAATTTTTATAGACAGTGTATCTGTGGGCTTTCTTGAATTGACATGAATCGAGGTAGTCATCCTATTTGACTACTCTGGGAAAGGAGAGGGGATAAAAAAGGACCCCGAATAAGGACCTTTATGTACCCAGCACTGCACTAATTACATATGTTGTAAACATATGTGTTTATGTATTGCAGGTAAGTGTATAACTACACATTTGTTGTGTTGTTGTTAGGTGCCGTCGAGTTGTCTCTGACTCATAGTGACCTTATGCAGAGAACGAAACACTGCCTGGTCCTGTTCCAGCTCCTCAATCCCTGCTATACTTGAGCCCATCGCCACAGCTGCTGTGTCAATCCATCTCACCGAGGGTCTTTCCTTCTTTCATCGACGCTCCACCTTACCAAGCATGGCACCCTTCTCTAGGGAATGGTCCCTTCTGAAACATGACCAAAGTAGGTGAGACGAAGTCTGGCCATTCTCACTTGCCTATGGGGCAGCTCTACTCTGTTCTACAGGGTTGCCATGAGTCAGACTTAACTCGACAGCAGCGAGTTGGTTTTTGGTTAAGGAGGTACCACTGTGAATAAATTCACTGCTGAAAAGCTGGAACCAGGAACTCTTCTACAGTGGCAGCTGGTGCAATGGGATGTTTCCTATGTCCACTGTATTACTGTTGTTGTTGTTATGTGCCATCAAGTCGGACCCGACTCATAGTGACCCCTCCCTGGGTTTCCGAGGCAGTATCACTACGGAAAAAGATTGCCCCATCTTCCTTCCAAGGAGTGGCTGGTGGGTTTGAACTGCCAGTCCAGCTCTTACGAACAACTGTGTCTGACCCCCACTTCTAAGACATCAAAGAGGAAAAGAGCCTTTCTGACATCACATGTGGACTCCGGGAGAGACTGTGCTGGCACAGGCACTGTCAGCAGCAGGATGGAAGCAAACCTGCCACCTGCCTCCTCGGGTCAGGTGGGGACTCCTCTCCCCCAACAGGTCTCACACAAAACTGGGACCTGATCCTGGAACACTAACCAAGTAGTCAGTTATCATCTGTGGACTTGGTAACCCTCCTCCAGTTTCCTTCTATTTCTAGCATAACCTTCCATTACCAGTGTAACCCACCACACACCACCCATATCTGCAATGTGGCGACGGCACCAACTCACTCCTGGAAAATTCTGCCACTTACTCCTAACAGGCCTGTGCATCGAAGCCAGACCGGCTGCCACTGCATTATGTGATGAACAACCTCCTAACACACTCCTGCAACAGGAAACTCTGTGCAGCCAAGGTCCACAACAGCCGGCGTGCAGACACAGAGCAACGGTTTCCTCCTTTGATGCGTCTCACAAAGTAAAGGAAAACACGCCTTTATCATGTGGCTCTGGGGACACAGCAGGCTCTGTTCTCCGACCAGATGAAACCTACCCAGTCTTCAAGGACCAGGCTGATCTTTCATCTCCAATGACTAGGACATGGTAGGGGTGTCCGTCTCCTAATATTGCCGTAACAAAAAATGCTACAAGAAGGTGACTTTACAGAAATTTACTGTCTTGGTTTCGGAGGCTGGAAGTCCAAACCAGAGCAGCAGCTCCAAGGCAGGGCCCTGCCCGGTCAGTAATCACAGGGCGCCCTCAGGGTCTCCCTCCTTCTGTGAGGCTCTGTCCTGCTCTTTTGATAATCCAGAAGCGATACTCCACAGGCTTCGTTACCATAAGAAAGGTGGGTCAGGATCACTGCGGAAGGCCCAGCTCCATGCGGATCACAGGTTTGTGCTCCATCAGGGGAGCTTGAGCATAGAATGCACTCCTCATCTCAGAGCTCACTTCCATCATTAAGAACAACGATTCTCAGCCATTACTGAAGCACTCCAGGGCCTTTCCAATTATCAGCCCAAAACCAAACCCACTGCCATCGAGGGGATCCCAACTCACAGCGCTCTACAGGACAGAGGACAACTGCCCCATAGAGTGTCCAAGGCTGTCATCTTTACGAAAGCAGATGGCCTCATCTTTTTCCCTTGGAGTGGCTGGTGGGTTCGAACTGCCAACTTTTTGGCTAGCAGTTGAGCACTTTAACCACTGTGCCACCACGACTCCTTCCAATTATCTCACACTACTCAAATTCTCACATAGAAACTGATTTTTAATTCAATTCCATCTATTAAAAGCTGTACTTTCTGGAGAGTGTTGGTTCGTCAGACAACCGACAGTGTCGCTGCTGCTGCTCCGTAAGCCAATGGGCCCCGGGTCTCAATGATCACGGCTCCTCAGAGAATCCCTGTCCGCCTACAGCTGCCTGTTTTGCTGTTTCTACTCATAAAACCAGAAGGAGAAGAACCATGCACTCATAGTTGGGTGGCTGAACTATGCACTCATAGGCTGTCATCCTACAAAGGCCTGACCTACCTGGTTATTTTTATAAGTCCTTGGGTTTTGTTTTCTTTTTTTTGGTTACTCAACACAGCTGTCTTTTTTCTTTCCTTCTTTCTTTCTTTTTGGAAATAGCAGATAAAATGGAACTGTGTTTTTTTTGTTTTTTTTTTTAGAATTTGGGTGAAGATTTACAGAGTAAATTCACTTTCCATACAGCAGTTCACATATACTTTGTCTCATGTCATTGACCAAAATTTACAATGCAGCAGCTCCCCTCCCACTTCCTCCCCATAGTTACCTCCTCCCAGTGTCCATCCCTTCATACTCTTCTGCACCCTGAGCTATCTCCCTGTGCATAAGCAGCCCTTCCTCCTCCCATGATTGTTCTCTCCAGGGCGTGTGTCTACTTGAGGTAAATGTTTAACTCACATGCCTGTACTTTGTTTGGCTGGAAACCACAGTTGTGGGTTCAATTCCAGACCTGAAGGGCAGCTAGGGGCCATAGTCTCAGTGGTTACACCAGGCTCCATTGGACCAGCAAACCTGGTCCCCACCTTCTTTTTTTTTTTCTTTTTTTTGCCTCCAAATGATTTTGAGTTTTGTACCACATTGTTCTCCCTCTTTATGCAGGATCTCCTACATCCCTTCCAAGTGGATGGCAGTGGCAGCTGGGCACCATCTAGTTCTTCTGGTCTCATAGTTGTATAGGGGAACTGTGTATTTTTAAAAACTAGACAACAACACTCAAAACCAAACTAAACTCACTGCCATCGAGTCGATTCCAACTCATAGTGACCCCCTTTAGGTTTCCAAGGCAGTAGTAAATCTTTAATGGAAGTAGATGGCCCAGTCTTCCTTCTGTGGAGTGGCTGGTGGGTTTGAACCACTGACCGTCCAGTTAGCAGCCATGTTTCTTATCCACTATGCCACCAGAGCGCCTTAGACACAATAGGTTCCAATGTACTGTCAAACGGATACTCTCAAATGACCTCAACCGTGGACCCACAGGAGACTTACTGCTTCTCAGCTCTAACATACCAACGAGACTCTTCCCAGACCACAGAGTTGGCCTGGAAGAGAAGCAGAGCATCCATGTGACAAGCTACGGAACTAACTAAACACTTTCTCACACCGTGTCTTGCAGCCTGTCCCTCCTATCAGAACAGTTATTAATGGACTGTGAGGTGCACTTCTTGCTCCAATTCTAAGAATGGCCACTGAGTGCATTCTACATGCTGACAGTTTACATCAGAGGTACACGTCATTTAACCACCCGATAATCTTACAGTCAAAGAATTCACATTTCTTGGTTCTCCAATAGATGCCAATGGAAGCAGCAGTCAAGACATTAGACAACATGTAGCACTGGGTAGGTCGGCTGCGAAGGAACTCTTTCAAGTGTTGAGGAACAAGTTTGTCTCCTTGAGGACTAAGTGTGCCTAACACTGGCCATGATATTTCCAATCGCCTTGTATGCCTGTGAGAGCTGGACAATGAATAAGGAAGACCGAAGAAGAGCTGATGCTTTTGAGTTGTGGTGCTGGAGAAGGATATTGCAAGTACCATGGACTGCTAAAAGAACTAACAGATCTGTCTTGGGGGAAGTGTAGCCGAAATGCTCTTTAGAAGCAAGAATGGCCAGACTTCGTCTCACCTACTTTGGTCATGTTGTCAGAAGGGACCATTCCCTGGAGAAAGATGTCATGCTTGGTAAGGTGGAGGGTCGACAAAAGAGGGGGAGGCCTTCAACGAGATGGATTGACACGGTGGCTGCTACAATGGGCTCAAGTATAGCAGGGATCGTGGAGCTGGCCCGGGATCAGGCAGTGTTTCGTTCTGCTGTGCATGGGGTCGCTATGAGTCGGAAATGACTCGATGGCACTTAACAACAACAACAACAATCTTATAGTTAAACGGCATTATATCAGTTGGGATTATTTTTTTCTGACATGCATGACAAGAAATTCACTGAAGCCAAACAGGGACCGTACTGTCTCACAGAACCGAAAAGTCTGGTAACAGACCAGGCAGGTGAGCTCCAGGCATGATTTGATTCCAGGTTCAACCAGCATCACTGAGACATAACACCTCTCCTCCACACTGGCTCCTAAGGCTAGAATGTGGGTGATGGCTACTGCAGACCTCATATCCTGTTCTCATTCAAGTCCAGTGAGAAAGGACAAGAATTTCTCTCCCCGATGTGTGAAAAAAAGTCTCTGCATCTCATTGGTTCTGAGGAAGTCATGACCCATTCTTCAGCCAATCCCTGTCTATCAGGCATGTGTGAGACTCAGGCCGAGGCTGTGGGATCACTCTCAGCTGGGATGGATCGCAGGGGCAGCAGGGACGGGCATGACTGGCATGCAGGGGCACAGACCCCAATGGTATAAAGAACAACACACATCTCCCACAGATCTCATTATATAGAAGAGAAAACCGAGACATAAGGACCTTAAGGAAATTGCCTGAGGTAGGAACTCCTACCTGCCTCCATCAATATCTCATTAGACTCAAAAACCAAACCCACTGCCATGGAGTCAGCGACCACTCACAGTAACACTTTAACTACTCTATAGGACTGAACAGAACTGCCCCCACAGGGTTTCCAAGGCTGTAAATCCTTATGGAAGCAAGCTGCCTCATCTTTCTCCCAAGAAGTGGCTGGTGGGTTCAAACTGCCAACCTTCAGTTAGCAGCCACGAACTTAACCACTAAGCCACAAGGGCTCCTCAGCACCTTTTCACCACTGCGCGATTCATCACAACAACCCAGTGAGGGTCCCACAACCTGAAGTGCAGATCCCGGCTCTCCAGATGAAAGGTTTCAAGACCGTCTTCCGTACATAGTTCATAATAAAGTTCTCTGGTAATTAACACCCTCTTGAGTAAAAGAAAGGGGAGAAATAGGACTAGAACCACTGTATCAGACCAAATCCAGTTTGAACACTCCGTCTTCCTCTGTCTCTTGTTCCCAGGTCGATCCCAGCTCAGGGGCCCTGGGTCCAAAGGACATGCTCTGCTCTCAGCTCTTCCTTGGTGGTAGTAGGGCCCCCTCTCTGCTCCACTCTCTCCTGTTTTCTCTTGTAAGATAAAAGGTGTTGCAGGCCACACCCCAGGGCTGTGGTAGGACCAAGGGTGTTGCAACCCACCCTCAATCCTTTCACACCTGATCCACTTATGACATCAAATCACATGATGGGGTAACACTGTGTGTCTGCCACATTACATCATTACATAACTACTAAACCACTGAGAGTCCTGGCCCAGCCACGGTGACACAAATTCGGAAGGGACACACAGTTCAAACCATGACAAAGACCAAGCAGCACATGATAAGGATTCTTTGTTCAATGATGAAGGAACAAATAATTCACTAACTAGTATAAAAACAGTACAAACGTAATTTATCACTTACAAATTTATCAACTACTTGTTTGCTCCACCAGCACCAACTATTTAATTTTCATGTATTTTCTTAGTGTGTGTGTGTCTGTACATATGTGTGTGCACATATGCATGTGCATTGTACAGAAAATGATACTGACACACAGCTCATGTACCTTGAAGTTGCCTCTGTACCACAGGGATGGATCTGTGAGGACCCAACCCACTTTGGGACAAAAGTTCTGTGCTCAGAAACTGAAATAATGAAGTGGTCTACCCACTGCTCTCCCCAACAGAGGGTTTTAACTAGCTGAGTGGAGCCCAATCCACAAATGCCATCAAACACTACGAGGGCACGGGTTCCTGACATGCTTGACTCACAGGACAAAAGGCACAGCAGATGCTCTTCAAAAGAGGTACGAACGTCATGTTCTCTTCAGTTAAAGGGAAGAGAACGACTCAAGTCCTTTATAAATTGCTTTAACATTCAGGGATTTCTAATTATTTATAGATAATTAATTATAGATAGTCACTATCTAGATTATGATAATCTTTTATGTTCCAAACCAATCAAGAGGATCATGAAAAGAAATTTCATGGGTAGCTCAAACATGCATTTGAAATCTGCTATGTCAGTTTTGATGTATGCTTTGAGGGCTAATATTTTTAAGACTAAATGCTGGAACCTTTAGATAAATGCCCTTGCGTGTAGGTGGCCAGGTGAATGCCCATGCGTGCGGGTGGCCAGGTGAATGACCGTGTGCACAGGTGTCCAGGTGAATGGCCGTGTGCACAGGTGGCCAGGTGAATGCCCGTGTGCACAGGTGTCCAGGTGAATGCCCGTGTGGGTGGTGTGTCCAGGTGAATGCCTGTGTGCATAGGTGGCCAGGTGAATGCCCATGCGTGCGGGTGGCCAGGTAAATGGCCGTGCATGCAGGCGGCCAGGTGAATGCCTGTGTGCACAGGTGGCCAGGTGAATGCCCATGCATATGGGTGGCCAGGTGAATGCCCATGTGTGCGGCTGTCCAGATGAATGCTCGTGTATGCAGGTGGCCAGGTGAATGCCCGTGTGGGTGGGTGGCCAGGTGAATGAATGCCCATGCATGCAGCTGTCCAGATGAATGCTCGTGTGGATGGGTGTCCAGGTGAATGGTCGTGTGTGTGGGTGGCCAGGTGAATGGTGGGATGCACAGGACTCCAGGTGAATGGGCTTTGCATGCAGTCTCCAGGTGAATGCCGGTGTGGGTGGTATCTAAGTAAATGGCTTTGCATGCAGTCTCCAGGTGAATGGCAGTACGCATGGGTCTCCAGGTGAATGGGCTTTGCATGTGGTCTCCAGGTGAATACCCACGTGTGTGGGTGTCCAGGTGAATGGCCATGTGTGCAGGTGGCTAGGTGAACGGCAGTACACATGGGTCTCCAGGTAAATGGCCTTTGTGTGTGGGTCTCCAGGTAAATGGCAGTATGCACGGGTCTCCAGGTGAATGGCCTTTGCGTGCGGTCTAAAGGTGAATGGCAGTACGCATGGGTCTCCAGTGAATGGCCTTTGTGTGCGGTCTACAGGTGAATGGCGGTACGCACAGGTCTCCAGGTGAATGGCCTTTGCGTGCGGTCTAAAGGTGAATGGCGGTACGCATGGGTCTCCAGTGAATGGCCTTTGTGTGCGGTCTACAGGTGAATGGCGGTACGCATGGGTCTCCAGGTGAATGGCCTTTGCATGCAGTCTAAAGGTGAATGGCGGTACGCACAGGTCTCCAGTGAATGGCCTTTGTGTGCAGTCTACAGGTGAATGGCGGTACGCATGGGTCTCCAGATGAATGGCCTTTGCGTGAGGTCTCCAGGTGAATGCCTGTATGTGTAGTTGTCCAGGCCTCCTGCCATAGTAGCAGTACCTTCTCTAGGAAGCCTCATCCTGTCCCCTCTGTGGTCACATACTTCTCTGCCTCCTCGCTCATGCCAGGCCCTCCTCTGAGCTCTCCTCTAACAGGGCCTGTTGTTGTTCTTAGTTGCCGTCAAGTTGGCCGCCGACTCACGGTGACCCCGTGCACGAGTGCTTGAACAATTTCTCTTAGGAAGATCAGCACTAGGCCGGTCCCCATGAGGCGGAGGTCAAAGATGTCCCAAATGTCCAAACTACAATGCCACTCCATCATTTCAGACATTAACTCCTCCTCCTCCTCCCAGTAATTTCCCCAGTCTTAGGGTTCTGAATTTCGCTGTATCGCCTCACAGAACTCACAGACACCCAAGGGTTCGTCTCACATAGTAGTGGTGGAGGCTGGCAGGCTGGCGAGTCCCGGGTCCGTGAGTAGGTCTGGCGGATCCTCCCAACTCTCGGGGTTTGATGAACCTCCATCAGCAGATCAAATGACGGCTGCTGTCCCAAATCCAGGGGTGAGATGAGGATGATCCAAGACACAAAGCAGCAGCAAGAGGAGAGCTAATCTTCCAGGAGATTCGTAGGTATACCCTCAGGGAAGCTAAGGGTGGTGATTTGAATTATACACTCCAGCAAGACAGGACTCAAGATACATTCCACCTGTGTTGCCCCAACAGAATTAACCTAAATCCCATTACAGAGTCGATTGCCAGTCATTATAGGGAATGACTACTACCAGCTGCCCAGCCAAGTTGATACCTGACCTTAACTACCACACCACCCCAAACAGGCATGGATAATGAGATTTACAAAACATCACAGAATGGAGGACAATGGCTAGAAGGGCCACATCAAGCAATTCACTGCAATGAGATCGGGCCACTGTGATCTGCAGGGTTTCCACGGCTGGTTTTTGGAAGGAGGCCTCCAGGCCTCTCCTGGTCTCTCTCTCTGTTGGAAGCTCTGCTGAAACTGCTCAGCACGCTAGCACCACGCAAGCCTCCGCTGACAGAGGGCAGGGGGCTGCACTGGCCGGAACCGAACCTGGGTCTCCCACGCGGAAAACAAGAGTTCTACCAATGAGCCACTCCACCCTCCCAACAGTTCCTAGTTCCCTACATATTTCAGTCATTTGCAACCCTTTCTTCCACTTAGATGGTTACAGTAAGAGAATCACTGAGAACCCTTTGACTGGTATCAGATTTATAGTTCCTCAGAATTCCTGCTTGCCAACTTCAATATGCTGTTTGTAAAAGTTTTAAATACCTTTTGGAAAATTAATCATGAATTACTTTTATTAAAGCGGAAGGGGTTTTCAGTCTGTGTTGAGCCTTTCCCGTGAGTCTATTTTTTAAAATAGACTCTGTACCTCCAGTTCTAACCAGATACCATATGGCTGTTTCCTCACTATTTATTTTTTTAAAAAAATGTTAACTGCAATTTTGGCAGTTCTTCATTAAACATTATTCGTAACACATAAACAAACAGCTCTAACAATCATCCACAGAGAGATTTTGGAAGCCTGTAAAGCCTAGCTCCTCTGACAAAGGCTTATCTCCTCCCCTTCCTGATCCTCTTTGGGCTACCCGGGGTAAGACTGCAGAACTACCTAGACTACCTAGCATGCCTTCCTTGTGGAAAAGACACATGAGCCATTGGCTCTCAGAAGTTGTTTCGGGGAGCCCTTGAGCCTCTGAAGTCATGTCAGAGGGGACCAGGGACAAGTGGGGAGAGAAAAGACCAGTGGCCAGCTCCATCCTCACAGCTACATGGTCACGGGACCAGTAAGTGCCACCAGCCTATGGTTAGAGGATCATTCCCCTAAAAAACAGTCTAGCTTGGAAAACATTAACTGAGGGTGTGGGTAATAACTTGTAAAGCCTGGAGAACACTAGCTTCTGTACAGGCCACAACATCTGAGACCATTTTTAGCTCAATAATTCACAAGTTTGTTCAGCCCAGACTATAAGGACAGCACAGTGACTGGGTTGACCACAACGTGCAAACACCTGACTCCACAGGTCACCTATCCTGCTGCCTGGTGTGTATGGGAAGTTAGAATTTTTGGAGTTACAATTTTTTTTTTAGTTACCCAGTTAAGATGAAGACATTAAAATATAGAATTTCTGGTCAGGATATCTTGTGAATTCAGCTACTCCAAATACTAGCAATGCTAGATAAAATATTTTCAGGAAGGAAGGAAAGGAGTGAGGAAAGCAGGCAGGACAGATAATGAATCAAGAAGAAGGAGGCTTGAGAACAAAAACCTACTCAAAATCCTGGAAATAAAAAATACAGTCATCGGGGGAAAAAAAAATCAGTAAATGGGATAAACTCAACATGAGACACAAAGAAAAAATTAGTAAGCTGAAAGAATAAAGAGAAAGAGGTAAGTCCCCAGAGAGAAGTTAAGTAGCATAACAACAGAATGAGAGGAAATTACTTCTAACAGTATTTCCAGAAATGGGGACAGAAAGAAAGGTGTAGACAACAAAATTTTCCAGAATTGTACGTATGAATCTTTATGCTGAAAGCTCCCAAGAGGTGCCATGCAGACTGAACAAAAACCAATCCCCTACTACACAGACCAGCAAGGCTGCAAAAATCAAAGATAAAGAGAAAACCATGAAAGCTACCACAGTGAAGAGCGCTAACAGGGAAGGACAATGAGAGCTACAGCAGACTGCTCCGCCCAACAATGAGGGTCAGGAGGTGACAGAATTGCATGCTCAAAGTTGCCAGGGACAGCTACCCTGCCAGCCCAGAATTCCATCCCAGGTAAATCATCTCCAAGACTGAGCACAAAATAAAGACACCGTCTAAAATATAAAGACTAGGTCTGCCTTTGGCAGTGAGTTCCATTTCCTATCTATTAAACACAAAATCGTGATTTTTCTTTCACCTATTTTGTAAGGTAACCTTTTGATAAATAATTCATAATTGTCATTGATTTTTCTTAAATCAAGAGAAATTCTGCTTGTGTGGCTATAAACAGACCTGGGTTTACTTTTAATATGGCATTAATTACTTCACTATTTTCACATGCCTTCATTAAAGGGAGATTATGTCAATGACAATTATGTGCTGACTTAATAAAAAAACAAAATCAAACCCAGCTGACTATCCTGTCTTTAACACAAATGCAAACCAGTACTGAAATAACAGTAGATAAAAACCTGGCTGATACTTCAAATGAAAAAAAAAAAAAAATGGGTGTCTTACCCTCAAAGATAGAAAAGTAACTCAAATACAAATATTAGCTCCTTTACACAATCTGTCCTATTTACCAGATGCCCCAAAAAGTCTCTCAGAACCTCCATACGCACATCCCAGAGCACTGCTCCGTGACTTTGCACATAGTTCGCACTCAGATTTACCACCAAACATGTCCGTGGGTGGATTAAATGCAATTTACAGCTCCAGGCACCAAAGACCACAGACAAGTATAAACACAATTACGACAATCCCTCAATGCTGCCAAGTCAGACGTGGACAAACAGCACATGTAGTCTGTCTGCCATGCTGTCAGCAACTACAACGGTATCACACTTCACTGGAACAAGCTTGGCACTTTCTAGAAAGGATCCCTTTGCAGGCATAATGGAAAACGGTCTGTTGCAAAAGTCAGAACTAATCATTTGAAGAGTGTGGGTTTATATCCCTGGGCAATAGCTGAAGCTACTGACCTGTGTATTTTTAGACACAGGACAGTTATGCAACAGACACTTCAAGGCTGCAGTGGGACCTTCCGTGTAGACTCCAATAAGAGTCATCTCAAGCCAGTCTTTCAACTACTAGACAAACTGTCAAGGCTAAGGAGCTTGACTATTCTAGAGGCAAAATGATAAGCAGGAATAGATGATGAGGCAGTCATGAGTCATCTACAGATAAGTAACCTCTGAAATGAGGTGGAAGTTGGGAAAACAACTCAGAAATAACTCAGGAATCACTGTGAGGAGGAAACACCCATCATGAGAAAGAAGATGACACAATAAACAAGCGAGTATTAACAGCCAACGTCTCAAATGTCAAGAAGCTCCTCCAACGTGTCCCCTCCTGGAGGAAAGCTGACATTTTGCTCCATCGCTTTCTGTTCTGAGAATGTATGTGCGTCACTTTCTAAAAGACAGTAAGTGGCTTGCATCTCTGAGATAGGAAAACACTTCAAATGCCAAATGACTTGCAGAACAAGCTGTAAGCTAAGGATCACGTCTGATTAAAGGAAATACAACACTAATCCACCAATCAAGGAAAAAATAATGAAAAGCCAAACGATCTGGCACAGTGATTAAAGGGGCTCGTGAGGTTCTCGCTTAGGGACCTAAGGCTTATCTCTTTCAATCCTAAAGGGTGGCACATTGCTATCTATCAATGGCTAAAAACCCTCTATTCATAAAATATGATTAAACTTCATAAACACTGTAATTAAACATGACTCTGCCCCAATAATTAGCAGGTCTGGATATACTGTTAACAGCAGTGGCCACTCCTCACACTCTTGCTTCAAACCTTCCAACTGTCCCAGATTCACACAGGGAAAGCTCCTCATGACAACAACCCAAGGAAAAGCAAATGGAACCGTACCATGGCAAGGTCCTGTATTTTACTGTAAGTAACTCAAAATTAACTTTAAGTATACTGTGATAAATTCAAGATGAATGTTATAATCCTTAGAGCAACTGCTTAAAAAAAATCAGCAAACAAATGGAACTAAAAAAAGCCAATGTAGAACTTAAAAAAGATACACAAAAAATTATTCGGGTTCACATACAGGAAGACAGGGAAGAAAGATCAACAGTGCAAAAAAGGACATTAGACAAATGGAAAATTGAGAAACAGCAGACCTGAGTCCACCCACGTCAACAACTGCATTGAAGGTAATCAGACTGGATAAACACTGTCGCTGGAGACTTATGGATCAGGAGGGAGACGGAGGACAAGAACCAAGGCATGAGATCGCACTTCCTGGCGGATCTCTCTATCGGGTAGATTTCACCTGCTCATAGCCTGTGATGTGTACAACATTCAGTCAAGGTCTCAGAACAAACACGTGCCAAGCAAACACTGATACACTTCTTCCTTCTCCTTCTGCCTAACTTTCTGGTTATTGCCACTCATTCATTTTGTCACAGAACCCAGTTTTTCATAAATCCCACATCCTGCTTGCAGCCACTGCATGCACACATGTGTGCACGCGCACACACACCCACACACCCACACTCTTCTTACTCAATCTTCTACATCACTCATAAACATTCTATCAACCTGAAGTCTGATTCTGGAGGAGGCACGACACATGTAACATGTCCTCTCAGGCAGGCACTGACTCGCCCACAGAGGAGAGCGAGCTGAGGGTTCATCTGCACCGGCAAGTCCGTCCAAGGCTCTGTTGTTAGCATCTGGGGAGTCGGCCCCTGACTCACACACAGTGGAGGAAAACGCAGCCTGGCCCCGCGCCACCCCGTGCGCTGGGTACAGGTTCGACTGCCGTGACTCACATGGTCTTCACTGGCTGATTTTCAGAAGCAGACCACCAGGAGTTTCCTCCTACTCAGCTGCCAGAGTCCACTCTGATTCATGGCAACCCACATGCTTCAGAGCAGAACCACGCTTCACAGGGTTGTCAATGGCTGGGATCACTCAGGAGGAGAAATTCCAGGCCTTTCTTCCAAGGAGCATCTGGGTGGACTGGAACGGCCAACCTTTAAGTCAGTAGCTGAGAACCGAAGCAGTTTTCAAGGCTCCAGATCCTGTGTGACTCTAAGATGGAACTGACAATAAGAACGCACAGCGACAAAAGGAGCAAAGCTGTATTCAAAACAGCATGTGCTCCTGTTCTCAGCTCACAGGTATCTTGGCCATCAGAAATCCAGGATTCACATTCTGTATGGTTACTCTGGGTTCAGCAGAAGATGTGGAGCGAGGGATATCAGTGCACACGTCACTGGATCTTGGCTCAAAGCTAATAATACCAGGAAGAGGTTTACTTGTGTTTTATTGACTACGCAAAAGCATTTGAGTGTGTGGATCGTAACAAATTATGGATAACACTGAGAACACTGGGAATTCCAGAACACTTAATTGTGCTCAGGAGGAATCTGTACATAGACCAGGAGGCTGTCATTTGAACAGAACAAGGGGATACTGCATGGTTTAAAATCAGGAAGGGTGTGTATCAGGGTTGTATCCTTTCACCATATTTATTCAATATGTATGTTGAGCAAATAATCCGAAAAGCCAGACTATACGAAGAAGAACACGGCATCAGGATTGGAGGAACAGTCATTAACAACCTGTGATATGCAGATGACACAACCTTGTTTGCTGAAAGTGAAGATGACTTGAAGCACTTACTGATGAAGATTAAAGACTACAGTCTGCAGTATGGGTTACACCTCAATATAAAGGAAACAAAAATCCTCACTACTGGGCCAATCAGCAGCATCACAATAAATGGAGAAAAGTTTAAAGTTGTCAAAGATCTCATATTACCTGGTTCCACAATCAACACCAATGGAAGCAGCAGTCAAGACATCGGAAGACATATTGCATTGGGCAAATCTGCTACAAAAGACCTCTTTAAAGTGCTGAAGAGCAAAGATGTCTTCTTGAAGACTAAGGTACGCCTAACGCAAGCCATGTTATTTTCAATCTCCTCATATGCATATGAGAGGTAGACAGTGAACAAGGAAGACTGAAGAAGAGTTGATGCTTCTGAGCTGTGGTGCTGGTGAAGAAGATGGAAAGTACCATGGACGGCCAGAAGAATGAACAAATCTGTCCTGGAAGAAGTGCAGCCAGAATGCTGCTTGGAAGCAAGAATGGCCAGACTTCATCTCACTTACTTTGATCATGATGTCAGAAAGGACCATTCCTGGAGAAGGATATCATGCTTATTAAAGTGGAGGGTCAGCAAAAAAGGGGAAGGCCCTCAGTGAGATGGACTGACACAGTGGCTGCAATGATGGGCTCGGGTATAGCACTGACTATGAGGCTGGCACAGGACTGGGCAGTGTTTCCTTCTGTTGCACACAGGGTTGCTGTGAGTCAGAGCCGAGTCAATGGCACTTAACACCATGGTTACTCTAGCCTCACACTGGGGGCTGGAGGGGAGAGTTACCTTTGACTCTTAACGTAGGAAGGACTGCAGGGCACCAAATTCCTCAAGGCCACAACCAAAGGTGGTACCAGGGAATCACGTCGAGTTTTCCTTCTAAAATGAGGAAATGAACAAGCAGAAGGCCAAGCACCAAACCCTAAACCAGAAGAGAATCCATGGAGGCCACGTCCACAGACGAGCCCACAGAATAATTAGGTAAAACCGTAAACCTTGTGCCAAGGCCTGCTGAACTAAGGAAGAGGGGATACATTCTGGACATTTCAAAAAATCTAACTTATAGTTTTGAGATCATGAAGCTTCTCAAATATGCTTTGAGACTGTTCACAGGAAGGAACAATGCAATAACTGCCAAGAAAACACTGTTGTTGTTTTTAAGGGGATATTTCCTGCCACTTCCACCAGCGCACACCACCACATAAGGACAGCGAGGGACCCATGTTTTCTCAGTTTTACTTGTAGGTCAATGGGGAGAGGATAGTGGGTAGTACAGGCATGTTGTTGTTGTTGTTAAGTGCCGTCGAGTCGTTTCCGACTCATAGCAACCCCATGCACAGCAGAACGAAACACTGCCTGATCCCGCGCCAGCCCCACAATCCCTGCTATACTTGAGCCTATCATCACAGCCACCGTATCAATCCATCTCCTTGAAGGCCTCCCCCTCTTTCGTTGACCCTCCACCCTACCAAGCATGACATCCTTCTCCAGGGAATGGTCCCTTCTTACAACATGACCAAAATAGGTGAGACAAAGTCTGGCCATTCTTGCTTCCAAGGAGCATTCTGGCTGCACTTCCTCCAGGACAGATCTGTTAGTTCTTTTAGCAGTCCACAGTACTTTCAGCATTCTTCGCCAGCACCACAACTCAAAAGTACAGGCATAGACACTAACAAAATCACTCCATTAGAGGAAAGATCGTCATGTGAAGAGTTCCCTTGTAACTTTGCTGCCTGTCTTGAATCTGGTAGCTCCACTGAAACCTGCCCATCACGGGTGACCCTGCTGCTGTCGGAACACCCTCCAGTGTCACAGTAACATGCAAGCCAGCACAGCGCCACAAACTGACAGACGAGCAGTGGTACCTTATCACGGAAGAGTCTACGCCTCTCTCCTCAGCCAGTGCCAGGGACTCCACGCCAACGAGAACCAGTGCTGATGATCAACACACCTGATGTGCAGACTCGGCAAAGCCCTCGCAGCTTAGGTGGTGCACCGACCATGGCCTTCAGTCCCCACCCAACACCTGCTGCTTCAGTCTTCCCACTGTTCACTGGATGCCACCCCTCCTGTACATCAGCCCAGACCTGCCACAAACATGACGGCGTTTGACAAGTGTTCTCTGATATCATCAAAATGCGACCTCTCCTGTACCCTGGAGATTTCTCCTGTTATCACGGTGCTCGACCAGATGTTTATCCCAGCCTTACCCATTCTTTTATATCCAGGCCCCATGAGCATGCCTTCTACCCTCAAGTAACAGTCCGCTGTGTCAGCACCATCTCCCCAAGGTCTTTTCAGACCCAGGGCGGAGTAGATGTGACTCACTCGTCATTGCTGTTAGCAGGCACTGACTCAGCCCCCTATTCACACAGCCCCATGCTCAGCAGAACTAGGTGCTGACTGGTCCTACACTGTGCCCCTGATCAGGGACATATCAGGCAGCTGTGTTCACAGGGTTTCACTGGCTGGTTTTCAGTAGATCACCAGGCCTCTCTCCCTAGTCTTAGTCTGTCAGCTCTGCTCACACCTGTTCAACATCCTAGCAACATGCGAGTCTCCACTGACAGACAGGTGGTGGATATTCAGGACGGGTCCTGGCCAGGGACTGAACCCAGGTTTCCCACATGGAAGGTGAGAACCCTACCACTGAACTACCAGTGTTCCCTGACTAACCTACAAACCTAAAACCAAACCCACTACTGCCATGTCATTACAGCGACCCTATGGGACAGAACTGTCCCAAGGGTTTCCAAGGCTGTAAATCTTTATGAAAGTAGACTGTCTCATCTTTCTCCCACAGAGCAGCTGGTGGGTTCAAGTTGCTAACCTTCTGGTTAGCAACTGAAGGCTAAATCACTGTGTCACCACAGCTCTTTTTAGTAAAGTGGGATCAGAGTATCACAAACATGATAATTTTTACAAACTGTATTTAAAATTTACACACAGAATCACTTTTGCCTCTAAGGCCACTCATACAAACCTTATCAATATCTTCACAGTTTAGTTTAAAAAAAATTCAAAGATTTCTCCAAAAGAGTCAAAAGAGAACCTACAGATTGGGAAAAAAATATTTGGCAATGACATATCTGACAATGAACTTATCTCTAGAATTTATAGGAAACTCCAACACCTCAATAACAAAAAGACAAATAATCCAATTAAAAAATGGGCAGAAGACATGAATAGACACTTCACCAAGGAGGATATTCAGGTGGCCAACAAACATGAAGAAATGCTCACAATCATTAG
>NW_006921722.1:7756601-7759368 GCF_000298275.1 Orycteropus afer afer
AGCACTATTTACAATAGCAAAAAGATGGAAACAATCTAGGTGTCCATCAACTGAGGAATGGATAACCAAACCATGGTACATACATACAATGGAATACTATGCAACCCTTAAAAAAAAATCCCCAAAGGATCTTGGGTTCCATCTCTCTCTCTCCCGGCCCCTCAGCTCCTGACTCTCACCCACATGGTGGTATAGAAGAGATTCTGAGAAATGGACTTGTGTACGACGTGAAGGGAAGAAAGACTCCAAATTTGGGTCTTCTCTAGATTAATAACTACATTGTATAGTTCTTTAAAATTTTCAGTTTCACTTGTTGTTGTCAGGTGTTGTCAAGTCAGCTCTGACGCATAGTGACCCTGTGGACAACAGAACAAAACACTGCCTGGTCCCGTGCCATCCTCACAAATCCTGCTGTACCTAAGCCCATCGTTGAAGCCACACTGTCAATCCATTTTGTTGAGGGCTTTCCCCTTTGTTGTTGACCCTCCACTTTACTGAGCATGACATCCTTCTCCAGGGAATGGTCTCTTGTGACAACATGACCAAAGAAGGTGAGACGAAGTCTGGCCATTCTCACTTCCAAGGAGCATTCCACCTACACTTCGTCCAGGACAGATCTGTTTGTTCTTCTGGTATTTCGTGGTACTTTCAGCATTCTTTGCCAACACCACAACTTGAAACCATCAACTCTTATTCTCTCTTCCTTGTTCAGTTCCACTTCCATTCTCCTACTTCACCCACAGAACAATGCTGTGTGGTAGGTAAACCAGTTGCCGTCAAGTTGTCTCCAACTCATGGTAACCCCACGTGTTTAAGAGTGGAACTGTGTCCCATAGGGTTTGCAACGGCTGACTTTTCAGATGCAAATCACCAGTCCTTTCTGTCAAGCCACCTCTGGGTGGACTTGAACTTCCAATCTTGTGGTTAACAGCTGAACATGTTAACAGTTTGCACCGTGCAGTAGGTACTCCATGTAGTGTTCCATGTAGTAGGCAGAGCAGACGTAACTATAATCCTTAGTTTGCAGAAGCGAATGTTCAACTCCGAAGGTAACATGATATGCCCAAGCTCATCACCTTACTAGGTTGTGCAGCTGAGCACCATGCTTTCTGAACATAGCATATAACTGAGGTCCTAAGTCTCGTTAAAAAAATTCTAGAGGCCAGAGAGTAAGAGAAGCAGCAAATATGGTACGTACTCTCTGCCTTGCTTGCCTCAGATCCTGCAGGGACTCAGGGAGGCTGGGTGCCATCCGGAAGGAGCTGGTACAAATGGGGCATCTGCAGTCCCTGCAGGGCAGGGCAAGTGGCACCATGAGAAACATTTTTAAGTCCCAAGAGATGAACTCCCTTTCTGGGCACAGGGCCACAGCCAAAGGTATGGCCCCCGTGCCGCCCCAATATAAACAATCGCAGAAACCACAGCCCCTTCTCCACTCATCAGTGGAGCTGCTGGTGTCTGTGGTGTTGTGGGCACACTGTGGTCATCTTCATGGAGGTTCCCAGGTGGCCTTTCTATGCCTCTCCTGATTCCTAGGAAACAGGATGCTCTCAGTGTGGTCCTCCGACTAGAAGCTAAAGTGTACATCTCCCAGTGACTGCTCCAGGACTGACTCTCCCGCAGCTCAGATCTAAGCCTGGGCAAGCAAGGCCCCTGCACAACCAGCCAGGAATGCCAGCCACTGACCCTTCCAAGCGTTTGCACTACAGAGGGGCTGTCTTCCTCAGGCAAGAAGCTCTCATTTCAACAAAGCCTTCATCCCCAGAGTCACAAAGGCCGTCACAGACACTGTTCCCATTGGTTTATGTAACTCAGCGGGAGTGGACCCTGCTCCTTCTCCAGGGCCCCTGACCCCACGGCGGGCGGTGGAGTAGTGGTAACACTCGGCTCCCAGGGAGCCCAGGCTGCAGACAGACAGCCATCCCCAGGCAGTACCTAAGGCGGTCCTGGGAAAATGCTTACTGGCCAGATGAAAGAAAATGTCAGCTGTTATCATTCGGAGCTACTGACGGAAACCCGCTGATCCTCTGGGATGGACCCGGGATGTACCTACCCTCAACACAGAAAATGATTCTCCCCAGTTAGGCCCACTGTGGGCTGTCGTCTCTTCTCGGCAATCCTCCTCCTCACTCTTGCTCAGGTATCTGTCCCGGTTCCTAAGGCGGCTGGATCAAAGCTTCCCCACTCTCCTGAGCCAGCCCTGCCACCTACCCCTGCTCAGGTCAGCTTCCCACACTCACCCCAACTGCACAGGACTTTGCACACCTTCCTGAGCTTTCACAGGAAGACTGCAGGTCCTTCTGTCGGAGCGTGGTCCCCTCTCCTCGGGCCCTTGCCCATCAGTTACCACTTGCTACAATCTAGACTTTTCCACCAGAGCCCCTCTGCTTTCAGGATCAAAGAACCTGGAAGTTGTCAAGGACAGGATCCTGCGTCCTCCAAACACACACCTGCCTCATCCTTCCGGTCCTTTCCTGGCAGCGTTCTAGAAGACAGGCCCACGTTTGTTGTCTCCACTCAGGGAGCACTCTCGCCCGCAAAAAGTGCACCAACGCCTTTCACTGCAAACAGTGACTTCAATACTAAATGCAACATCCATCAACTGAGGAATGGATAACCAAACTATGGTACATACACACAATGGAATACTATGCAACCCTAAAGAATAATGCAGAATCTGCAAAACACCGCATAACGTGGATGAACTTGGAGGACATTATGCTGAGTGAAATAAGTCATTCACAAAAGGACAAATATTGTATTAGTC
>NW_006921722.1:7760598-7775442 GCF_000298275.1 Orycteropus afer afer
AAAGTGAATTTGCTCTGTAAATCTTCACCCAAATCACAATTAAAAAAAAAAAAAAAGACTAAATGCAACAGACATCTAGAAGGCCTTATCTTGACACGTCTGCACCAACAGAAGCAGTGGCCCCTCGGTCCCGCCAAAGTTCTCTGGCCTCCTTAGCCCTAACCACCATGCCATTTGCTGCAAAGTCTCTTCCTTCTTGCATCCTTAAAGGCTCATGTCGCCTGAGTCTCCTTCTTTGGTCTTCATCTCATCCTCTGTACTCAGCTTGGACAATCCCATCCACTCCTACAATTTCAACTGCCACCTAAACCCTACTAACTCCCAAATGTCTACTGACCTCTGGACCAGACCTCCTTTCTGAACTTGAATTTTTCAGAAATAACATTTACTCTTGCAAGCGGCCATCTAGATGCAACAATGAGTGGGTCTCTCTCCTCATCCAGAGCAAAGAAAAATGAAGACAACCAAAGATTCATGGAAACAATTAGTCCAAAGGACTAGTAAACCATGTGATCCTCAGCCTATATGCCTATGAGACAAGAAGAACTAGATGGTGTCCAACTACCACTGTCAATCCCTTGGAAGAGGATCTATGTAGGAGATCCTGGATAGAGTGGGAGAACAATGTGGAACAAAACTAAAAATCATTAAAAATAAATAAATAAAAAAGACCAGGTTTGTTGGTCTGATAGAGCCTGATGGAATCACTGAGACTATGGCCCCTAGCTGCCCTTCAGATTTGGAATTGAACGCACTCCTGTGGCTTCCAGCCAAACAAAAGACAGGCATATGAGCTGTACATTTCCATTAGGTAGATACACTCCTCGGAGAGAACAATCATGGGAGAATAGAAGGGCTGTGTATACACAGGGAGACAGCTCAGGGGGCAGGAGTGGACGTGAGGGAAGGACAAAGGGAAGAGGTAACTATGGGGAGGAAGTGTGAGAGGAGCTGTTGCATTGTGGGAAATTGCAGTCAATGTCACAAGACAAAGTATATGTGAGCTGCTGTATGGAAAATGAATTTGCTCTGTAAACTTTCGCCCAAATCAAGTAAAAATTTTAAAAAAGATAAAATATAAGAAATAACCATTATTAAGGTATAAGTTACATCCAATAAAACATACCTTTGAAAGCACAGACTTGAATGAGTTTTGACACGCAATCACCCTGCACCACCACCATCCAGAGTCCGTCACCCTCAAGTTCCCTTGAATCCCCATCCACTAGTCCAAACCCCCCCCCCCCGCCAGCAACCGCCGGTCTGCTTTCAGACACTTCAGCTTAGATCTGTCTTTTCTAGAATTCCATACAAATGGGACTGTACACTGCATGTGTCCTCTACATCTGGCTTCTTTCACCAGCACAGGGTTCTTGAGCTTCATCCATGGCACCGGTGTATAAATCTGAACTTGAACTTTCAACAGGTATCTCTCCTCACCCTGAAATACAATGAGTCCCAAATGAAGGCTAATTCATTCATCTTAGTCAACAGCATCAGCTCATAAACTTGGGGCTCATTCTGGGCTCCACTCTTCTGACCCACCCTCCACCCCACCAACTTCACCTCCTGCATCTCTTCCAAATCCACTCTCTTTGTTCCCACTGCCGTGGCCGGAACACATGCTTTTGCCCACAAGTCTGCAGAAGCCTTTTAACCACAGTGCTGGCTCCCAAGCCCCCTTCAATTCAGAACCCACACTGCACAGAAACAGGGCATCCAGGGACTAAGTGGTCATCAGCTGGCCTCTGCTTCACCCCTCGGCAGCTTCCTCTCATCACTGGGATAATGTTATCCCTTACTTAGTACAAAAGGGTCCAAGTACTTGTCCAGCTTCCTCCGCCTCTGTGCCGGCTCTCATACAAACACAGCTCTTCACAGCTTCTGCTTGGGCCCCAAGACTCTGCAGAAACGTCAGCTGGTCCAAACCAGCCCCAGGAGAATTCCCTCACAGCCTGGCACCACTCCCAAAGCCCCCTGAACACACCCTCTCTGGCTGCTTATTACACCCTGTGACACTTTGATCTTTTTTCAATTTAAAGCATTGAAGCAAAAGAAAACTGACACTCAGCTGAGTATGTCCATCATAAAACACTCCAAGGCCATAGAGACAAAAGGTAACACGTAACGGCAAAGCCAGCCACAGAGCGTGCCCTGTGGGCTCACTTGCTTCTTAATGACATCACGGCTTTGGACACTCTCCCAGTGCCTGTGGGATGAACTGAAAGAAGTTCAAACGCATAAAAGCTATTCACATTTTAGATTCTACCTTCACTAGTTCATTCTCTTTTTCTTTTTTTTTTAGTTGACTAATTACAGGATTAAATACCATTCTCTGAGGAGAAGTACAAATAAAGACAAACCAATTCTCTAGTGAAGTTCCCTGAGGTACAGTGGTTATAGAATTACCACAAAAATTCCAGAGGTGCCCATTAGGAAAGAGTGAGGGGCTGAGAATCATTAAGGGCCTGCAAGGTGAGGACGCTGGATTGGACAAGGACAGTTCCCCCACAGGCCCTGGCGCTAACTCAGTTTAAGCACACTGCTCTCTGGCTCTGCTCAACAAATGTCCACATAAAATAAAAGCACTTCCGAGAATCACAGGATACTTCCACACACGTGAATCAAGTCCATGGCTTGATTTAGAGTTTTACTGTCTGGGAATTCACTTTGTTTCAATCTCCAGGAAAGGAAACGGTAGTGCTGGCAGGGCCGTGGAAGATGAGCTGCTCTCAGGGGTCTACAGTGCAAAGGCAGGAGTACCTGCAGCATTACGCTTCAGAATGGACAATGAACTACGCAAACACCACTGCATTTCCGAGTGGCACCCAGTGGGTGAGACGGCAGTTTAACACACTCCGTAGCCATCTTTCCACAGACAGGGCTCAACAGATTCTTAGTAAATTGATGTCCGAGCTAATTAAAGAAGCTGGAACCCTAGCACTGGAACTTGGGACGGTATTTTAGGTAGGGCAGAGAAACACGCTGAGAATTTTCCTGAGCACACAGCTTTCAGTTTGCAAGGAGTGTAGCAGACACGCACCCACCCACCCACCCACACACACATATGCAATGTACTCTTACTGTGCTATGGCTTCAACATTTCTAGAAATGATACACAGCTATAGCATCTGGAAGTGGCTCAGTGCTTAAGCATTCAGCTGCCAGCTGAAAGGTTGGAGGTTCAAACCCACCACTGCTCCACAAAAGACGGGGCAATCTGCTCCTACACAGATTACAGTCAAGAAACCCAATAGGGCGCATGGGGTCACTGTGAGTTGAAACTGACTCAACAGCACACATTGGCAACAACAGGATCTGGAGACTGATCATAAAACAAACATATTTTCAGTAAGAGTAATTTGGGGACACTAACCATCTATGTGGGAGCTCTGGTAGCATAGTGGCTAAGACACTTGCCTGCTAACCAGATGGCTGGCGGTTCAAACCCACCAGCCACTCCTCGGAAGGAAGGTTGGGCAATCCTACTTCCGTAGTGATACTGCCTCGGAAACCCAAGGAGGGGTCGCTATGAGTCGGGGCCGACTCGACGGCACATAACAACAACAACAACAAACCATCTATGTAAAGAAAATTATCAAACACTAATGGGAGACAGAGACAGACAAATGAAGAAACATGTATGGATCCCAGCTGATACTAAATATAGACAGCAACGTGGACACGTGCCCCACTGATACCCCGCAGGCCGGTGTGGACTCCAGATGGATACCAAATACAGCAACGTGGACATGTGCCCCATTGATACCCTGTAGGCTTGAAATTTCATAAAATCTTGGGGAAACTATTGGCAGAGGCGTAAGCCCAGGTTCTGGGAGGAGGACGACCACGAGGTAGGCAGGACAACTACACTGCTTACCAATACAAAGATTTTCAGTTAATTCACCCTTATTTGGGGCCTCAATTTTTTTTTGTTTGCTTGTTTTTGTCAGCCGGAATATGCTCTCTGAAAAGCAATAGGTCTCTGCATTCACTTTAACTGTAAAGCTAAAAGTGATGGTTAGAGAAATGGAAGCCTGGTGAAAGAGTGTCTTTTTTTAAAAAAATAATCTACTGTTTTAAAGAATGGCAATAGATTGGAAAAACATGATAACTATGAACATCGATATTTACTACCCTCTCAAGAGTCCTAAGACACTTGACTGCTAACCAGAAGGTTGGTGGTTCAAACCCATCAGCCACTCCTTGGAAGGAAGGTTGGGCGATCTACTTCCATAGTGATACCACCCCAGACACCTAAGGAGGGGTCGCTATGAGTCGGGTCTGACTCGACAGCACATAACAACAACAACAACAAGAGTCAGACAACCAAGGAACTGGTGCTCGTCATTTCCTTCCACAACAAAAGCAGGAAACAGACAAGAAAAACGCAGAAGTACTCAAGTCTTTAATTCTAATAAACTCACTCTTGAGACTGCAGCTCCAAAAACTCTTGCCGAGAAGAATTTATACAAAGAGAGTGACACACTTTTTACTTTCAGGAAAATCTGAAAATACTTTAAAACCTCCTCGTTAGGAGAAATTCTACACACGGAACAGCACAGTAGTATGACACAATGTCATGTAATCGTCACAGTAACATGCCATCGCCTCGTCCATATGACACCCCCTGAATAAGGTAGCCAAGGGGTGGGGCCTACACACACCACACTGGGTCCCAGCTCCAAAGTGAGCAATCCACCAAGATTCCCAGCACTCCCCCGTGTCTCTTCGTAGCTTAAGAACACAACATGGAGACAAAATGACAACCCAATCCAAAAACGGGCACAGGACAGGGACAGACAGCAGCAGTTGATGACAGAGTCAGGTCTGGTCAGAGAATGACCAGGTCCTGCATTCAATGCTCACGTCACCAGGGCAGTTTCCCCCGAGGCCCCTACTTAGCGTGAGTAAGCCATTAGTGTGTGGCTTGTTACCACACAACACAGGACCACCAGTGCAAAGTCCAACTGCATGAGAAGAAAACAACCCCAGGACCAGCTTACACCATCTATACTCTGAAGAACACACCTACAGCTGAAGAAGGAGACAGAATGTAAAACGATGCCTTGGGGGTTGCTGGCAGATAAACGTGCTGATCTGTGCTGTTTAAACGGTGGGTTCTCACAAACAAGCCACAATGGAGAGACTACTTCTACAGTTAAAAAAAAAAAAAAAAGAGGGTGGGGGCTCAAGAAGCAAATGCAGGTAGCAGTGTTTGTGTTTGATGAAATAAACAACAGAAAACCCTTGTAGGCTTTTAATCAGAGAACTAATACAACCCAAGTATTGTTTCAGAAAAAACTCATCATCTGGGAGTGACAAGCAGCAGGGCTGGAGAAGGGAGCTCTTACGTCAGGGAGGCCCCAATGAGGTAACTGCAAAAAAAGGGGACATCTAAATTCCAAGAGGCACCATCCAGGGGGATGTCATTCCAGGCAAGGAGATGGGCGGCTGGTGCACAGGTGTATGGGCATTCAAGCTGGGCTTCAGGATGAGGTCGGTGTGTGGGAGGACTGGGCTGCAAGGAGGAGACCAGGAGGGGCCTGGGGGCCCAGACACTGAGTAAAGAGGTCATTAGGGGGTTAATGAAGGAGACCTGGGACCCACTCGGTAAGTGCTCAGTTGCTAACCGAAAGGTCAGTGGTTTAAACCCACCAACTGCCACAAGAGAAAGATGTGCAGTCTGTTTCCATAAAGATTATAGCCTTGGAAACACTATAGGACAATTCTATTCTGTCCTCCAGGGGCACTAGGAGTTGGAACTGACTCGAGGACAACGTTTTTTTTCCAGACAGCTCAGAGGGACAGATATGCTCTCCTAATGCTTTAAAGGGCTGTGGTGATGCAACAGCAGAATTCTCGCCTTCACGACCCAGGTTCGGCTCCCGGCTGATGAACCTCATGCAGAGCCCCTCCTGTCAGTGGAGGCGTGTGTGCTGCTATGAGGCTGAGCAGTTTCCGTGGACTTTCCACTCCAAGAGACTAGGAGAGAAAGGCCTGGTGATCTATCAATCGGCTTCTGAAAGGCAGACAACGAAAACTCCACGGATCACAACGTCTGATGTGCAGCCAATCACAGGGGAGGGGCGGGACCAGGAAGCATTTGGTTCCACTGTGCACGTGGGTGGGGACTAGCCAACAACAAGGCTTTCAAAACATTTCTGTGGACACTGTGAAGATTAAAGGAGAGTCCACAGGAGAGGCAGGGTGCCAATGAGGAGGTCAGTGCACTGACCCCAACAAGACGGTGATGGCTCAGACCGCATGACCACAGCAGAGCAGTCACAGTGACTGGGTTAGGAAGATGTGCGTATGTTTCATATTTCTGTATTTATAGTTTATGTATGTGTACTCGGTGAATCATGCATTAGTTTTAAATGAGAAAGTTCTCTGATACATGAAATGTGTGGCTTTCCACTTTTCAATTATAATGTAATAAAATGTAATGAACTAAAAAACTATGCTTAAGATAATCTTCCTTTAATGACTCAGAAGACACTTTCGAACACTGTAATGCCTTAGGATCATGTTATTAATATCAATTACCCTTGCAGTACAGGAAAAAGAAAGGATTTCCAATTCATTCTGAGCCATATAAACTGTATTTTATTTTAATGGCTTATTTTAGAAGAAGAAAGTTATTTGCCTCCCCCAAAATTACCTGACACGTCTACGTTCTGAGATTTCATAATGAACTTTATTTTTTTGCAGGTTTGCTATAGCTGTGGTCATAGCTTACATCTAAATTTTGAAGAAAAATTAAATAGGCACACAGATTACTGGTAAGTAATATGCCAAATTACCAGGCTGCAAAGAACAGAGAATTATGGAATCATAATTATTAATGCTGTGAGGAAAGGGCAGAAACACAAGCCCCACTTCCATTTTAGGAAGGGAGGAAGGGAGGTAGAGAAAGAGGGGGGTAAGAAATAGCTTTGCCTGAGCAAAACCTAAAAGCCTAGACTAGTCTTCAATTGGCCCTAGGAGATAGCCTGAGGCCTAAGGCCGTCACCTGCCACACCGAAGGCTGGTGGTTCAAACCCACCAGCCACTCCCCACCAGGTAGCCAGCGTCTCTTTAGGAGCTCTGGTAGCATAGTGCCTAAGGCACTTGACTGCTAACCAGAAGGCTGGAGGTTCAAACCCACCAGCTACTCCTCAGAAAGAAGGCTGGGCAATCTACTTCTGTAGTGATTGTTGTTGTTGTTATGTGCCGTCGAGTCGGCCCCGACTCATAGCGACCCCTCCTTGGGTTTCCGAGGCAGTATCACTATGGAAGTAGGATTTTGCTTTATTACTGTTTTCATTCTGACACAAACTACTTGTCCCGTTAAATGAAAAAATAGCTGTGAGTCCCTCCCTCACTACGGCCCTTCCAGCTATGCCGCCGGCATTTCAAATGCCAGCAGGGTCACCCACGGTGCACAGGTTACAGTGGAGCTTTCAGACTAGGAAAGACTAGGAACAAACCTGGTGAGCGACTTCTGAAAACTAGGCCATGAAGACCCTGTGGGGCCACACGAACACTGTCCGTTACAGTGCTGGAAGATGACCCTAGGATGGAAGGCACTTAAAACCCACAGTGGTCCCAACAGTGGGCTGAAGCCGGCACAGGACCCGGAACGTTTCATTCCGTTCCAAGGGGTTCCCACGAGTCAGAGCTGGCTTGATGGCAATTCACAACCACAACAAAGTGAGAGAAGAACCAATTCAAGGTCAGTCTCACTTGAAGCCTGTTGTGGTTACCTAGTGCCGCTCTGACAAGAATATACCAAAAAAAGGGATGGCTTTAACAAACAGGAGTTTATTCTCTTACAGATTGGAGGCTTTAAGTCTGAGTTCAGGGTGCCAGGCTCTAGGGGCTGTGTCTAGCCCTCGAGGTCTAGCCCTCGACCTTGGGCTTCAGCTCTGCATCTTGCTCCCAAGCCCTCTGAAGCTAGAGGCAGCTCTTCACTCAGGCAGCTACTGGCTGCTGAGGCTAACAAGCCCAAGGTCAATAAATAAAATGGCATAGTCCCGATATTACCAAACCACACGGCGGGCCATTAATTCAAGTTCATTGAAAGTCCCAAGATTGGCACAGCATAGCAGGCTGCTGAACAACGACATGGCTACATGCAGGGTTCAAGCGTGCCATAAGCTAGAGACCGTTCCCAAAGCTGTTTCTTATAGACGGGAAGCAGACCATATACCCAAAGCCAACTACTCAACTGCTCACAGTAGATTGCACCACGGAATGAATTACCAATCTCACTGTGGAGAATAACTACATTCAGCTGCCCAGTCACTCAACCAGGTCCAGCCAAGTTGACACACAAACTTCTCCACCACAAAAGCCCTATGTTCTCTATCCCATGTTGCCTCGACTCCACCCTTTAAAAGGCCAGCACGCACGGGCAGCTGAGTGCACAATCTCCCATTTTCACTTTAGAGTCTCAAACATAAAAGCTAAAACATTTGTTATGTAACGAGTTGCTTCATTTTCCTAAGAACCTGCCATGGCTCAGCTATACAACGCTTTCCTGAACGAACCAGCCATATGGAGATACCCCACACACACCCCGAAAACCCAGGCTATGTAAACAGAACGCTCGTTTTGGGAATTCGAGGGATCAAAAGTGTGTGCAAATGAGCAAGAAAGGGAAGCTGTGACTCATGTGGATAAACACTGCCAGCTTCGTAAAGTCATCCTCCTCAAGTGTGGGTACTTCTCAGGCATGCCTTCAGGCTGCAGAGGGAGTTTACGATTCAGGCAACCTTCAGTCTGGCTTCATCGGTGCCATCTTGAGTGGCTCGGCAGTCCCCTGAACGCGCTGACTGGATGACAGACGAAACACAGAAGAAAAAGTGCCCGTGTTCCTAGAGAGGACAGAGGCAGGAAACTACGGGCATCGAGCAAGTGGCACAGACAGCAACTGAGGCGAGAGGGCAGAACCTTGGTGGCCGGCGGGGCCAGCGGCCCAGATGAGTCGGGGTGCTTCCCGGGAAATGTCAGGCCAAGGGGGGTCTTGAAGTTGGACACGCGTTCCCCTGGGCAGTGCAGGAGAGAGGGCACGTGAGGAGGAGGGGCTGTATGGGAAGGCACAGAAACCACCGGCCCTGGGGCAGCCCCAGGGCACAGGCTGGGCAGGAAGATCAGCCCACGCTGCTTGGTGGAACTCGCTCCTTTAGAGCTCCAAGAGGGACGACAGCCCTCTGTGTGCGAGTGTGTGCGCACGTGTGCGCATGCGTACGTGCATGTGTGTCACTCAGCCCCCAGCCCCCGTGTGCACCCACACAGCATGGGTGCACACACTGGCAGAGGGGAGGAGGGATGGGCACTCATTTCAGCCTATTAGGGGACAAACTCAGAAACAAAACTAAATCCATGGGGCTGTCACTCAGGAAACGTGATTTATATTCAATAGTTGCAAGTGGCCCTGGAAGTTGATACACAATTATAGAAGGTTGGATGATTCTAAAGCCTAATTAATAACAAAACAATTCTCATATGCTTTTTTCCTGAAACACACATTTTTGCTAGTCACCAAATTAGGGGAGCCAATGACAGAGGTCGACCAGCTGTTCCCAGTGGTCCAGGCTGAGGTAGTGGCCAGAGCCACACTGCACTTCTGTCCAGACACCAAGTACCATCCATCTCTCCGGAGCAGGTCCATGGCCACTAGGCTCACTGAGCCCCATGGCTACAGCCAGCAGCCACCTCATCAACTGCCTCTGAGCTCTAGACCTGCTTCTCAAAATGCCCTGCTCACACGTGGGAGAAGCCACACACCCAACACTACCCCTGCACCACACGTGGGAGAAGCCATGCACCCAGTGCTACCGCTGCATGGTACATGGGAGGAGCCATGCACTCAGCGCCACACATGGGAGGGGCCACACACCCAGTGCCACCCCTGCACCACACGTGGGAGAAGCCTCATCAAGCCTCACACGAAGGGGTGACTTGGGTATGTTAAGCAGTGTTCCCGGGCTACAGGGACTTGGAAGGCTCTTCCCAGGAGACAGGCAGGAAGCGTCTCTGACAAGATCGAGGTCTATCTCAGAAGTCACTTCCTTTAGGACATGCTCTGTGACCCCTGCGTCCTCCCCCAGAAGCAGGCTCTTCTAGCTGAGTCCCAGTGCCACGTGGGTCATTTCCTGACTGTGGCCTCCAAGTGCACACAAGGCTCCCTGGGCTGACCTCTCCCTCCTGCCCCCAAGCCTCTCCACCCCCGCTGATGACGATATGTAATGAGTGACATTAAGTCCTGTAGGGTCACCAAGGTGACCCAGTCACAGCCCAGCCCTGTGGCAGCTCCCAATACAGCCAGGACATGTCTACAGACCTGGCCTAGGAAGAGCCGACTGGTGCTGACTCGGATGTACGCTTCCAGAAGTGTGCGGCCCGACACTGTTCAAAAAGAAGGCTTAATTGCAATGTTCTTTCACCAAATCATTTTCCCTTTAACCATGTAATTGGACTCATCCGTCCTCTTTGATTGCTGTTACTCATTACATTTTGAAGTATGATTTGCAACAAAGTGCTCCTGCCAGTAGTCCCCCCAGCCCCTGCTTTGTTTTCTCATCAGGCACCACCAGGCCGATTTACCCCCACTCGCCATGGGCCCGTGAGGCACAGGCTTGGGGTGGATCCCACAGTGCTATTCCCCTTGACTCGTCATGGGCCCCACGGTGCTGTTCCCCTCGACTCACCCTGGGCCCCGTGAGGCACAGACGGGGGCAGACGTCACAGTGCTTCTGCCCCCGCTCGCCCACTCCCTGCTTCTAGAGCAGAGCCTGGGTGCTCCTACTCTCCACCTGCATGCTTCCGAAGGGGTGAGTCCAGCACCACTTACAAAGAGTTACACACTTCACTACTGACCAAAACGTCCCTGGTCTGAACCCCCCAGGAGTGCCTGGCCATCTCCTTCTAGAAGGTCACAACTACAAAAGCCCTATGACACCCACCTCTACTCTGTGCGTATGAGGTCGCTGCAAGTCGGAGCCGACTCAAGAGCAACAACAAGCACCCCATCCACCCCACCCCCGGCTCATTGTGCACCTGACTTAGGCTGGGCCACAGTGACTGGTTTGGGCACGAGGCCCCCTGTGGACAGTAAGCCTCAAGCCCAGCCTTGTTACTGGAGAACAGCCTCCTCCCTTCTCCACTCAAGGGAGACCTGGGAGACTGTGAGCCTGGGGTTGCCAAGGGCAACCATGGGGCACGAGCCTGCCTGAAGTGAGGTCACCACTGAAACAGACAGCTGGGCAAACACCAGGCCCCAGTGCAGCAGGCTGGGCCTCAAACCTGCTGTCCCCTGGGTGGTTTCGGTCCCATGAGCCAACACAGCCCCTGTATTAACTGCTTGCAGCAGTTCAAGTAGGTTTTCTGTGCTTACAGTGCTCCGTCATCATGAACAAGAACTGTGTCCACCTTGCACATCCCACAGGACCGCACTCAGCACGCGAGCTAGCAGAGAGAACATGCCTACTCCAGTTTACTTTTTTGAATGAGTTAAATGAAAACTTAAAAAAAAAAAAAAAAAAACCCACTGCCATTGAGTCGATTCCGATCCACAGCAACCCCCACTGGGTTTCCAAGGCTGTAAATCTTTATGGAAGCAGACTACCTCATCTTTCTTCCAAGGAGCAGCTAGTGGGTTCGAATCACTAACCTTTTGGTTAGCACCCAATGCCTTAACCACTATACCACCAGAGCTCCTTAAATGAAACTTAGGACCAAAGTATTTTACATAGGTAATTTTATTTAAAATAATAATAATAGTAAAAGGTAACAGTCAAGCAATTGCCACAGTTCATTTTTACTAGGCAAGAAATATGACAAGTTCACTTTGTAGGCATAAATTGCCGTAGGAAAGAAGCCATTCACTTCAAGTAGTTCTAAATCCACGTGCCTCGACTGAATTTCAGACTATGGGGAAAGTCTTGCCATTTTCTTCAAGATTAAGCCAAGACAAGGCTAATCACTGAGTGTTCTGTGACCAGATGAATTGTTCTGCACTTTGATCATTACAGAAGGGACATGGCTACCTCGAGAACATCTGGTTCAGGGTCGCGCCTTTGAAAGCTTAATTGGCTCTTTTTTTTCTACATTAAAAAAAAAAAAAGACAGCAGCTTAACAACAGGGCCAAATGTCCCTAATAAATGTCATGCCGGCTGAGAATGGATTTTCTTTTTAATAATTAAATTCTCCATTCTTCAGACATGAAGGAAATCTCCCATTACACAAGTGGAACAGCAGAACATCAGCTGGGGGCTGGGAGGAGACAGGACATGCATAGCCACAGGGGGAAGAACAAATTCACATTGAGAGTTGCTTCCAAGCCACAGGGGTGGAACTGTGAGGAACAGCCCACACTGCGGGCCCCATCCTCTCCGCTCCCAATGATAATTTTCACAACCTCTGACCATGGCTTCAGGGACAATTGAGGGCCATGAAAGGAAGTCAAGTAACAGGTTAATGTGGTAATGAACCAGCAACATCATCCTCTCCCTCAGTGTCACTAAACCCTGGCTCCTTTCCCTCTGGCATGAAAGCCACACCGAGAAGAGTCACTGTTTACATTTTAAGGTGCCCGATCCAGGTGCCTGCTCTCATAGAGCTTACACGCAAACAACAAACATGAAGCACATTCAATACCAGCCAACTTTTCCCACAGTGCTTGAAGACCAAGAATATCCAAACAGAATGTTTTATAAGGAAGTGAATGAGATTTAAAAAAAAAAAAAAAGACAAAAGATTCAGAAGTGCTCTGTAGCTTCTGGGATGTCACAATTCATTAAAGCAGGAAATGGAGCTCTGGTGGCATAGTGCCTAAGGCACTTGACTGCTAACCAGAAGGCTGGCGGTTCAAACCCACCAGCCACTCCTCGGGAGGAAGGTTGGGCAGTCTACTTCTGTAGTTATACCGCCTCGGAAACCCAAGGAGGGGTCGCTATGAGCCGGGTCCGACTCAATGGCACATAACAACAATAACAACAAAACAGGAAATAAGGAAACCACAAGACTTCAGAACCTCAGAGCTGCAAAAGTGCTCAGAGATGAGCACATCTTAAAACAGAGAAGGTCACAGTCAGAAAACAGGTGGCCGGAGGGCACACTGAACAGGAGAGCTGGACGGAAGCCCAGCGCCCGCCCTACCAGCCCCACTTCCATCCCCAACTGGGACCCAGTCCCACCAACCCCACGCCCGTTCCTGACCAGGAGGGACCCCGTCCGACCCGCCCCACTCCCGTACCCGACCGAGACCCTGTCCCACCAGCCCCATGTCCATCTGTGACAGGGACCCCGTCCTACCAGCCCCACTCCTGTCCCCAACTGGGACCCTGTCCCACCAGCCCCATGGCCGTCTGTGACTGGGATCCCATCCAACACCCCACGTCCATCCCTGACTGGGATCCCATCCTACCAGCCCTATGCCCGTCCCTGACTGAGACCCTGTCCTACCAGTGCCATGTCGTCCCTGACCAGGAGGGTCCTTGTCCTACCAGCCCCACATCTGTCCCCAACTGGGACTTTCAAAGAGACAAAGTCTCAGCATGAACTCTGTGCCCTTCCCTCCATTTCATTTTTCCTATTTTTTTTAAAGCAAATGAATGACTCCAGTATTACTTCCAATTCTTCAGTACTGGAGGAGATGGATGAAGAAGGACGAACAGATACAAACAGGCAGAGGGGCACAGGAACCCAAAGACACCCCCCCCCCAGGAGCGCCTGCTCCACTCGGGCCTCTGCGTTCTACTAGCTCATTAGCCGGGGGCTAACTTACTGTGTAAGGAGCTGTGGTGGCACAGTGCCTAAGGCATTTGACCGCTGACCAGAAGGTTGGAGGTTCAAACCCACCAGCCACCCTGCAGAAGGAAGACTGGGCAATCTACTTCCGTAAAGATTTACTGCTTCAGAAACCCAGTGTGGGTCACTATGAGTGGGAACCGACTGGATGGCAACAGGTTTTACTTCAGAGTAAAGGGACATGATCTGTCCTCTCAAGGGACCCGAGGGGGTATGTATGGAGATCAGCAGGTAGGTGCTGTTGTTACTACTGTGTGCTGTCAAGTTAATTCTGACAAAGCGACCCCACATGACGGAACAGCAATTCCCCATGTTATGCTGTTGTTATTTGCCATTGAGTCGGCCCCGACTCATAGAGACCCCTCCTTGGGTTTCCGAGGCAGTATCACTATGGAAGTAGGACTGCCCAACCTTCCTTCCGAGGAGTGGCTGGTGGGTTTGAACCACCAGCCTTCTGGTTAGCAGTCAAGTGCCTTAGGCACTGTGCCACCAGAGCTCCTGCAGTTCCCCACAGGGTTTCCTAAACTGTAATTTCACGGGAGCACACTGCCAGGTCTCTGCTCTCCCACAGAGGCGCTGGTGGGTTCAAGCCACTGACTTCAGTCAGCAGCCAAGTGCTGAGCCCTGAGTAACCAGGGCTCCACAGGCAGATAAACTGTGTCACATGGGGTCACAACGAGTCGGAATCAACTAACAACGGAGGCATATGTGTGCCCACGCACATGCGTGTGCACATGTGTACAGAGAGTGCTAAGCGTGAGTATGAATAACAGAGTAAGGCACAATGTTTGTGATGAGTGAATGTGAGTGCACAATGAGTGTGCTTCGCACCTTCTTGCAACTCTCCTGTAAGTTTGAGATTATGTCCTAATGAAAGGGTTTCTGCAAACGCCCTTCCTAAAACCGCACAGTCCAGTGGGGTAGCCATTAACCACAAGCGGCAAAGGAGTCCTGGGATACAGCCAATCTCAGCCGAGGTTTCACTGACTCAGTACAAAACACGGGTATCAATTAGCTACTCCATGACTTTATATTGATTTTGTCTT
>NW_006921722.1:7776392-7787284 GCF_000298275.1 Orycteropus afer afer
AGGAGACAAGAAAACAGAGCTCTTTGGTCATGTTGCAAAAGTCATCCCCTAATTAGCCACAAATGCCAGCAATGATGAATTTCTTGAAAAGGGGAAAAAGTAAAATCTAACCTTGTTAAAATAGCAAGTAACTGGATAGACAACACATGGTTGCTACGTTTTTGTTTACAAACTCTTTATGGAAAAATTAACTGCCCAAGTCCTATACACTAACTCATACAACCTTACAAACAAAGCCTCTGTTGTTGTTAGGTGCCATCGAGTCAGTTCTGACTCACAGTGACCCCATGAGCAAGAATCACCGCCTGCATCTTCCTGCACCATCCTCCCAACAGCTGCTGTGTTTGAGCCCGTTGTTGCCACCACTACGTCATCCCACCGCTGAGGGTCTTCCTCTTGTTCTCTGACCCTCCACCTCACCCCGCAGGGACTGGACCCCGCGATGACGTGACCAAAGGACGAGCGATGAGTCTCTCCACCCTCCCTCCCAAGGAGTATTCCAGCTGTACTTATCCCAGGACAGACCTGTTCATTCCAGACAAAGCCACCAGACATTTCCTTCTGCTACCGAGGACATTACCAAGTAGACCTCACTGACAATGACCGTGCTTCCAAGGTGACTTCCTATTTTAAATCTCCGATGAATGAACTCTTCCTTAAACCCTACAATTTGAAGAAGCAAAGAAAGAGAAGACTAGACCTAAGACAGAAAACACTGCCCTTCTCTTTAAACCTTGTTATAGGGATTATACAGGAGCTCTGGTAGTGTAGTGCCTAAGGCACTTGACTACAAACCAGAAGGCTGGCAGTTCCAGCCACTCCTTGGAAGGAAGGTTGGACAATCTACTTCCGTAGTGATACAGCCTGGGAAACCCAAGGAGGGGTCGCTATGAGTCGGGTCCGACTCGACAGCACATAACAACAACAACAACATAGGAATTATATATGGGGAGGGGAGGGAAGGTTGGAATTGAGCCCGACTCTACTATTCCAGGGTAGGGGGAGCCCTGGGACAGAGACGACCTCCTCTGTATCTCAGTAGGCCAAACCTAACCAGACCAAGTGGGAAAAACCCACGTCAGCGAGAATTCCACAGAAAAGTGACGGTGAGGAGGAGAGACCACAGGTCAGCTACCAGAAGGTACAATAAAAACACAGCAGCAGCGCATTGGGCGGGAAGCACAGGCGGGTTTGTCTGGGAAGTCTGGAGGCCAGCACGCAGGAGACCCTGTCAGAGACTCCAAATTTTAGTCCAGCACAGGTCCTCGCGTGCTCCCTGCTCCCACCCTCCCACCCACCCTATACGATATCCCAGAGAAGTGACTCCCACTGACTTGTAGACGTCCACCTCCTATTACACGTGATCCCCCCTGCCCAGTGCACTATAGGCCCATTTCTCCCTTGACGCCTAGAAGCCTGATGCAAAGATCGATGGCCCATCTAGAAGCCACAGTCAGATTCTGTTGACCTGGACAGAAGCAAGGTGGATGGATAAACTGTGTGTCCACCACAATCAGAGTACAGAAAAGGTACACACACAGCACAGGTCCCTGCATCCTAGACCCCTCAACATAAACCAAAACTAAGACTCAAGGCGAGACTTCCCTCCAGCTCAGCCACCCACCTTCCACCCCGCCCCTGACGCGTCACCTACCTCAACCTTACGTTTCACCTCGTGTTTAGGCCCCAGGAGGCCATGTCTCCACTGTCGCAGACTTGGAAGAAAATGAAGATGGCAAAAAAAAAAAAACCCAGGGATGACAAAAAAAAACCAGAGTATGACAACCATTTACCACGAACTAACACTTAATGAAGGCTTTCACGTCCCAGAGCCTGTGGTAAGTACTTCATGTGGATGACAGCTTTTATCACCACCACCATTCAGTAGGCAGGCAAAACCCTTCCACACAGATGAAGAAGCCAAGGCATAAAGCAGTTAAAGGAACTCATCCCAAATCATGCCAAAGGTGGCTGAGCTGAGATCCACGCTGTCTGGTTCAAGAATCCAGGTATTTACCTAGGAATAAGTTATGACAATGGATTACAGAATTCAGGAAGTATTTCTCTGCCCAGGGCTTTGGTCATCACCTCATTTTGAGGTGATACAGGTTGAAGCTGCTTCCCTGGGAGGCTATCACCCACAAAATCCTCTCCTCGACCCTTATCCCTCTCTTCCAGCAAAACTACACCCAAAAGACAGTGCTTCCCCACAAATCTACGGTACTCTCAGGCATGGCCATTTATTTCTGTTAGGTGGAAAAAAAAAAAATCAAATAAAACAAATTGTTAAAGAAAAAAATAAAAAAAAACATTATTCTGACAAATTCTATTTTCTTAATAAAATATACCTCTACAATGTTCTGTTTTATTAGGCAGGGGAAAATAAACCTACATTTAATGGCTTTAAGAAGCTTTAAAAAATACCTTGAGAGGGGATTTGTGATTTAAGGATGATTCTGAGCTTTTCTTGGAAATCCCCTCAAAGGAAGAAGAAGCAAAAAAAAAAAAAAAAAAACAGAGACACCATGGTGTAGGGTGTTAAGAGACAGAAAATATACCCCCAAACCACAGTGCACAAAGACAGAAAACAGAGAGTGGTAACTGGATCAAGAGAGTGAGGAGAAACAGGGTGGCTATGGCAGACACCTCACGCCGTCACCCAGCTAGGTGATCCTGGGCAACCTCCTCAACAGCTCTGAAGCTCAGACTCTTCCACTGTGCAGAGGGGACAATACTATGATGCTGAAGGGACATGTAATGAGGGAGAACAAAATAATGCACATACACAGTGCCACTGAGTCAATCCTGACTCACAGCACCCCTAGAGGACAGAGTGGAACAAGGCTGTCAATCTTTACAGAAGCAAAGCCCAAACCAAGCCACTGCCCTGGAGTGGATTCTAAGTCACAGCGCCCCTAGAGCACAGAATGGAACTGCACCAGAGGGTATCCAGCCACTCCACGGAGGGAAGACAGGGCAATCTACTTCTGTAAAGATTTATTGCCTTGGAAACCCAATGGGGGTTGCTATGAGTCAGAAGCAACTTGATGGCAATGGGTTTGGTTCTTTGGTTTTTAATCTTTAAGGAAGCAAAGCCCAAAGCAAACCTACTGCCACTGAGTCGATTCCAACTCAAAGCACCCCTACAGGACAGAGCAGAACTGCCCTATAGGGTTTCCAAGGCTGTAAATCTTTACAGAAGCAGACCGTCTCATCGTTCTCCCATGGAGTGACTGGTGGTTTGAACCATCAACCTTTTGCTGAGCAGCTGAAAGAATTAACCACTATACCAGCAGAGTCCCTAATGGACACAAAGGACATAACAAACTACAGACACACAAGATATGGCAACTGTCGTCTGCAGTAGCATCACTGTTTTCAGATGTGGTCAAGTCAGCTCCCACTCATAGCCACCTCACGGATGACAGAACGAACTGCTGGTGAGTGCTGTACCATCTGTAAGATCGTTGCTGTCTGAGCCCAGCTACTGTGTAGGGGCTTCCAACCTAGGGCTGCATCGTCCAGCTCCGTATTGGACAATATTCCGCCATGAGCCACGGGGTTCTCACTGGCTGGCTTTCTGAAGCAGACTGCCAGGTCTTTCTTCCTAGTCTTAGTCTGAAAGCTCCATGGAAACCTGCCCCCCATGGGAGACCCTGCTGGTACCTGAAATACCAGTGGCACAGCCTCCACACTCAGAGCAACACGTAAGCAACACAGTCTGACAATCTGATGGATGGTAGCACAGCAACGTCATTTCCATGCAAAGACACCTATCCTTGGGCAGCCAGGACTTCGGGGCAGGAAGTCTGTCTTTTCCATCTTGGTACTCCAGCACGGAGTCAGTCTGAAAGGGTCCCTGATGTTTTTACAGAACTGAAATGAGCTTTGAGCTCTCACTCACATCCCACCCCTCCAGGAGGCTCTCCACGTTCTGACTCTTGTGTTGCCCTCTGCGCCCCCCACAGAGCACAACCCACTTCCTCATGCCCAGGAAAGGAGAGAGCCTCACTGGCAAACTCAAGTGAACCGTGCTGCATTCAGAAAACTGTAAACATCAAGTTCCCTCCATTTATACGCTCCTCCACCCTCTCAGTGCCACTGTGAAGACCCTGTGATTCAGTTTCCCATCCAGATCTTTCCTAATAAAGTCATCAGGTCAAAATGAAACACTGCCCAAACTCTTATTGTTTAAATTCTTTTCCAGGACATAAAATCAGATTAATCTCCGATACCTGTTTCACTCCGAACCCAGTAAAAGTGCGTCTGCACAAAGCAGTGGGGGCTGGGGCTCTCCGCAGGCCTGTCTTGAGTACTCTGCACTTTCAGAATCTGACTGTACACACCACTGAAACCACAGGCATTCCCTAACGCAGCCCTGAGCGTCTCACGGCCCCGGTGCACCTGCAGGGTGATGCGACTCAGGGCTTCTGCCACCGACCGCAGGTATACACCAGCAGCCCCTCCTTTCTGGATTCGAGGTACCTCTGTGGTGGGGCAGGCCTCCCAGAATGAAGACCCTTGTCCTGGGGAAGGGAACACCTGGAAGGCTGTTTTCAAATTTCAAGACTGAAATGGTCACCTGCATGTTAAATATGCCCGTGGAAATAAGTGCAGGCGGCTGCTTCACTGGGAGAGCCACACATAAGGTGAGTCAGGGATGTGAAGTGACTAGTACGTTATCTCTACTTCTGATGGGTCATAGCATGCAACTGTGCAAGCTTCCAGATGTGACTACAACCACAGGATGGATGCAGTCCACATGGAAACAACCAGGACGCCCTGAGTGTTCTCCTAAGCCAAAATCACTAAGACGGCCCCTTGGTGAAACCTTGGTCAACAAAAGTGATCCAAGTACAGAATGCCTGAGTGGACACAATCCCCATTAAAAACCACAAATATTCCAGAGCATGAGTAAAAGGAAGGCAGAAAATCACTGCCTGTCAAGAGGATGACTGCTCCAGGGCAGGTGCTGTCCTTGGGCCGTGATGAACCGGGGCTGGCAGCATCGTCCTGGGGAGCCTGGCGCTTGACTGGAAAAGAGAGTAACATGCTAGGTGAGGCCAGCTGCTTCTCAGAAGGCAGAATATGGGGTAATCTTCTTGCTCCACAAGGGAAAACACTACCTAAACTCTGATGGTTTCTCAAGGCTCAGCTCAAAGGTCATCTTCCCCACAAAATGTCTGCTAAGTCTCCCCCGTAATTCCTTGAACTTCCTGTGACTTCGTTCTGTGCTTAACCAAAACACAAATGGGGAGAGAGATCTGGGTGCAACCTCATCTTCATCACCCCACAGCAAACCCCACGAGGCTGAGTGAAGAATGGATCTAGCCCTGCAGCAGTGGCATACACAAAGCCTGGAGCATGCAGCGGCAGTACACACAGCATTTGTCACACACAGGGCACGACAGATATCTACTGAATCTAACTGTGAAATCTTAATGGGAAACAAAGATCAAGAAACACTGTCTTGACCTCATGAGTGAGCAAAGTAATTGAACTAGTAAAAAAAAAAACTAACCAAACTCACTGCCGTGGAGTCGTTTCTGACTCACAGTGAACCCTCCTTGGGTTTCCGAGATCATATCTCCGTGCAAGTAGATTGCCCAAGTGTAGCAGTGAAAGCATGAGGACTGGGAAGAACATGAGCAGGACATGTGGTGCTTTCAACTCACCTCCATATACGTGGCACTGCCACTACTTTCAAAAAAATATTGTTGCCTGCTGTTGTTAGATACTGTCGAGTCACCTCCAACTCAGAGTGTCCCCATGTACAACAGAACAAAACACTGCCCAGTCCTGGGCTATCCTCACAGTCCTTGCTATGCCTGAAGCCCATCACTGCGATGCACTGTGCCAATCCACCTCGTGGAGGGTCCTCCCCTTTTTTGCTGACCCTCTACTTTAACCAGCATGATATCCTTCTCCAAGGACTGGTCCCTGCTGACGACATGACCAAAATATGAGAGACAAAGTCTGGCCATTCTCGCTTCTAAAGAACATTCTAGCTGCACTGCCTCCAAGACAGGTTTGTTCCTTCTTCCACCACCACCACAATTTAAAAGCGTGTTGCTAAAAAAAAGGGGGGGTGGGGGGTGGAGATCAGGTTTGCTGGTCTGATAGAGCCTGGTGGAACCACTGAGACTACGGCCCCTAGCTGCCCTTCAGGTCTGGAATTGAACCCACACCTGTGGCTTCCAGCCAAACAAAAGACAGGCATATGAGTTGAACATTTACCTGAGGTAGATACACTCCTTGGAGAGAAGAATCATGGGAGAAAGAAGGGCTGCTTATGCACAGGGAGACAGCTCAGGGGGCAGGAGTACAAGGAGGGATGGACACAGGGAAGAGGTAACTATGGGGAGGAAGTGGGAGGGAAGCTGTTGAATTGTGGTAAATTGTGGTCAATGTCGTAAGTGTATGTGAACGGCTGTATGGAAAGTGAATTTGCTCTGCAAAATTTCACCCAAATCACAATCAATCAATCAATCAATCAAAGCATGTTGCTGTTGTTGTCAGGTGCTGTCAAGTCAGCTCCAACTCATAGTGACCCTGTGCACAACAGAAAGAAACACTGGCCCTGGGCCATCTCACAGTCCTTGCTATGTTCGAGCCCATCACTGAAGCCACTATGTCAATCCATCTCATTGAGGGCCTTAGTCTTTTGTGCTGACCCTCTACCAAGCATGCTATCCTTCTCCAGAGAATGGTCCCTCCTGAAAACGTGCTCAAAGTAGGTGAGACAAAGTCTGGCCATTCTCGCATCCAAGGGGCATTCCAGCTGCACTTCCTCCAGGTCAGACGTTTTCATTCTCCTGGCAATCTGTGGTATTTTCGGTATTCTTCACCAACACCACAATCCAAAGGCATCAACTCTTTTCCCAGCTTCCTTATTCATTGTCCAGCTTTCACAGGTCTATGAGGCGACGAAAATACCAAGGCTTGAGTTGGCTGCACCTTAGTCTTCAAAGTGACATTTTTGCTCTTTAATGCTTTACAGAGGTCCCTTGCAGATTTGTCCAGTGCAATATGACATGTTTTCTTGACTGCTGCTTCCATCAGTGTTGATTATGGACCAAATAAAACAAAATCTTTGACAACTTCAATCTTTTGTCCATTAATCATGATGCTGCTTATTGGTCCAGTTGTGAAGATTTTCTTTTCTGTTGAGGTGTAATCCATGGTGAACACTGTAGCCTTTCATCTTCATCAGTAAGTACTTCATTTTCATCCTCACTTTCAGCAACCGAAGTTGTTTCATCTGTATATCACAGATTATTAATGAGTCTTCCCCCAATCCTGATGCCACGTTCTTATTCATACAGTCCAGCTTCTTGGATTATCTGCTCAGCATACAGATTAAATAAATACGGTGAAAGAATACAATTCTGACATACACCTTTCCTGATTTTAAACCATGCAGTATCCTCTTGTTTTGTTTGAATGACAGGCTCTTGGTCTATGCACAGGTTCCTCATGAGCACAATTCAGTGTTCTGGAATTCCAAGTCTTAGCAAAGTTCTCCATAATTTGTTATGATCTACACAGTCAAATTCCTTCACATAGTCAATAAAACACAGGTAAATATCTTTCTGGTATTCTTTGCTTTCAGCCAAGATCCACCTGATGTCAGCAATGATATCCCTTATTCCATGTCCTCTTCTGAATCCAGCTTGCATTTCTGGAAGTTCCTCGTATTGGAAGTTCAAAACACTGCTACAACCATTTTTGAATTATCTTCAGCAAGATTTTACTTGCATGTGATATTGATGATTGTGTGATAATTTCCACATTCTGCTGGATAACTTTACTTCAGAATGGGCACAAATATAGATCTATTTCAATTACAGTCAGTTGGCCAGGTAGCTGTCTTCCAAATTTCCTGGCATAAACGTGGCATCTGTTTGTTGAAACATCTCAATGGGTATTCCATCAATTCCTGGATCCTTGTTTTTCACCAATTCCTTCAGTGCAGCTTCAACTTCTTCCTCCAATACCATTGGTTCTTGATCATAAGCTACTTCTTGAAATGGATGGACATCGAACAATTCATTTTGGTGCAGTGACTCTATGTATCCCTTCCATCTCTGTTTGATATTTCCTGCATCATTCAATATATTGCCCATACTCACTGCCATCAAGTCAATTCAACTCATAGCAACCCCTCCTTTGGTTTCTAGGTGGTATCTCTACAGAAGTAGATTGCCCAGTCTTCCTTCTGAGGAGTGGCTGGTGGGTTTGAACCACCAGCCTTCTGGTTAGCAGTAAAATGCCTTAGGCACTACACTACCAGAGCTTAGAAGCCTTCAATATTGCAACTCAAGGGTTGAATTTTTTCTTCAGTTCTTTCAGCTTCAGAAATGTCAAGCACGTTCTTCCCTTTTGGTTTTCTAAGTCCAAAGCTTTGCACGTTTCATTATAATAACTGACTTTGTCTTCTTGAGCTGCTCTTTGAAATCTTCTGTCTAGCTCTTTTATGTCATCATTTCTTCCATTCATTTTAGCTACTCTTCATTCTAGAGCAAGTTTCAGTCTCTTCTGACATCCATTTTGATCTTTTCTTCTTTCCTATCTTTTTAACAACCTTTTTGCTTTCTTCACGTATGATGTTCTTGATGTCATCCCACAACTTGTCTGTTCTTTGGTCACTGGTGTTTAATGTATCAAATCTATTCTCACCTGTCAGTTTGCTGTACTGTGGTGGCTTGTGTGTTGCTGTGAGGCTGGAGGCTATGCCACCAGTATTTCAAATACCCGCAGGGTCACCCCTGGTGGACAGGTTTCAATGGAGCTTCCAGACTGAGACAGACTTGAAAGATGGACAAGGCCATCCACTTCTTAAACAAATTGGCCACTGAAAACATTATTATAAATAGCAGTGAAACACTGTCTGATATATTCAAAGGCATCGCTTCTTATGACACTCTGAAAGAAAGGACTTATTTCAATTTAACCATGAGTAAACTAGTGACTTGAATGATATGGACAGCAGCTAGTTAAGTAGCAGAATTAGAACTTCCTGGAATCTACGTGTACAAAAAACAGAGAAAAAAGAAAAGGCAGAACAAGCCATCACTACAGGAAATAAAACAATCCTCTAGTTATACTCATCACCACAAAACCAGTTGGTAACCAGAAAGTTGACAAAAAGTCACTTTCTATGAAGAATTTACAAGGAAGGTAAAAGAAAAGGTTTCCAGTCAATTTCTGCTGGCTTTAATCCAAAATAAGCCAGATTTTCTCACTAGAACTAGTATGTAAATTCTTAAATCTATGTTGTTAAATCCTGTGTCTATGATATTTCTAAACCAAAAGTTGTTTTCCAATCTCTCCCAAGTTTAAGGTGGTTGGTAATCATCATTATTCAGTGATGTAAAAACAAAGCTGGGCTCACCTCCCTCCAGAGGCTCTGGCCTCACAGAAAGAATGGTGACCAGAGATGCCACCAGTACAGTGACCAGAGACATCACCAAGAGGGTGATCCAGTGACGCCACCAGGACAGTGACCAGAGATGCCACCAGGATGATAACCAGAGATGTAACCAGCATGGTGACCAAGGATACCACCAGGACAGTGACCAGAGACGCCTCCAGTACAGTGACCAGAGATGCCACCAACAGTGTGAGCCAGATATGACACTAGGACAGTGACCAGAGATGTAACCAGCATGGTGACCAGAGACACCACCAGCACAATGACCAGCAATGTCACTAGGACGGTGACCAGAGATACCACCAGGACCAGGACCAGAGATGCCACCAGGATGGTGACCAGAGACGCCACCAAAAGAGTGAGCCAAAGATGCCACCACGACGGTGACCAGAGACACTACCAGGACAGTGACCAGAAAGACCACTAGGAGGAGAAGTCACATCAATGGTCTCAGACTCACCACAGAGCAGAGCAGAAACCTAAGACTCAACTATAAACTAGATCATTCTTGTAATCTAGAAACTTCCATTCTTTTTTTGGAGTTGTGACATATGCCATGCAGTATTTATAGGAGAAGAGAAAAACTGACTCAAGTGCATTACAAGTAATTTTAAAAAAAAAGACTATTTTAACCACCCTTGAAAAACTAATGAATGGGGACAAAAGAAGATCATATTTTGTTATAACTATTCATAGATTAAAATGGAAAATTCTAATACCATATTATAATTGCTGATTTCAACTCAATGTTTCTACTGGGACTGATTAAACAATAATGTGATTTGAGATTCAACTTTTCTTTCATCCATCTTCCCCAACCACAGCAATCAAAGAGAGAAAAGATCAGGCTAGCTACCTAAAACCCAACGACTGACCAGCTCTAAGTCACGGAAACTTAGCCTTTGCCCGCAGCTCTATAGCCCCCCAATAAAATGATGAAAGACTGGATCTACTGACATTAAAGGAACTGAGAGGATGTATTAAGAGAACAGAAACTTGAAGTAACACATCTAAGTGTATGTGGAACAGCCACATATAGTCAAATGATCTTGTTCAGACAGCAGGACTAAGGGCTCACAGAAGCAGCATTTCCCACAAAGCTGACGTGAACTAAAAGCAGCTTTGCTCTCCGCCTGTCAAGTGGTACAGAGGGTGTGACAGAGTCAGAAACTGACATTCTGGTCCTTCCGTGCCACTGAACAAGTCACCTAGTTTACTCTGTACCTATATTTTGTAAAAATGAGAGAGACTAAAAAAATCAAAACAGCCTCATCTAGACTTTACTACTCTAATCTCATGGTTCATTTTAGAACTGTTAAACTTATCTTTTTCAACTTTAAACGGGCCTTTCAAATTTCAACTTAAAATGCTAACTGTCTGGAATTTGGTAAGTAACTCTACCTACTGAGAGCCTTAAAGATCTCTCAGCCCTCTATCACATCTCCGGTTTTGCCTTTAC
>NW_006921722.1:7787808-7788720 GCF_000298275.1 Orycteropus afer afer
GTGTGGGTGTGGGTGGGTGGGTGGCACGGGGGCTGGGTGGAGAGTAACACGCACACTCATGCATGCTCCTGACTCTTTCTTTTGATTTGCCTCATGCATGCTCCTGACTCTTTCTTTTGATTTGCAGCTTTTCTCAGATCTACTCAGTAAGTATTTATTGCCCATAAGTAACACGATCTGGCACTGCAGATAAAAAGGTCCTCCCAGTTCTTGAGGAATTCATGGTCAAGTAGACAGACACAACCACGCAAACAGGTACTGCAATAAAGCACGGTGAGCGTGACCAGAGAGCTCCATCCACTGCACGGTTGGGGTGAGGGGGAGTGAGCCAGAAGGTCCTTCTTAGAGAAGACGCAACCAGACCCAAGAATCCAGGTGCAAGCACTCCTAGAGCTGACATGTCCCTGTGAGGGAGCTAATCCCACCAAACACGTGTGCCTGCCTGTCACTCCTCAGTGCAGAAAAGCCCTCAATGAACAGTAAGTATCAACCCTGCCTAACAGCACAACTCTAGTAATATCTGTAAGGAGTCATTTTCCAGAAGAAAAACATTTCCACCTAATTGTTTTCTGAAATAATCTTCATTCCAGAGCGTGATATACGTGCCGGCCTGCTGGAGATCCTTTTAAAAGAAAACGTCAACTTCACTGAAACCTGTGTCATCCCCCGTTTCATGGCAAAAGAAGTGAAACTTTAAGGCAGCAGCACTTCCTGACCAGTCCTCAAGGTTCCCACTTGGAGTTTCCATAGAGAAGCACACACCCAGGTCTCTTACATAAACCTTCTATCAAAGGCTTCAGGTCTGGCCTGGCAGCACCATGGCTACGTGCTCAGGTGCTAAATGAAAGGCTGGCGGTTCAAACCCATCCAGCGGCTCCAGAGAACAAAGACTTGATGATCAGCTCCCATAAA
>NW_006921722.1:7789927-7812978 GCF_000298275.1 Orycteropus afer afer
CTCTCAACTGCTCTGACTGGGACCACAGAAGGTCCTGGCCAGAATGAGAGAAAAATGCAGAACAAAATTCAAAACCATAAAAAAGACCATACACACTAACCTGACAGAGACGGCAGAACCCCTGATTCTGTGGCCCTCAGATACCCTTCAAACTGGAACTGAAGCCATCCCCAGGGCCCACCCTGCAGCCAAACAGACAAGTCTATAAGAAGAAAAACACTTGGGAGGCACACAGTCCTCAGAACAGCCATCCACACGAGACCAGGAGAGTAGCATGTGCCCAAAAACAAAGCTCAAAAGGCAGGAACGAAGGACAAACAGATGTGGGAGCACAGGGAGGAAGTGGGAAGAGAGCTGTTACACGGAGAGGACTACAACCAACGTCATGAAACAAAATGGGTATCAATTGTTGAACAGAAAACTAATTTTCACTAAACTTTCCCACAAACCGCTATATTAAAAATATATATTTTTAATCCTTGTGGCTAGATATGTTTTGAATTTTTTTTAATTTTAGAAAGTAATGCAAGACATACACCATAACTTCTATACTACCCCCAGCAGGGTCTGGAGTAGCAAACAGTGATGACATGACCCCTATGAACACCTCAATCAGGTCGGGTCAGGAGGACTCATCACATCAGGTATAAAAAAAAACTTTCCCAAATCTCTGAGCTCTTCGATTTCAAAATTGCCAGTAAGGGACTGGGGACTTATATTTAACACAAGTTTTTGAAAAATAATGATCAAGGTGCAACAATTGGTCTCTATTTGCCTCAGGAATGGAATTAACAAACAGAATATGCAGCTAATTTCCTCCATGAACAACTGCCTCTTTTGCCACAGGCCAGAAGAACTGAATGGTGCCCAGGTACCATTACTGAACATTTTGATCAAAGATTCTATATAGAAGAATCCTGATCAAAAGGAGAGAGGAGAGAACAGAATTTCAAATTCTCACGGACTTCAGACTTTGTGAAGCCATGGAAGCTACATGAACCGTTCAAACTACTGCCCTGAGGTAATCTTCAAACCCTAAACCAAAAATATCTCCTGAAGTGTTCTTAACACCAAATACTACTTTAGCTTAACCAATAAAGAAAGAACATCGTGCCCTTCTAAGATCTACACCGGATAAAACTGACAACAGCATCTCAAAAGATCAGATAGGGAATTAGGGAGCAGTGAGTTTATGTTAACGGGGGAGGAACTGCTTGGAAAATGAGGGGGAGAATGTTTGCACAACTCAAAGAATGCCATCAAGTCACTGAATTGGACATGCAGAAATGCTGCCATGTCTATTCCCAACAACAACAAAAGCAAATTCTACACAAGAAAGGAAAACAGATTATAATCAATAAATAAATTAAAAAGGAAAATAAAGGTAAGTTGAAGAATCGTTGAGTTGACTCAACGTTGACTCAAATTCCAGGTCCTCCACATGAAGTGTGTGTACTTCGGCCAGTTGTATAACATCTATCAGCCTTAGTTTTCTTACCTGTTAAAGAGAAATGATAGCTGATCTACTCTCAAGTTTGAAAACCACACGAGCAAAGACGTTAGAAGGCTCCCGGCACTTAGCCGCTGGATCCCCAGCCATTCAGCTTGCCCAGGGCTTTCCCAGGGTTAGCATTGCAAGTCCCACCTCCCAGAAAAACAGGACAGTCGGTTACCCTGCTTGGCAGACAACCAATAAATTTTAGTTACTCTAATAATAAGGAGCTCTGATAGCGTAGTGCCTAAGGCACTTGACTGCTAACCAGAAGGCTGGCAGTTCAAACCCACCAGCCACTCCTCAGAAGGAAGGTTGGGCAATCTACTTCTGTAGTGATACTGCCTCGGAAACCCAAGGAGGGGTCGCTATGAGTCGGGTCCGACTCAACGCCACATAACAACCACAAGAAGAAGAATAGAAACGAACTAGAGTAAAAGTGGAAGAACCATGTAAGTTACGATTTTCAATACTGAACTACTTAGACAACTGTCTGAGAATAATGTTGTTGTTGTTATTGTTAGATGCCTTGAAGCCAATTCTGACTCAAAGAATAGCAGTTACTTCTTCTGTGGTAAGGGTCTTGCAGGGCAACGGTAGGACGTTGGGGGGTAAGCACACAGTGATGGCGGGAAGTGGGATGACACAACCACTTTGGAAAACTGTTTGGCAATTTCTACCGGGCCTGCACATATGCCTACTCGATGACTCAGAAATTCCACTACGAGATATGTCCCAAGAGAAATGAGTACACAGATAGGTACAGGAGAAACCAATAGAGGAATGTTCACAGCAGCTTCAGTCATAAGACCAAGAACGGGAAGCAATCCCAGTGACCGTCATCAGAGAATGGGTACACTGTGGTGCAGGCAGTCCCCTGGGTTACCAATGGGATCCGGTCCTAAGTGGGTCCTGAAGTTGAATTTGTAGGTGATTGGGAACAGGTGTACAAGGTTCTTGAGTAGCCTGACTTTAGTGCCGGGAAAGGCTTGAAGTCTTTCCAGTGATTTAAAAGCTATATGCGCAGCACATGAAGGCAACTGTGATGAACAATCTGTTGCAGGTCACAGTTGGGTAGGTCCTTTCACAGGGAGGGCAAGTGTGCATCACATGAAAGGGCCAGTAGAATTGCTGCACACTGGTAACCAACACGGGACTGCCTGTATCTTCCTTCAGTGGAAAACAAACATCAGTAAAAAGAACCCATAGTGCACATAACAAAGGTGACTCCCACAGACCTATGCTGAGAGAAAGAAACCAGGCACTCCAGGACAGAAAATGCACAATGCCATTACCAGAAATCCAAGCACAGGCACCATTATCTGTGGTGAGAGAAGTACCCCTCCCTGGGGCATCGAGGCTGGCAAAGGGCCCCAGGTACCTATAAGGAAGACAAGAAATGTTCGTTTGGTATCTGAGCGTGGCTGGAGGTTACATGGGTGACTGCACATGCAAACACTCATTGAGTTGCACCTCAAGATTAATACACTTTATATTATACTTCAAAAGTATTCATGCTGCTCACTATTCACCATAGCAAAGAGATGGAAACAACCGAAGTACCTATCAACAAAGGAATGGATAACCAAACGGTGGTACATACGCACAATGGAATACCATGCAACATTAAAGAAGAATGTAGAATCTGTGAAACACTGCATAACATGGATGAGCTTGGAGGTCAGTCAGCTGAGTGAAATAAGTCAATCACAGAAGGACAAATATTGTATTAGCCCACTACTGTAAAAAGTCAAGGAAATACACAAACAGCAGAAGAAAAACTAGATGAATGGAACCTTCTAAAATCAAATTTGTGTGTGCTTCCAAAGACTTCTCCAAAAGAGTCAAAAGAGAACCCATAGATTGGGAAAAAATATTTGGCAATGATATATCCGACAAGGGACTTATCTCTCAAATTTATAGAAAACTCCAACACCTCAACAACAAAAAGAGAAATAATCTAATTAAAAAATGAGCAGAAGACATGTATAGACACATCACCAAAGAGGCTATTCAGGTGGCCAACAAACATATGAAGAAATGCTCAAAATCATTAGCTATTAGAGAGATGCAAATCAAAACAACAATGAGATACCATCTTGCCCCAGCACTAGTAGCAAAGTTCAACAAGACAGAAAATAACAAACGCTGGTGAGAATGTGTAGAGTTTGGGACTCTCATACACTGCTGGTGAGACTGTAAATTGATACAACCACTGTGGAAAGCAGCATGGTGATTCCTTAAAAAGCTGGGATTAGAAATACCATTTGACCTAGCAATTCCATTACTAAGTATATATCCTAAAGAAGTGAGAACCATGACAAGAACAGATATATGCACACTGATACTCATCACAGCACTATTTACAATAGCCAAAAGATGGAAACAACCTACATGCCCATCAACAGAAGAATGGATAACTAAACTAGGGTACATATACACAATGGTATGCAACCTTTAAGAACAACGTAGAATCTGCAAAACACCACATAACATGGATGAACTTGGAAGACATCATGCTGAGTGAAATAAGTCAATCACAAAAGGACAAATATTGTATTAATCCGTTATTGTAAAAAGTCAAGGAAAGGTTTATGTATGGAAGGAAATTTTCTCTGTTGGTTACCAGGGATGGGAGAGGAGGGAGGGAACACTGTTAGACAGGTAGAGATAAATAGTGATTTAGGTGAAGAGAACGACAATATACCAAATGTGAGTGATCAACACGGTGGCATTGAGGAAGAGGAAAACAGAGGTGCATGGGAGGTGCAGACAACAAAGATGAACCCTTTTGCACATACAGTAGTACTGCACTGTCAGTGAAAGCAAACATGGATATATGGGTGGATAGATGGGTGGACAGGCTGAAGTATTAGGTATGTATATGCAGGTGGGGAATGTGCTTAAGACCATGTATAGGATGGGCAATGTTTCTACAAGTGTATCTGTATGTTCTGTAAGAATTCTCAGGTACATAGTAAAGCTGACAAGGGACAAGGTTGTAGTCACTTCTTATCCACAGCCAGCTACTCAGAGGGAATGAGTAGCTGGACCTGTGGGCTGGGGACCATAGTCACAGGGGACATCAAGCTCAATTGGCATAACGTACTACACAAAACATTGTTCCGCACCCTACTTTTGGTGAGTAGTGACTGGGACCTTAAAAGTTTGCAAGCAGGCATCTAGATGCAATGATGGGTCTCTCCTCATCCAGAGCAAAGAACAATGAAGATAATCAAAGATTCATGGCAACAATTAGTCTAAGCGACTGGTACACCATGTGATCCTCAGTCTATACAACTATGAGACCAGAACTAGATGGTGCCTGGCTACCACTGTCAACCACTCGGAGAGGGGTCTCTGTAGGAAATCCTGAATAGAGTGGGAGAACAATGTGGAACAAAACTCAAAATCATTGGGGACGGGGGAAAGACCAGTTTTGCTGGTCTGATAGAGCCTGATGGAACCACTGAGACTATGGTGCCCTTCAGATTTAGAATTGAACCCACACCTGTGGCTTCCAGCCAAACAAAAGACAGGCATAGGAGCTGAACATTTACTTTACGTAGATACACTCCTTGGAGAGAACAATCATGGGAGAATAGAAAAGCTGTGTATGCACAAGGAGACAGCTCAGGGGGCAGGAGTGTATGGAGGGAAGGACACAGGGAAGAGGTAACTATGGGGAGGAAGTGGGAGGGAAGCTGTTGCATTGTGGTAAATTATAGTCAATGTCACGAGATAAAGCGTATGGAAAGTGAATTTGCTCTCTAAATTTCACCCAAATCACAACAACAACAACAAAGTCAAGGAAAAGTTTATATATGGAAGGGAACTTTTTTAGTCAGTAACTGGGGATGGGATGTGAGTGAAGGGGAGGAAAAACTGCTAAATAGGTAAGAGACAAGTATTGACTTGGGTGAAGGGAAAGTCAATATATCAAAAGTGAGTGCCCAACAGAATAAAACTAAGGAAAAACAAGACAGAGAGATGCACTAGAGGTACCAACAGCAAAGATAAACACTCTTACACATACAATGCTGCATTATCAGTGATAACAAACACTAATCTATGGGTAGATACATAGGCCGGCTGAATGATCAGATTTATCTAGGCAAAAGGGAATATACCCATGACCATATATAAGGTTTGCAAACAGTATTTCTACAAACGTATTTGCATGTGCTCTAAGAATGTCCATATAAATAGAACTAACAGGAACAAAGTTACCATAACTCTTACCCAGAGCCATCCACCCTGAGGGAGAGAGTTGCTGGACCTGTGGGCTCAGGGCCATGGTTTCATGGGACATCAAGCTCAACTGGTATAATATATTACACAAAAACATTTTCTAAATCCTACTTTGGTGAGTAGTAACTGGGGTCTTAAAAAAGCTTGTAAGAGACCATCTACATACAACAATTGGTCTTTCTTTGTCTGGCATAAAGAAGAATGAAAATAACCAAAGACACTTGGAAACCATGAGTCCAAGGGACAAGTGATCCATGTGAATGTCAGCTACATGACCATGAGACCAGAAGAACTAGATGGTGCCTGGCTACCACTGTCAACCACTCAGAAAGGTGTAAGTGCAGGAGATCCTGGATGGAGTGGGAGAAAAATGAGGAACAAAACTCAAATTCATAAAAAAGACCAGGCTTACTAGTCTGACAGAGACTGGTGAAACCCCGAGACTATGGCCCTTCTGGAAATGAACTCACCCCCATGGCTTCTAGACAAACAAGGGACAGGCATATAAGATGAGTATTTACACCAAGGAGGTACACTCCTTAAAACAATCAATCGTGGGAGATCAGAAGGGCAGTATTTGCATAGGGAGACAGCTCAGAGGCAGGAATGCATAGGAAAGAAGGACACAGGGAAAAGGTAACCACAGAGAAGTGGGAAGAGAGCTGTTGCATTGTGGGCATTGCAGTCAATGTCATGTAACAAAATGTGTATCAACTGTTGCATGGGAAATGAATTTGCTCTGTAAACTTTTATCCAAATCACAATTAAAAAAACAAAAAAAGTCACAAAAGGAAAAATACATACATATTCTTGCTGCTTTACAATAGCTATTCAATAGCCATCGAATGGTATTATTGTAAGATGTGTGAGATAATTATAGATTCTTCATTAAAACACACACAAACTCAAATCATCTAGTGAAACACAAATACTGTCAACTTGCTCTACAAGTACACCTTTGCAACAAATAATCAACCACACTTTTCTCTCAAATATAACACCTAACACTACAGGCTATCTGTGAGGCAGAAGCCAGTCGATGGCATCAGCATCGGGTGTTTAACACCTGCGCTGGTCAATAAATATCATCAGCTAAGTGAATTTCACAGGTAATGCTACCGTTTATGTTTCCCAAGCCCTGACAAATGTATGTGTATGTGTGCAAAAAAAAAAAAAAAAAACACTACTGTTGAGCTGATTCTGACTGGTAGTGGTCCTACAGGACAGAGTGGAACTGCCCCACAGGGTCTCCAAGGCTGTCAATCTTTACAGCAGGAAAGCCCACACCAAACCCACTGCCATGGAGTGGATTCTGACCCACAGCGCCCCTAGAGGACAGAGGAGAACTGCCCCTGAGGGTTTCTAAGGCTGTCCATCTTTACAGAAGCAGATTGCCACATCTTTCTCCTGCTCAGTGGCTGGGAGATTTGAACTGCTGACCTTTTGGTCAGTAGCCCAATGCTTTAAGCCCTACACCACCGTAATTCCTCAATCAAATATACTCAAGAGATGCAACATTACGCTCTCATCCAATGAAAGACTTTGTTCAGATCTCTGCCCAATGAATTACTCTGTTCATCTCCAAGAACAAGAAACACAGACTTGGCATTAAACCATCACCAAAGAAATCCAGGCACTATGCAGGGTGAAGGCCACCCCACTTTCCTCTTCTGCCTGTCACTCTTGCACTGGGGCAAGGACTGCATTGGAGACAGGGCGCACGTACAGTCCTCAGGGCAGGAACAATGAGCTAAGATCACCTGGTCCAACCTCACTGTGGTGAGCACACCTGGCTGGGCTCCCGCCTGGGCAGCTCTCCGACCGCTGTGTGACCAACCAGAGAAGCCAAGGCGGCTATGCAGGAGAAATGGGGAAGCAGGAGAGACACCGGTCCACCCCACGAGGAGCATGAGTAAGTGCTGTGTCACAGGTGGTAGGGGTGCCTCAAACCATCACCAGAAATGATCAAAGGAAAGGCCAAAGGAGCCTGCAAGTTTACCTCGCTATTGTGTCCACGCAGGTTGAAGTTTATCCTCTGGGGAGTATTTCTGTCCCTGCGGCAGTGGCTGGAGGTGAAGGTGACACCGACGACGCCCCGCCCGTTGCCCGTGGCCAGCCAGCCCTCCTCGTAGTAGCGCCTCCTGCACACAGGCTTCTCCTTCTCACTTTTGGGGACGCGCCCTTTCCACGACAGGCAGAGGATGTTCGAGTCGCTGCAAAGGACAGGCCCATGTTCCACCACTGCATACATACTTCGTTTCTGATGAACTCTTACTCAGAAAGCAACATCTGATGCCGCAAAACGGAATCCAGTTCCTCTCACTGAATCGCTTATTTTTGGAGTGGCTTGTGCTGCTCCCTCTTCCCCTTCTTTAATTAAGGCTGACCTGGACCTAATCAGAAGGTCAGCACTTTATAAAGATCCACCAAATGCATAGTGAGAAAAAAACCTCTAAAAAAGATGATGGCAGTCTGTTAGGAAAAAGCAGTGCTTAAAAAAACCATCGGGTCCGAGTTTGTTCTCAGGTCGTTGGAGAAGAGCGCACAGACCCTTCGGGTAAAGAGCGTCATTCAAGGTGGGGGTCGGATTTGTCTTCTCCGTGTTCCACGTGCTGCTTCTTAATCAGCCTGAGGTTCCAGTTTAGTGTAATCGGATTCCAGGGACAAAGGGTTGCAAATATATAGATTTCAAGTAACTTAAGGCTTTATGACTCCCTCTGGCTGGGACGCTCTCTTCCAGAGTTCAGACGCAGGTGCTCCTGCGGCCACCACCGGCATGTTTCCGCAACTCGACAGAGACCTGCTGCTAAAGCTGAAGAAGATTTGCATAAAGGGAAAGAAGGCACCCAAACCGTGCAGAGCAGGCGAGTTTGTGCAAACAGCAGTCCAAGGGTCAGGAAGGGAAGAAGACTCCTTTGCTGCCACTGTTCAGAACCAGGGGACCCCCTGGACCCCCTGGCTTTCCCGATCCAGAGCCAGGTCTGGCATCACGGCAAGTGGCTATGACCTGCAGGCAGGCCGTGCTCTGTCCGCCCGCTGCCCCGTCGCTGGCTTGCTTCTCTGTGCCATCGAGGCTGGGAAGGCAGTCCCTCCCCAGGCAGCGTCAGAAAGGTTCTGTACCTTTGAAAGTGGCAAAAGCACGTGTCTCAGACAGCTCTGGAATCCTTCTGCTTTGGCTGCACCCAACTCAAGGTTCTGTTTTCTTCCCTGGCTCCTTCCTCCCTCACCGCGTCACTTTGCCCCTTTCCCACTCCTGAAGATCACGTATTTCTCCATCCTGATGAAAACACTAATCTCGGTATTAAGTCCATCAAGCAATCTGTCTGTCACACACAGATCTTCTTGGACTGAACCAGAAAGATAATCCCTTAAAACAAAAACATGGGCAAGAGTCCGCGTCTTCCCCCACAGCTTCCCGCAAGAGTTATGCTTTGCTGACGGATGCTCCTGTTCACATGGAAACTGTTACCACATGCCACACGGATAGTCCAGGGAAAAGGAGACTCTGCTTGGATTTCCCTTGACAGCTATTTTTGCAATTATCAGTTTCAATTGCTACTGTAAGATATTATCCTATAGATGCAGGAAAGGAAAGGGGAAATAATAAATTAAAATGTCTCAAGTACGGTTAACTAAAAAAGGCAAAGGAATTAGTCCACTGTTCAAATGTGTCCCATCATACCTGAACTTGCCTCCCTCCAGCCATCACCACACAACAATAGTCACTTTTCAAAGCAGGACTTTAACGTCTGTCCAAGTCGCCAAATCCACTGAAAAGCAAAGTGCCGGCCCACTGCATGATGCTGCCTGCAACACTGAGCTCGTGCTTCCCCACCGTCCCCTCCACCCAGGGCGCCTTCTTTAAGGTGGACAGGTATTCTGGAGGCTTGAGCTGTGCGAATTTTTTTTTCTTCTTTTTGCAAACTTTCTTTACCCGTGAAGACCATATGGGAAGCTGGCTGCTAGTGGTGGCCCTCTCTCCCCGGGCTCCTGAGCCCAGTGGTGTTGGGCTGTTCCATGTGATTCTTAGATTAACTTTCATCGGTTGTGGAACGCTCGCGTGTGCCCAGGGTGAGCCTGTCTTCTCGTGTACGTGTGCGTGCAGAGGACGAAGAGCTTCTGTAGACCTGCACACACGCTTCAGCTGGCCCGGGAAGTGGCTGTTGTCATTTCAGGAACCTCTGGCTGATCGCAATGTGAAGGCCCTGGTATCCCGCAAACCTGTAAAACAGAAAGTATAGAGAATGAAAGAACTGGAAAAAAAAGCTGAGGAGCAACGGTTCGAGCAGAATAATGAATAATCACCGTAATAGAAATTGGAGACCAATCAAATGGAGCTCCTGATGCTACTGACAGGTGAAATTTAAGTAGGAAGAGGATACCTCACACCCATTTACGGACAACACGCAGAGTCTGAACACCGTGTTCCGTGTGTTGCGGTTTTTCGGCGGCTGGCATGTTGGGCTGAGATGACTCCTCTGCTCTTCTGCACGGGGCTGTGCTGCCTAAACTCTGGGTTCTACAAGTGTGACTCCCCTCCGGGTCTGTCCTCAGAGTTTCAGCAGGTGATTTCAGAAGAGCCTAAGAGGCTAGGAAGTTGCTTGCCTGAATGGATGTCTTCACCATCAGTAAAGGTGACTGAAGACGCAGGGCACTGAGGGCTTTTCACAACCCTCTCTGTCCCTGGGGCTGTCTGTCACATGGCAAAGCACACCTGTGTCCTCAGCTCCCATAAGTCCTCAACTAGCAGCGAAGTCCCATAGAACTGGTTCCAGCAAATCCATCCTAGCTGCACATCACCTCCCACGATAAACGCCGTCTTATAACTGCCCACACTCATCCCCTCACAGGTCCCCCTCGGAGTGACCTTTCAAAAATGCAAGTAAGGGAAACAGTGTTGACTATGCCCAGTAGTATCCCTCCCAGTCCTGAGGGCCAGCTTCAACGGACTGGTCAGCTGCCCCAGAAGACCTGACACTAGGGGCTAGGGGGAGACATCTGCAACCCTAAAATACTGCTAATCCTGCTGAGATGCCCGTGCTCCTGTCTGGACGCCAGCGTTGAGAACCTCTGGCCCAGGGGATTAAGTTCCAGCAAGACACTGATGATCTGCCTCCAACCTGCCCCCTGCCCTTCGACTCCACCATTGCAGGCCTCGTTTGGGTTTGGCCCACAGTCTCCTGCCGCAGCCTCCACATCCTGGGTTCCCACAGTCTCTTCTGGCCACTCCTGGTCCCCCAAAGCACTATGCTCTCGGCTCTGTACCTCACTTCACTCCTGCTGCACCCTCTACCAAGCCAACCCCCAACTCCTCCTTTGGAATCAAACTCAACAGCACCTCTACAGTGAAGCCCCTAAAGCACATGGTACTAACTTCCATAACCATACACACTGACTGCATGTTCATTCTCCTCTCTCCAAACATAAGCTCCTAAAAGTTTTTCTCACTTCCCACAACGCTCAGCATATGCTAAACCAGTTACCGTCAAGTCAGTTCTGACCGATGGCGACCTCATGTGTGTCACAGTAGTAACGTGTCCCATAAGGTTTTCAGTAGCTGTTTTTCAGAAGGAGATCACCAGGCTTTTCCTCCGCAGCACCGCTGTTTGGGTTCAAAGTGCCAACCCTTCAGTTAGCTGCTGATCACAAACCACTTACACCACCCAGGGGCCTTGGCACAGACTAGACACTCAGGAAAAGTTTGTGGAGAGAGGAAGGCAGAGCAAGGCAGCAGCTACACAAAATGTTACTGATTCAGTCCTATCACACAGAGGGATAGATACAGACAGGGAAAGCCGAAGAAATTCCCTTAGGATGGGACAAGTGCTAAAAAACAATCATATCAACACCATTGTCCCTCCTCCTGAAAATGCTAATACCGCTATATGCTATTACTATGTTTGTCCCAAAGGAATGCTGGTGGCACTGTGGTTAAAGCCAAAAGGTCAGTGGTTCAAACCCACTAGCTACTCTGCAGGAGAGAGATGAGTTAGTCTACTTCCATAAAGATTTACAGCCTAGGAAATCCTCTGTGACACCTCGACTCAAGTCTCATAGGTTTGCTATGAGTCTGAATCAATTTGATGGCAGTGGATTGGGTTGGATTTTGCTATGTTAGTCCTAGTAGTCCTGATGGCACAGTGCTTAAAGGCTCAGCTGCTAAAGGGAAGGTCGGCAGTTCGAACCTACCAGTCGCTTTGCTAGAGAAAGATGTGGCAATTTGCTTCCAGAAAGATTGACAGCCTTGGAAACTCTATGGGACAGTCCTATTCTGCCCTAAAGGGTAGCCATGAATTGAGCTGAAGACAAAGGATTTTTGGTTTGATGTTAGTCTCTCACTCTGGCTTTGGGGCAGCAACCCAGATGGGAAAAGCAGAGTGAATTCTCAAGACCCAGTTCTGTATCCTGCAGTTCAAACTATTCAAGAGCATAAGCCGTGATTACCCAATGAAATGCAGTGACATAAATGAGCAGTGCCCCGAAACCTTCCCAGAGTCTACAGGGTCAAAACGATTTTCCAAACAGGACCAAGACCTGATGACCTTCTTCACTATGTTGACATTTGTATCAATGGTGCAAAAGCAACACTGGATTAAGCTGCCGGTTCTTTAACAAGAATCAAGGCAGTGGCACCGAGCTGTATTAGTCAGTCATCACTGCATTAAAAATAATAATAATAAAGCCAGCTGCCATAAGAATGTCCTTAATGCAGCAGTAAAACTTAGCAAGTTGACAGAATCACAGCACTGTGTGTGACAAGATGAAAAGTGCACATGAGCATGGGTGCTGGCTGCAGGTGTGCACTGACCTCTCCAGGACAACCCCTTGGGCACTGGCAACAGGCGTGCACTGGCCTCCCAGGAGAAGCCCTTGGGTGCTGACTGCAGGCGTGCACTGGTCTCCCCAAGAGAAGCCCTTGGGCTACAATGCAAGTTCAAGTTGAACTACTTGCTTCTTTCATGGAACGCCATGCATACTAGAAAGAATGACAGACCAATTATGTTATTCAGACTTGGGATTCAGCAGACATCTTCTTGAACATGAACTAAGTGAGCCTATCACTTCAAGGAAAACAATGACAGTATTTGTTGTCAATGACAAATGCTGAACTTTTGAGTTAAAAATTGTGGGAAAACTAGCATCTGTCACAGTGAACTTAACAGCTCCTCAATATGTAAGGGCATTTATCATGTGATTAGTGGTGAAAATAATAAATGCGAATTTTTATACTGTATTTCATATTTCATTATGTGTTGATATTTGGAAGGTTCACATAACTCAGTGAACCAATATTTCCCCAATGTCCAGTGCAAGACACACATTATACTTGAGTAAAAGATCCATTCAAGGTGCAAGAAAGATAAATGGACTTTAATTAATTGTAAAAAGATTTATTAATATATCTCAAATTCCATATTGAAACTCACTTTTAAGAAACTAACACTTGAGTTTTGGTGTAGTGTCAAAGGAAAATCTAGTTACCTGGATATACAATCAAGATGTGTTAATTATCACTGGTGACTGGAATGCAAAAGTTGGAAACAAAGAAGAATCACCACTAGTTGGAAAATATGGTCTTGGTGACAGTAATGATATTGGAGATCACATGATAGAATTTTGCAAGACCAATGACTTATTCATTGCAAATACCTTTTTCCAACAACACAAATGGCAGCTGTACACATGGACTTCGCCAAATGGAGTACACAAGAATCAGACTGACTACATCTGTGGCAAGAGGCAATGGAGAAGCTCAGTATCTTCAGGTAAAACAAGGCCAGGAGATGACAGTGGAATAGACCATCAACTGCTCATATGCAAGGTCAAGCTGAAATGGAAAACAATTAAAACAACTCCACGAGAGCCAAAATATGACCTTGATTTTATCCCTCCTGAATTTAGAGACCATCTAAAGAACAGATTTGATGCACTGAACACCAGTGACCAAAAACCAGAAGAATTGTGGGATGACATCAAGAACATCATCCATGAAGAAAGCAAATAGTCATTAAAAAGACAGGAAAGGAAGAAAAGACCAAAGTGGATGTCAGAGAAGATGCTGAAACTTGCCCTAGAATGGAGAGTAGCTAAAGCAAATGGGAGAATCGATGGGAGAAGTCTTCAAAGACCAGCTCAAGAAGACAAAGTCAATTATTATAATGAAATGTGCCAAGAGTTGGAGTTAGAAAACGAAACAGGAAGAACGCGCTCGGCATTTCTCAAGCTGAAAGAATTGAGGAAAAAAATTAAGCCTCAAATTGCAATACTGAAAAGATTCTACAAGCAATATATTGAATGATGCAGGAAACATAAAAAGAAGACAGATAGAATACACAGTCACAATACCAAAAAGAATTGGTCAATGTTCATCCATTTCAGGAGGTGGCATATGATCAAGAACCAATGGTACTGAAGGAAGAAGTAGAAGCTGCACTGAAAGAACTGGAGAAAAACAAGGCTCCAGGAATTGACAGAATACCCATTGAGATGTTTCCACAAATGGATGTCCCGCTGGAGGCACTCACTCGGCTATGCCAATTGATTTGGAAGACAGCTACCTGGCCAACTGACTGGAAGAGATCCATATTTGTACCCATTCCAAAGAAAGGTGATCCCACAGAATGTGGAAATTACTGAACAATATCATTAATATCACAGGCAAGTAAAATCTTACTGAAGATAATTCAAAAACTGTTGCATCAGTATATTGACAGAGAACTTCCAGAAATGCAAGCTGGATTCAGAAGAGGATGTGGAGCGAGGGATATCATAGCTGCTGTCAGATGGATCCTGGCTCAAAGCAAAGAATACCAGAAAGATGTTTACTTGTGTTTTATTGACTATGCAAAAGCATTTGATTGTGTGGATCATAACAAATTATGGATAACTTTGAGAAGAATGGGAATTCCAGAACACTTAATTGTACTCATGAGGAACCTGTACATAGACCAGGAGGCTGCTGTTCTAACACAACCGGTCCCACATCACCTACCACGACAAACACCATGTTGTAACTGCCCACACTCACCCCCTCACAGGTCCCCCTCAGAGTGACTCTTCAAAAATGCTGGAGATTGCATGACAGATTTTGATACTTCATGGTTTAAAATCAGGACAGGAATGTGTCAGGATTGTATCCTTTCACCATATTTATTCAACTTGTATGCTGAGCAAATAATCCGAGAAGCTGGACTATACGAAGAAGAACGTGGCATCAGGATTTGAGGAAGACTCATTAACAACCTGTGATAGCAGACGACACAACTTTGCTTGCTGAAAGTGAGAATGACTTAGAGCACTTACTGATGAAAATTAAAGACTACAGTCTACAGTATGGATTACATCTCAACATAAAGAGAACAAAAATCCTCACAACTGGACCAATAAGCAGCATCACAACAGATGGAGAAAAGACTGAAGCTGTCAAAGACTTCATATTACTTCATTCTACAATCAATGCCAATGGAAGCACCAGTCAAGACATCAAAAGACATATTGCATTGGGCAGATCTGCTGCAAAAAAACCTCTTTCAAGAGCTGAAGAGCAAAGATACCTCCTTGAAGACTAGGATGTGCCTAACCCAAGCCATGGTACTTTGAATCACCTCATACACATGTGAGACCTGGACAATGAATAAGGAAGACCAAAGAAAAGTTGATGCTTTTGAGTTGTGGTGCTGGTGAAGAATACTGAAAGTACTGTGGAGTGCTAAAAGGACTAACAAATCTGCCCTGGAGGAAGTGCAGCCAGAATGCTCATTGGAAGCGAGAATGGGCAGACTTCTTCTCACCTACTTTGGTCATGTTGTCAGAAGGGACCATTCTCTGGAGAACAATGTCATGCTTGGTAAAGTAGAGGGTCAACAAAGAGGGGAAGGCCCTCGATAAGATGGACAGACATGGTGGCTGCAGTGATGGGTTCAGGTATAGTAGGGGTAGTGAGGCTGGCAGAGGACCGGGCAGTGTTTCGTTATATTGTACATAAAGTCACTATGAGTCAGAGACAACTCAGTGGCACATAACAACAACAAAAAATCTGGAAAAAAAAAAAAAAAAAACCTCACTGCCTTGGAGTCAATTCCAACTCATAGCAACCCGCTTTGGGTTTCTGAGGTGGTAAATCTTTATGAAGGTAGAATGACCAGTCTTCCTTCCACAGAGTGGCTAGTGGGTTTGAACCACCAACCTTCTGGTTAGCAATGAAATGCCTTAGGCACTAGAGCTCCTTAGTTGCCTGAAAAGACTATTAAAAGAGTCTTTTCCAATTGCCTATCTATGTGAAGTTGCATTTTCTTCAAATACTTCAATAAAAACAACATACTGCAACAGACTAAAGAAGCAGATACGAGACTTCAGCTATCTGTTAGTAAGCCAGACATTAAAGGTATCTGTCAAAACGTAAAATAATGCTACTATTCTCGCTAAATTTGTTGTTTTAGAAAATACAGTAATTTTTATGAAACTGCATTACTTACATTTACACTCAATGCATTTATTATTTTTTAATGAACTAGTCAGTATTTTTCTTAATTTCTTAGTTTTAATTTCTAGTATGGTAAATATTACTAAATGACTCGCATAAACAAAAGCTTTTTTAGGTCTTTAATACATTTTGGTCCTGAAACTGAAAATTGTGAAAACTAATACTCTCTAAAATGTAAGTCTTGAATTAACTACTTATACTAAAGTATACAGAATCTATCTCCATAGTAAGAGCACACACTGGAGTATTTTATTTTACACATGGTTAACAGTAGTGTAGTGCTTAACGCACTTGACTGCTAACCAGAAGGCTGGCGGTTCAAACCCAGCCACTCCTTGGAAGGAGGGTTGGGCAATCTACTTCCGTAGTGATACTGCCCTCAGAAACCCAAGGAGGGGTCGCTATGAGTCAGGTCTGACTCGACGGCACATAACAACAACAGTTTTTAACCTAACCTTTAAAATATTATGCTTAAAATTAACAAGCACTAGACAAACATGGCCAGAGCCATGGTGGCACAAGGTTTAAGCGTTCAGCTGCTAACCAAAGGTTCAGCGGTTTGAACCCACCAGGAGAAAAATGAGCAAACTGCTTCCACACAGCACTGGAAATCCTGAGGGGCTGCCCTATTCTGCCCTATAGGGTCATTACAAGACACAATTGACTTGACAGCAACAGGCTTTGTTTGGGTTAGACAAATATGGCAGATGTTTTAAGAAAAAAATAAATCACACGGGGTCACAATAAGTCGAAACTGACTCAACAGCACCCATCAACAACTTCAGGATGAGTCAAAATGGGTCACGGATACAAAACTCTCGTAATGTCAAACCACCTCACCCACAGTGTCCTAGCGACTGAAAGGCTGGCGCCAGCATCACTGCAACCATTCAGACACGTGAGCGATGCTGGGCACGTCATCTCCCTTCTTCTTGGCTTCTTTTCTCATTTTGAAAGTGAGGACAGTACCTGAGTAATGGGGTTCTCAACAGTGATAAGATGGTCAATTCAGTGCTAGCAGTGACAAGCCTCATATTCTGGGCCAGGCTGACTTCTGGTAATAACAGGTTATTTTTAGAACATTTCTATAAGACACTGAGAAATTGATTCTTGCTCTAAGGAGATTACAATCTTAAACCAAACAGTACATGTCCCCAATTGAATTAATAACCTAGTATAGATATAGGAAGGAGCTCTGGAAGCATAGTGCCTAAGGCACTTGACTGCTAACCAGAAGGCTGGTTCAAACCCACCAGCCACTCCTTGGAAGGAAGGTTGGGCATTCCTACTTCCATAGTAATACTGCCTCGGAAACCCAAGGAGGGGTCGCTATGAGTCAGGGCCGACTCAATGGCAAATAACAACAACAACAACATAGATATAGGAGGCAATAACGAAATTTGTAAAGTTAATAGATTCTTTCCACTCCTAACTTTCCATACTTCCAGTTCTAATGGCAAACAAACAAACAAAAAAAAGTTGCCATGGACTCTATCCTGCTCATCTGCTCATGGTGACCCCAGGAGCGTCAGAGAGAAGAGTGCCCCACAGGGTTTTCACCGGCTGTGATCTAACAGAAGTAGATTGCTCAAGCTGCCACTGGGTGGATTTGAATTGCCAACCTTTGAGTTAGTGACTAGAAGCCAACTGCTTGTGCCCTCCAGGTATCTTAATGGGAAACTGTGTTGGTGTTAGGTACCATCAAGTCATTCCTGACTCACAGTAACCTTCCGTACAACAGAACGAAACACTGCTTGCTCCTGGACCATCCTCACAATCACTGCATGCTTGAGCCCATCGTCACAGCCACTGTGTCAATGAGGGTCTTCCCCTTTCTCACTGACCCTCTCTCTACTTTACCAAGCATGACATCCTCTTCCAGAGATTGGCCCCTTTTGATAACATGACCAAAGTGTCAGAGAAGAAGTCTGGCCATTCTCCCACCATTTCCTCCAAAACAGATGTGTTCGTTTTTCTAACAGTCCATGATACATTCAATGTTCCTCACCAGCACCACCACACTTCAAATGCATCGATGCACACAAATGCCCAAAGAAGTGTCTGCTTTATTCCCTGTCCAGCTCTCACACGCATATGAGGCTACTGAAAAAACCAAGGCTTGGGTCAGGTGCACCTTAGTCTTTAAATTAACTCTACACACAATAAAATGAGTGAATTCACAAACACAATGTTGAACAAAAGAATCTTATGAAAGAATACCTGTCATGTGAATCCATTTATATAAAGCTAAAAAACAGGTAAAACGACTTTTACCAGTAAGACCACATATATAGACTAAACTTTTTAAAGCAAGGGAAATATTACGAAAAGCAGTACAGTGGTTACCTGGAAACGGGAGACAGGGATTGTGACTGGGGAAAGGCACACCCCAATGTGTTTCTAGGATGTAGCAGTACTGCATTTCTTGATCAGGTGCCAGTTATGGTGTGTTCATCTTTAAATTACTCTTTAACACATATATAGAAAACCCTGCTGCCACTGAGTCAATTGCAATTCACCATGACCCCCATTGGGTTTCCACGGCTGTAAATCTTTACAGAGGTAGACTGCCTCATCTTCCTCCCACAGTGCAGCTGGTGGGTTTAAACCACCAACCTTCTGGTTAGCAGACAAATGCCTTATCCACTACACTGTAATTTTTCCACCATGTATATCTCACAATAAATAAATAAACAATATCAAGTTTTAGGAACATGCTCAAAAACAAGTGTAACAAGTTGTAATTAGATTAGGCACTACATGGAAGGGAATGCTCCTTGGAGGCGAGAATGGCCAGACTTCGTCTCACCTACTTTGGTCATGTTGCCAGAAGGGACCATTCCCTGGAAAAGGACGTCATGCTTGGTAAGGTGGAAGGTCGACAAAAGAGGGGAAGGCCCTCAACGAGAAGGACTAACACGGTGGCAACAGCAATGGGCTCAAGTATAGCAAGGCTCATGGAGCTGGCACAGGACCGGGTGGTGTTTTGTTCTGCTGTGCGTGGGGTCGCTATGAGTCAGACATGACTTGACAGCACCTAACACAACAACAACATGGGAGGGAAGGACATAGGGAAGAGGTAACGACAGGGAGGAAGTGGGAAAAGAGCTGTTACACTGTGGAGAATTGTAGTCAATGTTGTGAAATAAAGTATGCATGAACAGTGGTATGGAAAATGAATTTGCTCTGTAAACTTTCACCCAAATCACAATAAAAATTTTAATTAAAAAAAAAATTTAAGGCATAATTATAGAGGGGAGGGAACATTGCAAATTTTTTTTAAAAAAGTTGTAATTATATTAGCGCTAGTCTTTTGGGATTTGTAGAGCATTCACAATCATTAAGAAAGATTTTTTTAAATAATTATTACATCCAATCTTAATGAGTACTCCCCTAATCTAGAATCACTGCCCCCCCCAAAAAAAATCAGACGGTATTTTAGTTCTCAAGCCAAGAAGGTGTTTACAAACCAAATGCATAATAACAGCTATGACTAGAGATAAGAAAAAAATTCAGATTAAACTTCTATTTCTTTCTAAAGGATTAAAATGTAAGACAGCAGTTAAACAGAAGATCAGGAGAAGAAGCCAAAATGGTAAAGCAGATTTGGGCAAGTATATATAGCTACTGATGGCACATAACAACAACAACAACAACAACTGATGACGTTAGATGAATGCACAGAAGAGGAGAAACACACTAGCAATTGTACAACAAAATATTCTAACCACCTTAAAGTGTAAGCTATTGAATGTACTTTGTTTGAGGGCTGGGAGAACTAAAGGAAAGGAAAGGAGCCTCCCTCTACAGTGACTTCAATCACCGACCAGTGGCCATCAAGCGGACACCAGCTCAGGGCAGCACCATGTATGGCCAGGCAGAACTCCCCTCCACAGGGTTTCTAATGGCTGATTTCTCAGAAGGAGATCACCAGGCCTTTCTTCCGAGGTGCCTCTGGGTAGACTTGAACTTCTAACCTTTGGGTCAGCAGCCAAGCCTGTCAAACTTTTGCACCACCAGGGGCTTCAACAGAAATTAAAAACATCCCAATATATACTCTAGGGATGGCAACTCTTTTCTGGCTGCAAATGACAGTGTGGACTTCTTTGATGTCATCTTCATAACCTACCCCCATGGCAGAACACAGGGGGTTCCTCCCTAGACCCGGGCCTCCCGTCTCGCTGCCTGCCTTCCCACACACGGCCATGGGTCATGACCTTTTAACTAAGGTGACTAAGATGACCATGCCTCTAATTACACAGTCACTCTTTTCCCACAAGAATATTCCACAACCCACAAGCATCCACCAAGCCCGAGGCAGTTCTAACTGGCTCTTAATGAGTTTCAGTAGCTGCCTAGAGTTCAAATTTGCCTTCAAAGACTGCCTCCAGATGGCCTCCCCACAAGTACGAGCCTTTGCCAAGAATCCCTTGTTACGTGCTAAAAGCTCATGGAGGCAGCATCCTCCGACCTCCTCTAACTTCACAAGGAGAGACAGAACCACCGTCAGCAGCCAAAGCTTATTCCCATGAGGCAAGACATACCGCCACCCTACAGCCTTTTTCCAATTCTGGCACTAACTGTCCCTCCCGCAGCACTCACTGCTTCTATGCTGGGTTTGATAATTTATTGCAATGGCTACACAGAACTCACAGAAGATACTCATGACTACGGGGTCTATTAGGTAAGTAACAGGTTACAATTCAGGTTCAGGTATGCACTCAGGAAACAATTTTTCAAGCATGACAGTCTTCCCTCTTCTATGCCTTCAGGCATGGCTCTCTGGCCCTGGGCCTCTTGGCCTGGCCTTTAGCCCACTCAGGTAGGTGCTAAAATGCTCTTTCAGCTCTGTCCACATGTGCACCCTACTCCCAACAAGCCTCCTGCCCAAAGGCACTCAGGTTTCGCGCTCTGTGGGCCAGCAAGCTCGCCGCTCTGTCTCATGCCGGTCTCTCGGGTCTGCTGCCGTTGGTGCTGCCACCATCTCGGTGCCAATTCTCTGTTCTGTGCCAACTCTCTGCTGTCTCAGCACAGGGATCTTGGGTCCAAGGAGAGCCTCCATTCCTGCTTCTCCTTCTTGATGGTAGTGAGATCCCCCTTCCTGCCTCTGGGAGGGCCCATTTTAAGTCTAGCAGAATGACAAAACTTGACCATTCCCCCCACATTAGTGTTCCATACACCTTATTTCCACGGTCCCACACCCACAAGGCTGCCATGTACCTTATTTACATTACTAACAAATTATCTAATCCCCCTGGTAAGCCATAAGCACCTCACATTTACATAGTTTCACCCAATCATAGGTTGGCACCACAAAGACCATGGCTAGAAGAGCCATACTGAGTAACTCACTCCACCACGTGACATGTCTACCTACACGCATAGGGAAGCACCTACATACCTGAAAATTGTACACTACCATTACAAAGCCAATGAAGTCTAATGATGATTTAAAATATTTATTGTTACCATTCTCTCACTCTTAATTCTCAAAACATGCTAGTGAGATAACTAAAGAGGTGAATGTTTATGCCCAGGCTTATTCAAAAGATGCACTCTTGTTGCAACTACACTGGTGTTCAGCTATTTCCCCCTGATCTGTGCTGTAAATTTCAGCGTTGCATCCCTTGTCCAGAACACCACCTGCTCCATCAGATGTGGCATGCTGAAGCATTGTGTGTGGACTCACATGGCAAATGTCTTTTCTGCTACTGTTCTATTTGACTCTTCATTCCTACTAAAATCATGAACTCCTAGATGTTAGAGACTATGTTTTACTCCATTTTTTCTATCACCTGCAGTACCCACCAGTTGCCCTGCATGTAACTGTTAAATGTGGTACCAAGTGTGGGACACAGCCTCAGAGCCTTTCAAAGAGATAGAAACAATAAACGCTGACTAAGTGAGGTTCTCCTTCGAACCTCGGGTCCGCACCAAACGCTCTGGAGTTGGGTCTCTCAGGAAACCAATGGCTGATTAGCACTGCAGCTTCTGTAAGGAAGAGAATTCAGGGGAGAAGGCCGAGGGTCCACCGCTATGTTCCAAGATCAGCCAAGAGCACGTTCTCTGGGAAAGGCATTTCCTATCTACCTTCTGTGGCTGATTCCAACAGCCAGGTCTAAGAACATGAACATCTCATCATCTGTACAGAGAAGGAAAGGCATGAAGGTTGCAAGACAGCTTGATTACTTGTTTAAAAGACAATAGAAGCTAGATATTTCTTAGAGTAAATAAACACCTGAAACTTAGATTTTAAAATACTGTGGTTCCATATACAGCTCACTAGGATCAACAGTCATGAGCATTAATTAAAAAGAGAGAACACTTCATTTATCAAAGGGACAAGGACTGACAGAAACAATAATACCCAATGTCACCTAGGGTGCAGGGAATGGGAGAGCAATTTGACAATATAACTCAAAAGGCTTAAAATGTTACAAACCTCTTGGTTCAACAATTCTCCGCCTGGAAATTTATCATAAAGAAATAATCTTGGAAAATGCAAAGATATAGCTGTAAGTATCTCTATCACAACATTGCTTATAAGTGAAAAATCTGAAATAACCTATATGTCCAAATTGGGATATTGGTTCAATGAACTTTGCAGGATACTATGCAACCATTAACAGTTATACTATAGAAGACTATGGAATGGCTCTAAAAGATGTCCTTAGTAATGGGCCTATAAGTTCATGTGAATGATCAGAATTCCCAGGTGTATAGTAAAGCTGACAAGGGGCAAGGTTATGGTCATTACTTGGTCACAGCCAGCTACCCAGAGGGACCGAGTAGTTGATCCTGCGGGCTTGGGACCATAGTCGCAGG
>NW_006921722.1:7813678-7825324 GCF_000298275.1 Orycteropus afer afer
AAATAAATAAAAGATGTCCTTAGTAATTTAAGTAAAAAGTGAAATTGCAGATGATACTTCTAAGATGCTCACAAGGACCCACTACTATACAACTAGATCCTGAGTAAATTACAACAAACATAACTTTTAATTTCTGGACCTGCAGGAAAGGATGGGAAATCCTCAGGGGACACATGCACACAAAAGTAACAAAAGAGAAAGCCACTGTCATCTATGGGACAAATACAGATATAAGCACTGGAACTAGAATTATGGTGGCCAACCATCCCACTGTGCCCAAAACTGTTCCAGTGTGAGCACTTAAAGTCCCACATCCCAGGAGACTTCTCAGGCCTGAGCAAACCAGACAGTTGGTCACCCTATCAAATCTGGTTCAACATCAATGTGGGGAGGCTGAAGATGAGTTACACACATTCAAGCAGGACCCTCAAATGAGAATAAAATTGCCCCAGGCTTTAGTACCTCTCTTAATTCTAGGATGAAGCAAATGTAAATCTTCTTTACATGAAAACATTCCCAATTTAGGGCTTGAGGATTCCCACTGATAAGGTGCGCCCTAAATCAATTCACAATAAAAAATTAACAAATACACAAAGAAAACAAATCCCCACAAGTCCTCAGTTAAACAACAAACAACAAATTTAGACCCCTAATTCTTCAGAAACTGGAATGAACATAAACTGAATTTAAAATAATTAGGTTTGAAATGTTTAAAGAAATTAATGCAAGCCACAAGACACTATCTAAACTGAGAGAACCAAATAAACTCTCAGAAATAGAAAACCTAACCACCAAAATAAAATGCAAGTGAGACATCAGCAGAAGAACTAACAGCTCAAGAAATCACCCATGTAACTTTCTGTAGCACACAAGGACAAAGAGGCAGAGATATAAAAAGGAAATGAAAAGGAATGGAGCACAGATTGCAAGGGGTTAATATGCATCTAATTGGAATCCCAAAACAGAACAAAGGATATGGAGAAGAAAGATTGGAACACATAACGACTGAGAATTTGCCAGAAGTGATGAAGCACAATATACACCAAGCTATTAACAAAAAAGAATGACACTCTCTGTCACATTTTAGTAAAACTGTCAAATAAAAAGAATAAAAGAGAAGAGTTCAGAAGCAAAAAGAAAAGAGAGGTTTCTCCGAAGGAATATCACTTAGATTCACAGCAGACATCTAAATAGCCACAATGGAAGCCAGAAAGCAATGAACTCATTGTCTTCAAAGAGAGAAAACAGAAAATAAAGAATTATATTCGGAATCTAAGACAAAGTTAAACCCGGAAACACTGCTTTTTAAGAATTGGGATGAAATAACAAGACCGCTTTTAATGAACAAAAGCTGAATTTTAAAACCAACTGACTTCACAAAATAACTTCTAAGAATACTCTTCAGGCAGAAGAAGAATGACTCAGGATAAGAAGTAATGGTGAGAAAATAAATTATTAAACATGTGGGTAAAATTAAGCAACATCTGCTCAAACAAGAAAAACAACAATAATAGTAAGAATAGCAACACTTACGCAGCACTTATGACCAGCTAAGGTGTGACTGCTAACCAGAAGGCTGGCGGTTCAAACCCACCAGCCACTCCTCGGAAGGAAGATGAGGCAATCTACTTCTGTAGTGATACTGCCTCGGAAACCCAAGGAGGGGTCGCTATGAGTTGGGTCCGACTCGACGGCATATAACAACAACAACAACAACAAGCTGTGGTGGTATTGTGGCTAAGGCATTTGGCTGCAAGCCAAAAGGTCAGTGGTTCAAACCCACCATCAACCCCACAGAAGAAAGATAGGGCAGTCTGCTTCCATAAAGATTTACAGTCTTGAAAACTGTGGTAGTTAAGGTCATATGTCAACTTGGCTGGGCCTGGCTGGGCAGCTGGAAGTAGTTATTTCCCATGATGAGACTGGTAATTAACTCCATGTTCAATCTACTGGAGCAGATGAGCAGCTGCCTTAGGGATGTGTGCTGCTTCCAGTATATAAAGAGAAGTTTTGAGAGAAGTCTGCAACTGTTTGGCAGGCTTGGACCCTGCATGTAGACAAGTCTTCAGTCAGCAGCCTGCCATGTTTCCTGCCGACCTTGGGACTGTCTCTGGACTTGAATTAGTGGCCTGCCATGTTGTTTAGTAATCTTGGGACTGTGCCATTTTATTTGCCGACCTTGGGGTTGTCAGCCTCAGCAGCCAACAGCTGCCCCAGTGAAGAGACAACTCTAGCTCCAGTGGGCAGGGAGCAAGAGCCAGAGCTGAAGACCAAGGTCAAGGGGCTTTCACCCACGCCTGAGAGCTTGGCACTCTGAATTCAGACTTCTGGCCTCCAAAACTGTAAGAGATTAGACTCCTGTTTCTTAAAGCCATCCACTTGTGGTATTTTCTGTTAGAGCAGCACTAGAGGTAATCAAAACAGAAACCCAATGGGGGTCACTATGAATCAGAATCAACTTGATGGCAGTAAGTTTTTGAGTTAGACTAGAGCTCTGGTGGCATAGTGCCTAAGGCATTTGACTGTTAACCAGAAGGCTGGTGGTTCAAACCTACGAGCCACTCCTTGGAAGGAAGGTTGGACAATCTACTTGCATAGTGATACCACCTCGGAAACCCAAGGAGGGGTCGCTATGAGTTGGATCTGACTTGACAGCAGTAAGAGTTTTTTGAGCTAAGCACAATTCTAAATGCTTCCTAGCTACTGTACCTCTCATCCTAGCCTATGACAGCAGTTGTTTTACTGTCCACATCTTACAGAGGAGCAAACTGTGGCATAGAGAGGTTAAAAATTTGTCCAACACTACCCCACAACAAGGCGGCAGAACTGAGATTCAAATCAGGCTGCCAATTTCTGGTCCATGAGATTAATCACGGTCCATCAGCTGTGTTTATTTGGGAGATTAAAAAATGGAAAACTGAAAATATGGACAAAAGAAGGATGAATAGACTTAAAGTATTTTAATTCCCTTGTATTCTTCTGGAGGTTGGTTAAAACAGTGATTAATTTTATAAGGTAAGTACAGTAAAGTTTAAAGAGCAAGCACAGAGACATTAGAAACGAATTATGTTGTTATTGTTGTTATGTGCTGTAGAGTCAAACCCGACTCATAGCGACCCCTCCTTGGGTTTCCGAGGCAGTATCACTACGGAAGTAGGATTGCCCAACCTCCCTTCCGAGGAGTGGCTGGTGGGTTTGAACCGCCAGCCGTCTGGTTAGCAGGCAAGTGTCTTAGCCACTATACAACTTCTAAATCACAGGAGAGGGAAAAAATGGAGGTGGTAAAACAAAAAATCTCAAATCAGTACCCCAAAAAAGAGAAAACAAAACCAAAAAAAAAAAAACAAACTCACTGCCGTCGAGTCGGATCCGACTCATAGCGACCCCTCCTTGGGTTTCTGAGGCAGTATCACTATGGAAGTAGATTGCCTAGTCTTCCTTCCACGGAGTGTAAATGTAAACAAAAAAAGATGGTAGAAGCAAATACAATGACATCAGTAATCACAACATATCAATGATCAAAAGACCCACACTTACAAGTTAAAAGAGCTTATTATTAAGTTAGAAAAACACAAACCTGTTGCCATTGAGTCAATTCTGACTCTTAGTGACCCACTGGGACATAGCAGAACTGTCCCATAGGGTTTCCAATGCTGTAATCGTTACAGAAGCAGACTGCCACATCTTTCTCCCATGAAGTAGCTGGTGGGTTCGAACCATCAACCTTTTGGGTTAGCAGCTAAGTGCTTAACCATTGCACCAAAGAGGAGTGTCAAAAGCTACATTGCTCTCACAAGATATATACTTATAACCTAAGAACATGGAAAAAAAAAAAAATAATATAAAAGGGCGAGAAAAATAAAATATGTCATGTGTGATAGTTGGAGCTGTGTGTCACCTTGGCTGGACCCAAGTTCTGTGTGGTTGTTCCCATGATGGGATCGGATGACTGTGTCCTGAGTGGCCAATCTGTTCAAGGGGAGTTTCCCTAGGGGTGTGGCCTGCTTCCAGAATACCCAGGGACATCCTGGGGAGAGAGACATTCTTCTGTGGATTGGGATTCTGTTGTGCTGCCTATAACTGTCTGTGAGTGAGCAGTACACCGTTCGGCCTGGAGATCTTGGATTTGTCATTTGTTGGCATCAACAGCCAGTGTACTGCCTGCCAGCCTTGAGCTTCTTGACCCCTGTGGGTGCGGAAGCTAAGAAAAGCCTCCAGCCTGATGTTTGCTCCAGGGACTTTGGACTTGCTGGCTTCTATACGTTTGTGAGCCATTTTCCTAAGATAAATTTCTCTCTCTCTTCATATATATATATATATATATATATATATATAGGCTTTGCTGGTTTTTGTTTCTCTAGAGAACCCAGTGTAACACATCATGTACATGTTGTTGTCTGGTGTTCAATCAGCTCAGACTCATCGCGACCTTATGTACAACAGAACTGAACACCTCCTGGTCCTGCGCCAGCCTCACAATCCTTGTATGCTCTAGCTCATCGTTGCAGCCACTGTGTCAGTCCATCTCATTGAGGGTCTTCCTCTTTATCACTGACCCTCTACTCTACCAAGCGTGGTATCCTTCTCCAGGGACTGGTCCCTTCTGACAACATGTATACAGAAACAGCATGTATACAACAAAGTATACAGAAACCATGTACATAAAAACCAGCAAGAAAGCCAATATCAAACAATACATTTGAAGACAAAAGTAATTAATATGGAATAAAGAAGGCAGCCATATAGTAAAATAGTCCTATTTACCAAGAATGTATAAATTGATAAACACCTAATAAAATAACCTTTAAATAAACAAAGCAAAAACTGATGGGGAGAAGTGAGTAGATTTCCATCAGCTCTCTTCATTACCTGTAGACCAAGTTGTGGGGAGAAATGGAAGATTAAGAAGATGTGAATGTCACAATTAAAAACTTGGTCCTACTCCTCGGAAGGAAGATGAGGCAATCTGCTTCTGCAGTGATACTGCCTCGGAAACCCAAGGAGGGGTCACTATGAGTCGGATCCAACTTGATGGCAAATAACAACAACAACTGATCAGATGTAGAATCTTGTATCCAATTCAGAAAACATATATCCTTCTCAAGCACACAAGAACATTAACACAAATTTACCATGTAAGCAAGTTCCAGCATATGTCAAAGACTAAGTGTTATATGTTTTTGTTGTTAGGTGCAGTTGAAACAGTTCTGATTCATATCATAGTGACTATGTACAACAAGCTCTGGTAGCATAGTGGCTAAAAGCACTTGACTGCTAACCAGAAGGCTGGCGGTTCAAACCCACCAGCCACTCCTCGGAAGGAAGGTTGGGCAATCCTACTTCCGTAGTGACACTGCCTCGGAAACCCAAGGAGGGGTCGCTATGAGTCGGGGCCGACTCGACGGCACATAACAACAACATGTACAACAAAACACGAGCATGCCCGGGCCTGCACCATCCTCACAATTATTGCTATGTGTTAACCCGTTGCCGCAGCTGTGTCACTCCATGCATCTTGCTGAAGGTCTGCTTTCCTGCTGACCCTCTACTTCACCAAGCATGATGTCCCTCTCCAGGGACTGATCCCTCCTGACAACATGTCCAAAGTACGTGAGACAAAATGTTGACATCTTTGTTTCTGAAGAGCATTCTGGCTGTACTTCTTCCAAGACAGATTTATTTGTTCTTCTGGCAGTCCATGGTATATTAAATATTCTTTACCAACACCACAATTCAAAGGCATCAATTCTTCTCAGGCATCCTTACTCACTGTTCAGCTTTTGCATGCATATGAGGCAATTCAAAATACAATGGCTTGGGTCAGGTGCACCTCTGTTCTCATAGGGACATCTTTGCTTTTGGATATTTTAAAGAGGACTTTTATAGCAAATCTGCCCAAGTCAGCAAATCTTGACAATTTCAGTATCTCTCCTTTTATCATGAGTTGCTTATTGGTCCAGTTGTGGGGATTTCTGTTTTCTTTACATTGAGGTATAATCCATACTGAAGACTGTATATAGTCTTTGATTTTCATCAGTAAGTGCTTCAAGTCATCTTCACTTTCAGCAAGTAAGGTTGTGTCATCTACATATCACAGGTTGTTTATTAGTCTTTCTTCAATCCTGATGCTGCATTTTTCGTCATATAGTCCAGTTTCTCAGATTATATGCTCAGTATACAGACTAAATAAGTATAGTGAGAGGGAAAGTATGGTGAAAGTGTTATATGGACAATATTATATGATGACAAAGCTATGAAGCCAAAAAATCCATTACAAAAATATAAATTATAAAACCCTATGTTTTGGAAATTTTAAAACTAACTGAAGAAACACAGTCGATGGCTATATATTTACCACAGTATTTTTTTAAATTCTGTGAAGAGATACCCTACAATGTTTAAAAAAAAAAAAAATCTTATAAATAGTCTATGATCCAAGAAATCACAATGGAAAGTTTAAAATATTGAATATTAATTAAAACACTACATACAAAATATGTGGTCTACAGCAAAAGCAGTGCCTTACTCCTGCATTTACTGACTTTAATGCTTATATTAGAAAAAAAAAAAAAAAGGCTATAAATCAAGGGGCTAAATGTTCAACTTAAGTTGGAAAAGTACAAAATAAACCAAAAGACAACAAAGAATGGAAATAATATAGATAAAAAACAGAAATGCATGAAATAGAAAAAGAAACATTAGTGAGACTAAACAAAGCCAATAATTTAATTTTTAGAAAAAAATTCATTCAAGATAAAAACTTCTAGCAAGACAGATCAAGAAAAATCGGTACACAAATAAACACTAGGAGCTCTGGTGGTTGGCATTTGGCTGCCAACCAAAAGGTTGGTGGTTCGAACCCACCAGCCACCCTGCGAAAGAAGGATGAGGCAGTCTGCTTCTAGAAACCAAACAGAGGGAGGTTGCTATGGATCAGAATTAACTCGATGGCAGTGAATTTTGGAGGAATGAAAAAAGGGATCTAACTATATAACAAAAGTGAAGACTGAAAAGATAATGTATACTATGAACAACTTAATGATAAAAAATTTGGTAACATATGGAATGGACAAATTCCTAGGAAACCTAATTCAACAAAACTAACCCAAGAAGGCAGATAAGATCTAAATTGTTCCATAACCATTAAAGAAACGGAACAACAACTTGTTTAAAATTGTCCCACAAGGAAAACTCCTGTCCAAATAATTTTATGGACAGGTTCTACCAAATATTTAAGAAACTGCAATATTATACAAACCCTGCCAAAGAACAGAAAAATGATAACATGTACAACTTATTCTATGAGGCTCTTAGGCCTCGATACCAAATCCTGAAAAACAGAGTACAAGAATGGAAACTTATAGCCAGTATCGCTCATGGATAAGGTAACAAAAACCCTACACAAATGATCAGCAAATCCAACAGCATATAAAGAAAATCCTAGATCATGACCCACTGGGTTTATCTCAGGAATGCAAATGTAATTTAACATCAGAAAATCTATTAATGGGAATTATCATCTATTAATTATAATATATCATATTAAAAGACTCAACAGGGCAAGAAAAGACCCCTCAAATACAAGCAGTATCAGATAATATTCAACACCTATTTTTATAAATTCCAAAACAGGAAGAGAACTTTCTTAATCTGATAAAGATATTTACCAAAAGCCTACAACAAACATCATATTTAACAGCAACACAAGGCGCGGGTGTCTGTATCATGCGTTGCTAGAAATACTCGCCAGAGCAGTAAGCTAAGAATCCCACTAGCTCACTGTTCTGGAGGTCCTAACCAGCACGGTGAAGATGAGCTCAAGACACACGAGGGTGCGGTACAGTTTGGAAAGGAAGAAAGCAAAGAGCCTAGGCTGACATCTCAAACACATGTACATACAAATTAATAAAGGTTTCACAGGGGTTTGGTGGCTCAGACGGCCACACAGAAGACTTACTTCCACTTGACCAGTGAGAAAACTGAGAACTCACAACAGTTGAGACACCTGCTTGAAGGTGAAGTCCCACAGCATACGAACCGCTGACACCAGAATTTAAGCCAACAGATATGGGCACTACTCCTAAGACTGGATCAAATGTTGTCCCCTCTCGTTCCGTTCACCCGTGTCTGAGTGAGGTCAATGCACAGCTGCAAAAACACGAGTTGTCACTTCGAAAACAGTCACTAGACCTCACTTACGACCACCGTCCTCAGCCTGACCATAAGGGCCTTCACACAACGGTCCCACACCTGCCTGTGACGCTCACCTTCCACCTCCGTCCTCTGTAAAAAGGATCATCCTTTCAAAGTACACTTACTGCTCGTATACCAGTTCCCAAGACCCTCCCCACTTCAACTAATCTCTCTGATAACAAAGCTCACACCAAATTTTCCCAACGCTGCCACCTTTCAAACTACGTCCCCCTCAAAGCCTTGCCAGCTTCTCATTACTGACAGGGACTCATCTTTCTCAATCCCTCACAGAATGTTTTTCTGTCTTTCTTAGGTTGCTCATCCGATTCTCGTATTATAGGTCTTTGAGCCCCTAACTTACCTGACAGCATGGGAGCTAATTGCGGGTAAGGCCTTTTACCTGCTTCTCCTCAAGACGTCAAGGGGATGGACCCAGTAAGCATTTCATAATGGACATCCAGTTGAATGGAAGTGCCTTTATTTGTACACGGTGCTAAAAATGTTTCTCCCCAGGAACAAATGACACTGCACCGAATGAAAATGCTTCCCGATGGTGTAATACGCTGTGTTCCTTCACAGGCCAGTAAACTACGGAAACGTCCTCCCAGGGCCACAGGCAGGGATAAGCTGACTCACACACACACTCCTTTGGTTATGAAAATGCAAGGGAGAGTTTAATACAATGCCATTCACCCTGTAATTCGTTTTGTAAACCCTGGTGGTGCAATGGTTAAATGCTCAGCACCTAACAAGAAAGTTGGTGTCCAAATCCACCAGCTGTTCCCTGGAAGAAAATGCAGCAGTTGGCTTCCTTAGATTGTTGCTGTTGTTACTATGTGCCGTCGAGTCAGACCCGACTCATAGCAACCCCTCCTTGGGTTTCCGAGGCAGTATCACTACGGAAGCAGATTGCCCCATCTTCCTTCCAAGGAGTGACTGGTGGATTTGTACCGCCAGCCTTCTGGTTAGCAGTCAAGTGCCTTAGCCACTATGCTACCAGAGCTCCCTGCCTTGGAAACCTTATGGTACAGTTCTACTCCGGCCTCTGTGAGTGGGAATCAACTTGAAGGCACTGGGTTTGATTTGGGCTTTGCTTCCGTAAAGATTGACAGCCTTGGAGACCCTGTGGGCAGTTCCACTCTGTCCTCTAGGGGCGCTGTGGGTCGGAATCGACTCCACAGCAGTGGGTGTGGTTTGGGCTTTGCTTCCGTAAAGATTGACAGCCTTGGGAACCCTGTGGGGCAGTCCCCCTTTGTCCTCTAGGGGCATTGTGGGTCAGAATCCACTTGACAGCAACTGGGTGTCTGGACTTCAAACCCACAGCCCCATCCCGCCTCCCCTCTTCAGGGCTTACACTACAGTGTGTTCTAACGCTTGTTTCCTGGTCTACCTTCCCTACATCGTAAACCTTCCACAGCAAGAAGTATGCCCAGACCACTGAATCTCCAGACCACCACCAGGGCTCAATAAGTACCTGCTGAACCAATGTCCCACGACAGCAGGAAGACCCCAACCTGCCCACTCCTTCAAAAGGCCCCACTGTGTGTCCTCACCAGGAACAAGGAGATGGCTCTGAATGTAAATTATGGGTTCCACTGTACTCATTATCCTCTGATTAAGAAGGAAATCACATATTTGGGAACTGTTCCCATTAAAGGAGCTAAAATAAAAATTTAGGGTTCTTCAAAGGCTATGTTCCAGTCATCTAAAACACCGTAGTCTCAGATGATGGCAAATACAGTGAGAAAATTAAATAATAAGATTTGTCTTGAAATACTAATAAAAACCATTACAGTAAAGAGTTCCAAGCAGCTGCGCTGTCGCCAAGGTCCCACACATGCTTAGTGGTGTCACCTGCTGACATCGACCGTGAACACTAGTAGCACGTCTTTCCACAGAAACCAAACCGCTCTGTCGCCTAGCACATACACGAGAGTCAACACGTTCAAGTGCACTGAAAAATGGCCCTCTTGGCGATGGCGGAACAGGAAAGAGAAAGCAAGCAGTTTCCTTCAGAAAGACGAGAAACACAGAAATAGCTGCCAGAGAAATAAAGGATGTAGCACAACTCCGTACTCTTCCACCTCCTCACTCCACACAGCGGGAAACTTCCACGTGGCAGGAACACACCGCTGCCACACTCCACGCACAGGGAAACTACTGTATCTGTCTGTTCGGAGACGGTACCAGTCATTACAGTAAATCTCAATTTTAAAATATCGTTTGCATTACTAACTCAACTTTTAAGGTTTATTTTAATACTAACACAAATTTCAGGTTTTTTAATTTACTTTTTTTACTATAAGTGAAGTTCTTTTCAAAGAAACAGAATTGGATTATAGTAGATAATGGCCATTTGTTATTTTTTTTAATTTTTTCAGCCAGATATTTTCATGAATACCTCGGTATAGTGCCTAAGGCATTTGACTGCTAACCAGAAGGCTAACGGTTCAAACCCACCAGCCACTCCTCAGAAGGAAGATTGAGCAATCTACTTCTGTAGTGATACCACCTCGGAAACCCAAGGAGGGGTCACCATGAGTTGGATCTGACTCGATGGCAGTGAGTTCGGTTTTTTGATATATTGTTAAATTAAAATGAAAACTAAACACCAATTGACATCAGGATGAGTAAATCTGTTACCACATCTGCTGCCATCTTTTTTACTTGGGAAAATAATCCCCTGGCATTTTCACGTTTTTCACAGGGAGACCTCAAACGGATAGCTGAACTGCAGCCAGCAACCGAACAGAGTCCTGGCCAGGGCCCAGCCCCTGCTGTTGTGTGAGAGGGTTGAGTTCCAAGGGTAAGCAGAAGTGCCTGACCCTCAGCCAGGAGATGAGCAGGGCAGACACAGGGTCGGAGGAGCGAGTACACCCAGATATCCACCCAGACTGGGCACTGGAAGGGAGGGCAGGCCGGGAGGCAGGGAGCTCACCACGCGCTGTCTGATGCCCACACAGATAGATGCATGTCCAATCCACACATGTGCTTGGGCCAACACAGAAGTGGCTATGGCCTGTTTGATCATTTCTAACACCCTGAGAGAGCCCCACTCCGGCCCCGCGCATACAGAGGGACCAGCCCTGAATGAGGAAAGCGTCCTGGGCTGAAGAGGAAAGTGTCACAGAAGATAAAGTAGAAACCATCTTATCGACCCATGACTGAGTCAGCAGAATGCACATGTCTGCATCAAAAATAGGCGGCAAGGATGAACCCTGTAACAGCGGTCCTGAGATCATCTTTAAACCTTAAACCTCAAACCAAAACTATCCCCTGAAGTCTTCTTTGAACAAACAATGGTTTGGCTCAATTAGTTAAGTATGTCTGCTTTGAACCTTGTGCTCTTTAAAAGAACTATCTTGTGGGATCAAACTGACAACAGCAATTCCAAAGGTTAGATGAGCAGCTTAGGGGGCAGTGAGCTCATGTTAACGGTGGTGGGATCACGTG